>NC_089221.1:84192723-84792723 GCF_963924675.1 Phocoena phocoena | reverse complement strand
ATACATTAAACAAGATGGACTTAATTGATATTTATAGGACACTCCATCCAAAAACAACAGAATACACATTTTTCTCAAGTGCTCATGGAACATTCTCCAGGATAGATCATATCTTGGGTCACAAATCAAGCCCTGGTAAACTTAAGAAAACTGAAATTGTATCAAGTATCTTTTCTGACCACAACGCCATGAGATTAGATATCAATTACAGGAAAAGATCTGTAAAAAATACAAACACATGGAGGCTAAACAATAAACTACTTAATAATGAAGTGATCACTGAAGAAATCAAAGAGGAAATTAAAAAATACCTAGAAACAAATGACAATGGAGACACAATGACCCAAAACCTATGGGATGCAGCAAAAGCAGTTCAAAGGGGGATGTTTATAGAAATACAAGCCCACCTTAAGAAGCAGGAAACATCTCGAATAAACAACCTAACCTTGCACCTCAAGCAATTAGAGAAAGAAGAACAAAAAAACCCCAAAGCTAGCAGAAGGAAAGAAATCATAAAAATCAGATCAGAAATAAATGAAAAAGAAATGAAGGAAACGACAGCAAAGATCAATAAAACTAAAAGCTGGTTCTTTGAGAAGATAAACAAAATAAACCACTAGCCAGACTCATCAAGAAAAAAAGGGAGAAGACTCAAATCGATAGAATTAGAAATGAAAAAGGAGAAGTAACAACTGACACTGCAGAAATAAAAAAAATCATGAGAGATTACTACAAGCAACTCTATGCCAATTAAATGGACAATCTGGAAGAAATGGACAAATTCTTAGAAATGCACAACCTGCCAAGACTGAATCAGGAAGAAATAGAAAATATGAACAGACCAATCACAAGCACTGAAATTGAAACTGTGATTAAAAATCTTCCAACAAACAAAAGCCCATGACCAGATGGCTTCACAGGTGAATTCTATCAAACATTTAGAGAAGAGCTAATACCTATCCTTCTCGAACTCTTCCAAAATATAGCAGAGGGAGGAACACTCCCAAATTCCTTCTACAAGGCCACCATCACCTTGATACCAAAACCAGACAAGGATGTCACAAAGAAAGAAAACTACAGGCCAATATCACTGATGAACATAGATGCAAAAATCCTCAACAAAATACTAGCAAACAGAATCCAACAGCACATTAAAAGGGTCATACACCACGATCAAGTGGGGTTTATTCCAGGAATGCAAGGATTCTTCAATATACACAAATCTATCAATGTGATAAACCATATTAACAAATTGAAGGAGAAAAACCATATGATCATCTCAATAAATGCAGAGAAAGCTTTCAAAAAAATTCAACACCCATTTATGATAAAAACCCTCCAGAAAGTAGGCATAGAGGGAACTTTCCTCAACATAATAAAGGCCATATATGACAAACCCACAGCAAACATCATCCTCAATGGTGAAAAACTGAAAGCATTTCCACTAAGATCAGGCACAAGACAAGGTTGCCCACTCTCACCACTCTTATTCAACATAGTTTTGGAAGTTTTAGCCACAGCAATCAGAGAAGAAAAGGAAATAAAAGGAATCCAAATCGGAAAAGAAGAAGTAAAGCTGTCACTGTTTGCAGGTGACATGATACTATACATAGAGAATCCTAAAGATGCTACCAGAAAACTACTAGAGCTAATCAATGAATTTGGTAAAGTAGCAGGATACAAAATTAATGCACAGAAATCTCTGGCATTCCTATATACTAATGATGAAAAATCTGAAAGTGAAATCAAGAAAACACTCCCATTTACCATTGCAACAAAAAGAATAAAATATCTAGGAATAAACCTACCTAAGGAGACGAAAGACCTGTATGCAGAAAATTATAAGACACTGATGAAAGAAATTAAAGATGATACAAATAGATGGAGAGATATACCATGTTCTTGGATGGGAAGAAACAACATTGTGAAAACGACTCTACTACCCAAAGCAATCTACAGATTCAATGCAATCCCTATCAAACTACCACTGGCATTTTTCACAGAATTAGAACAAAAAATTTCGCAATTTGTATGGAAACACAAAAGACCCCGAGTAGCCAAAGCAATCTTGAGAACGAAAAAAGGAGCTGGAGGAATCAGGCTCCCTGACTTCACACTATACTACAAAGCAACAGTAATCAAGACAGTATGGTACTGGCACAAAAACAGAAAGATAGATCAGTGGAACAGGATAGAAAGTCCAGAGATAAACCCACGCACATATGGACACCTTATCTTTGATAAAGGAGGCAGGAATGTACAGTGGAGAAAGGACAGCCTCTTCAATAAATGGTGCTGGGAAAACTGGACAGGTACATGTAATAGTATGAGATTAGATCACTCCCTAACACCATACACAAAAATAAGCTCAAAATGGATTAAAGACCTAAATGTAAGGCCAGAAACTATCAAAGTCTTAGAGGAAAACATAGGAAGAACACTCTATGACATAAATCACAGCAAGATCCTTTCTGACCCACCTCCTAGAGTAATGGAAATAAAAACAAAACTAAACAAATGGGACCTAATGAAACTTCAAAGCTTTTGCACAGCAAAGGAAACCATAATCAAGACCAAAAGACAACCCTCAGAATGGGAGAAAACATTTGCAAACGAAGCAACTGACAAAGGATTAATCTCCAAA
Organism: Phocoena phocoena; assembly: GCF_963924675.1. NCBI lineage: Eukaryota > Metazoa > Chordata > Mammalia > Artiodactyla > Phocoenidae > Phocoena > Phocoena phocoena. The sequence goes on along the minus strand of NC_089221.1, from coordinate 84,790,079 downwards.
ATTTACAAGCAGCTCATGCAGCTCAATAACAAAAAAATAAACAACCCCATCCAAAAATGGGCAGAAGACCTAAATAGACATTTCTCCAAAGAAGATATACAGAATGCCAACAAACACATGAAAGAATGCTCAACATCATTAATCATTAGAGAAATGCAAATCAAAACTACAATGAGATATCATCTCACACCAGTCAGAATGGCCATCATCAAAAAAATCTAGAAACAATAAATGCTGGAGAGGGTGTGGAGAAAAGGGGACACTCTTGCACTACTGGTGGGAATGTGAATTGGTTCAGCCACTATGGAGAACAGTATGGAGGTTCCTTAAAAAACTACAAATAGAATTACCATATGACCCAGCAATCCCACTACTGGGCATATACCCTGAGAAAACCAAAATTCAAAAAGAGACATGTACCAAAATGTTCATTGCAGCTGTATTTACAATAGCCCAGAGATGGAAACAACCTAAGCGCCCATCATCGGATGAATGGATAAAGAAGATGTGGCACATATACACAATGGAATATTACTCAGCCTTAAAAAGAAATGAAATTGAGCTATTTGTAATGAGATGGATAGACCTAGAGTCTGTTATACAGAGTGAAGTAAGTCAGAAAGAAAAAGATAAATACTGTATGCTAACACATATATATGGAATTTAAGGGGAAAAAAATGTCATGAAGAACCTAGGGGTAAGACAGGAATAAAGACGCAAACCTACTGGAGAACGGACTTGAGGATACGGGGAGGGGGAAGGGTGAGTTTTGACAGGGCGAGAGAGAGTCATGGACATATACACACTAACAAACGTAGTAAGGTAGATAGCTAGGGGGAGGTAGCCGCAAGGCACAAGGATATTAGCTCGGTGCTTTGTGACAGCCTGGAGGGGTGGGATGGGGAGAGTGGGAGGGAGGGATACGCAAGAGGGAAGACATATGGGAACATATGTATATGTATAGCTGATTCACTTTGTTATAAAGTAGAAACTAACACACCATTGTAAAGCAATTATACCCCAATAAAGATGTTTAAAGATAAAAAAAAAAAAAAGAAATACAAAGGATCAGGAGAGATTACTACAAGCAATTAAATGCAAATAAAATGGACAACCTGGAAGAAATGGACACATTCCTAGAAAAGCACAACCTTCTGAGAGTGAACTAGGAAGAAATAGAAAATATAAACAGCCCAATCACAAGCACTGAAATTGAGACTGTGATTAAAAATCTTCCAATAAACAAAAGCCCAGGATCAAATTGCTTCAAAAGAAAATGCTATCAAACATTTAGAGAATAGATAACACCTATCCTTCTCAAACTCTTCCAAAATATAGAAGATGGAGGAGCACTGCCAAACTCATTTTACGAGGCCACCATCATCCTGATAGCAAAACCAGAGAAAGATGTCACAAAGAAAGAAAACTACAGGCCAATATCACCGATGAACATAGATGCAAATATCCTCAACAAAATACTGGCAAACGGAATTCAACAGCACATTAAAAGGATCATACACCATGATCCAGTGGGGTTTATGCCAGGAATGCAAGGATTCTTCAATATACACAAATCAATCAGCGTGATAAACCATATTAACAAATTGAAGGAGAAAAAACATATTATCATCTCAATAGATGCAGAAAAAACTTTTGATAAAATTCAACACTGATTTATGATAAAAACCATCCAGAAAGTAGGCATAGAGGGAATTTACCTCAACATAATAAAAGCCATATATGATAAACCCACAGCCAACATCATTCTCAATGGTGAAAAACTGAAACCATTTCCACTAAGATCAGGAACAACACAAGGTTATCCACTCTCACCACTATTATTCAACATAGTTTTGGAAGTTTTACCCACAGCAATCAGAGAAGAAAAAGAAATGAAAGGAAACCAAATTGGAAAAGAAGAATTGAAGCTGTCACTGTTTGCAGATGACATGATACCATACATACAGAATTCTAAAGATGCTACCAGAAAACTACTAGAGCTAAGCAATGAATCTGGTAAAGTAGAGGGATACAAAATTAATGCACAGAAATCTCTTGCATTCCCATACACTAATGATGAAAAATCAGAAAGAGAAATTAAGGAAACACTTCCATTTACCACTGCAACAAAAAGAATAAAATACCTAAGAGTAAACCTACCTAAGGAGAAAAAAACCTGTATGCAGGAAACTATAAGACACTGATGAAAGAAATTAAAGATGATACAAACAGATGGAGAGATATACCATGTTCTTGGATTGGAAGAATCAACACTGCGAAAATAACTATACTACCCAAAGCAATCTACAGATTCAATGCAATCCCTATCAAACTACCACTGGCATTTTTCACAGAACTAGAACAAAAAATGTCACAATTTGTATGGAAACACAAAAGACCCTGAAAAGCCAAAGCAATCTTGAAAAAGAAAAACAGAGCTGGAGGAATCAGGCTCCCAGACTTCACACTATACTACAAAGCTACAGTAATCAAGACAGTATGGTACTGGCACAAAAACAGAAATACAGCTCAATGGAACAGGATAGAAAGCCCAGAGATAAAACCACACACACGTGGTCACCTCATTTTTGATACAGGAGGCAAGAATATACAGTGGTGAAAAGACAGCCTCTTCAATAAGTGGTTCTGAGAAAACTGGACAGCTACATTAAAAGAATGAAATTAGAACACTCCTTAACTCCATACACAAAAATAAACTCAAAATGCATTAAAGACCTAAATGTAAGGCCAGACACTATCAAACTCTTAGAGGAAAACATAGGCAGAACATTCTATGAGATAAATCAAAGCAGGATCCTTTTTGAACCACCTCCTAGAGAAATGGAAAGAAAAGCAAAAATAAACAAATGGGACTTAATGAAACTTAAAGGTTTTGCACAGCAAAGGAAACCATAGACAGGACAAAAAGACAACCCTCAGAATGGGAGAAAATATTGGGAAATGAAGCAACTGACTAAGGATTAATCTCCAAAATTTACAAGCAGCTCAATATCAGAAAAACAAACAACAAATCCAAAAATGGGCAGAGACATAAACAGATATTTTTCCAAAGAGGATACACAGATAGCCAACAAACACATGAAAGAATGCTCAGCATCACTAATCATTAGAGAAATGCAAATCAAAACTACAGTGAGGTATCTCCTGACACCAGTCAGAGTGGCCATCATCAAAAAATCTGCAAACAGTAAATGCTGGAGAGGGTGTGGAGAAAAGGGAACTTTCTTACATTGTTGGTGGGAATGTAAGTTGATACAGCCACTATGGAGAACAGTACAGAGGTTCCTTAAAAAAGTAAAAATAGAACTACCATACAACCCAGCAATCCCACTCCTGGGCATATACCCTGAAAAAACCATAACTCAAAACCAGTCATATATCACAATGTTCATTGCAGCTCTATTTACAATAGCCAGGACATGGAAGCAACCTATGTGTCCATCGACAGATGAATGGATAAAGAAGATGTGGCATATATATACAATGGAATATTACTCAGCCATAAAAAAAACGAAATTGAGTTATTTGTAGTGAGGTGGATGGACCTAGAGTTTGTCATACAGAGTGAAGTAAGCCAGAAAGAGAAAAACAAATACTGTATGCTAACACATATATATGGAATGCAAAAAAAAAAAAAAAAAATTGAACCTAGGTGCCGGACAGGAATAAAGACGCACACATACAGAATGGAGTTGAGGACACAGGGAGGGGGAAGGGTGAGCTGGGACGAAGTGAGAGAGTAACATTGACATATATACACTACCAAATGTAAAACAGATAGCTAGTGGGAAGCAACCACATAGGACAGGGAGATCAGCTCGGTGCTTTGTGACCACCTAGAGGGGTGTGATAAGGAGGGTGGGAAGGAGACGCAAGAAGGAGGAGATATGGGGATATCTGTATATGTATAGCTGATTCACTTTGTTATAAAGCAGAAACTAACACACTATTGTAAAGCAATTATACTCCAATAAAGATGTTTTAAAAATAAATAAAATAAAAAAGAAAAGGAAGGAAGGAATAGAGAGAGGAAAGGAGGGAAGGAGGAAAAAAGTATTCCCCACAAGGGCCTTTGGACCTAAGGAAGCAACCTACAAACATCATTTGTTTCTTCTAATCCTAGTGGACTCTATTTCCCACATCTTACTTAGAATTTAGGTTCTGAAGTCTGTTTATATGGTGAAAATTACATACGATCAACCATCAAAAATTTTGCTCAGTGGTATCATTTCACTAAGTTCAACACTGACTCAGGGTTTTCTTGTTCCCTCCAGTTGTGGAGGCAGGTTACTGTCCACTGTGTGAGGTATGCAGCAACTGATTCTGAGAGAAAGTAGAATTCTGTCTCATTATGCTGTGTGCAACATTACTGGGTGGACTGACTGGCACAAGTGTTCACTTTTATGGCCAAGGTATCTGGAAGCTACCCTGCTAAGAACTGGTTTGTCAGCCTCAAATTAGCATGATGATTTAACTATTACCCCAACAGGAGCACCCATTGGTTCTTGACTCAGAGACTGCTTCTTTAAGTCAGTTCCAAATCTCAGTCCTTAAGACTGGAATTCTGGGAAAGGAGCCCCTAGTTATGATCTTAAAGAACCTCTGAAGTGAAAAGCAGCATGGCAGGGAATAAATGAAATGGCAGGAAGAGAGGGGCATAAAGCTCTGGCATTAGGTTTTAGCTAAAGCACTGAAGACAAATGCATGCAGATCTGGAGTACAGTGATGGTCAAATGTAGAATTTTTTCTTTTAAAATGTGTTCACATCTCTGAGTGTGAATATATGATCATTAGTGAGTGGTAATAGGAGGAAGTGTAAACATTAACATAGTTTTAAGACACTGGTGAAGTGATAGAGAAAAGACAAAGTACAAATTTGATTTCACAATGAAAAAGAAATGCTAGTTAAACAAATTCACATAAATTTCATAGCATTGATGGCCGTTGCTGTGTAGAATAAAAGGTATTATACTTATTAAAAGTATGCTAAATTACTGCTTTGACTTCATGCATTCTTGCATACTTAGTATATGCTCTTCTGCATGCTCTGCTCACTACTGTTTTTAGTCCAAATGACTTGAAATGTAATTTGTTTTGTTTACCATCACAAAATATTATTTAGGAGGAATGCAAATTTATATTTCAGCATTACTGACAGTATTAATATGAGTGCTTTATCAAATAATGTCATATAATTATAAGAAGCCTCTTCAAAATAAATACTTATGCCAAGATGAATTTTTGTTTTTATAAGAAAATATAATATCTATGCACATATATATTATGGTTCAGAGATTGACAGTTCATTACATTTATTGTGAAAAATAGTGCAAATATCATTTGGAGTCATACTAGCATACCCCCAAATGCCATTAGCTTATGATGATGGAAATTTCTCATTCACTTTGCAACTCAATGCTGATATTCCTGTGCAAAGAGTTGCTTTCTTCCATGTAGTAATTCAGGGATCCAGGATCCGCCTACTTTGTAGGTCTTCTACCCCCCAGGGCTTCATGGTCCTCTGCGCCCAGCCAGTAGAAAAAGAAAGAATATGGAAAGGGCATATCTATTTTTTAAAAGGTTTGCCTTAGAAGTGACACATTATTTCCACCACTTTTCCACTGCATTTTGCTTGACTACTACCACCTAAGGATTTGCTGCCATCACTCTTTCTCCCAGGTCTCCTAGTTCATAAAAGTTATTCTTTTGTCCCACTTCCCATTAGGAAATTAAGAACACAGGCAGTGAGGATTGAGCAGGAAAGTGAGGAAAAGGTAGGTGGAAGTCACTTATTGATTCTAGGAATCAAGTCATTGATGATCTAACATCAGTACAATTGCAGGGAAAAGGCTGAGCTGGGAGCCACTGGTCCTACATCTTTATCCCATTGGCATCTCTTCCCTTAACTTGCTGGGTAAACTTAGAAAAACATTTGTGCTCTTTGAGCCTGTATTTTTGTAGTTACAAAATAAGGGAACTGTACTAGGGACTACCTCATAAACCATAATTTGAGATTAAATTACTACTTAAGGCTGCATTAAGTAATAACCTCATGGTCCTGCCAATGGTAAATGTATGCTTTCCCTTACTGTTCTCGAAATATTAAAAACAACTCAGAGACTTTAGTAGTAGTAGTACTACTACCACTACAACTATTACTACAATTTGAGTTAAAATGGCTCTATTGAGCACTTACTATATTCCATACATTCAGCTCAGTGAAATGTATATCAAGCTCAATCAGCCATAAGTAGCACAACTGAGAGACATCCCGAGCCAACTCTGAAACCATAACTCCTCATGGCTGGATTATACTAGACTCACAGACCACTGTAGGGAACCAATGGATAAGAAGAACTATCATTAGGTGGTTCTACCATATCTGTGTATCTGTGAACTCAGACCAAAGAGTAAAAAATCACTCTGGCCCATGAATCCACCAAGTGCCCTGCTTCAGTTTGAATACTTAGTTTCCTTATTTAAAAAATGAAATTTATATAACTTACCCTATCTCCTTCAAATGCCTTAAGTACCAATTAAGCCACTGCTCCAAAGCAGTAAAAGCTCAACTTCTGAGAATTAATTGTATGAACATAAGGTAACGGAGCCAACTCAGTTATCCATGGCAAGAGATGACAAGGAAAAGTAAGGCTAAATTAAATATACAGGTGTCTCCAAACCACATTTTTGCCATTCACCTAAGCTCTTAACCAGTGCTAATAAGCTGCAAAATAAATAGATTTGAATTTTATCCCTTTACCTCTCCACCGCCTACTCTTGTCTGTTTTAAGTGCTAATGGGCAGTCAGCCACCCTTTAAAAGGCAGGAAAAGCAAGGGCTGGACTGTGCAATCAATAGACTGGATAATTAGCCCCTGAGTAATTGAGAGTTAACTGTCTTATATTAACTTCACCCCATTACTCCCAGAATATGAACAAGCCAGAGCAAGTTGGACATGAATATGAGAGAGCAAAAGAAAAAAGAAGGGTATTAAAGAACACAGTTCTTTACCTTGGGGTTATCACATGATATGTGAACTCTAATGACACAAAACCAAATGACAACGGCAGCCTTGCAAGGTAAATCCAAACATGACAAGATGGCCCATGAGAACTATAAGGGAGTTGTTTCCCCTCAGCACCAAATTATTTTTCTCTTTTCTTGCTACAACAAAAGACTCACTCCAGGCTTTGGCTGTGTTCCCAAAAGACTGGGTAATTAAGCAGGTAAGATTTCCAAGGAGAAATAAATATTTTCCAGTTACTAGACACTGTCATTGGGCTTTGATTCAAATGTGTATAATTCCTGAACAGAAAACATAATGAAAGGAATGTTTCACAAATTAATATAAAGCCCAAAGGCATACGTGGCAGTCTTTTACATGAAATCATTGTCTTTCATAAGCCAGGAATGTCAACCGAGTACCCATCTTGGAAAATGTTTTTCTCCTTGTAGTATTAGCACTGGTTTTACAGAAGGAAAACTCAACTTGAAGAAAAATACTTATAAAATACAACCTAAGCCTATTTTTTCTAGGTGTGAAGGCATTTAAAAAAAAATAATGATATTGGTTTCAGCATTATCAGTGAAAATGGTGGCTCTTATTCAGAGATTGAGAAGATAAAGAGAAGGCTTAAATGAAATGCATAATTTCATAGAGTGACTAATTCAAATTAGAGGTTTGGAGATAGATGCTGGGCTCTAGGACCAGAACTCCAAACTACTATTATCTAAAAATAATGTGAAACTCTGAAAAGTAAAATGGCTTAAGAAGCTGAGGAAATTTCCCCCAAATATAATTTTAACTATGCAATGAGAATGAGTCAAGCACAGGCTGAATGAACAATTTTAGGATGTTGGAAAATGACTGAGTCATCACTGGGAAGAATGAACAAATTTTTTCCCTTACAGTGGCAACAGGTTTAGGTTGATCATCCTACACTCTCTTGTCTGTTCTCCCTATAGCAAAAAATAAAATAATGGTTTAACCAGGCAATGGGGATATACTTAGTGTGATCACAGTTTATATGAAATTGACTTAGGAAATTTGAAATAATGTGATAAAAAATATATTTATAAATCTCATTTTATGCAAAATAGAAAATAATATGAATATCAAAGAATTAAACACATCAAGAATTGCTTAATTTCTAAGACAATGGTGAGCTGGCTGAATTTTAAATTCATCTGAATCAGTAAATACTCTTATTATGTGAGCAACACATTTTTATGTTTTGCATATAATTCAGGGTGCATATTATGTCATCATTTTAATGTTCACCGTCAGCCTGATTTAAAATCTTTTTACAGTCATTATTTTGCAAATGATTAAGTGGCCATAATGGTGCTTAGTGTCAGAGGGAAAAAAATCCCGAAATCAATAATTTGGTAGTAAAATTTTGAGGCAATAAAATATTGAGATAAAGGCTGTGCCTGTTATCAACTTATTGTCTGTTGGATTCAAATACATCCTTCATTTCCTGCTCAATGAAAAACAGAAGGACCCTTTAAGTATTTTTTCCTTTGCTAGTTGGCATGATGTTATGCTTTGTCAAGAGGGTGCAGGAAGGACACTGCATGAGAAAAGGGCTTTCCTTCTGGGTTCTGGTGTGCTCCTAGGCAGGCTCCTGCAACACAGGCAGCTTCTCCTGTAGCACATACTTGCACTGGCAGCACAGAAGCTTCCCTAGCACCTGGCTCCTGTCATGTATATGTGTGGTAGTAGCTGCACCCAGAGGCCAGAAGTTTCCCCAGTCATCTGCCTCAGGCAGCTTTGTAACCGTGGACATCATGGTGAGCACCTTCCCCAGCACTCTCAGAGGTAGACTTCTGACAAGTTCTAAAGGGCAGCTTTCTAGCAAATTCTACCAGAGCAACAATACAATGATTTATCTGCCATCCAGCAAGCTACATCTGTGCCATCTCTTTCAAGTTCTGCATCTCAGGCTTGGAGAGGAAATTCTTCCTTGGGTCCTTTATCTTATCCCTAGGGATAGGGGTTGTTCTTTGTATCAACTGATTCTACATTCTTCAGAATTCGCTATTATTAGCCAACTCCTAGTAACTATAATCCCCTTTATAGCTAATAATTCTTAATTATAACTTTCCTTGTTCAAATCACTTTGTGGATTCTGTCTTCCAAATGGACTCTGACTGATACAAACTATGACAGAACCACTGTGATTCTGTGTAATGTTAATATTAAAGAGATCACTGTAAATATCTTAGAGAAAATTCTGAGAAAAGAAAAACAATTTTTAAAATATGCTAGAAATGTGAATATTTGTGCATTTGAAGGAGGCATCCACTGTTTATATTTATTCTTCTAAGAAATTCTCTTGAATTAGGATAATTTTAAATTATGCTAGGTCTTCAGGAACCCCTCCCTTATATGTGACTGTTCCATACACACACAAAAGCTTTCTAAAATGTTGTTGATGTCTTACGCGAGACACAATCTCACTAAGTGTTGAGTCTACAATTTATGCATAAATATAATGTTTTATAACTGCAAATATGAAACCACACACTGACCAAAATTGCAGAATGTTTAAAAATATTTTGAAATTGCAATGGGGTATGACTTTGTTCTCAAAGCAACATTCTTTTATGCATCTCTTACCAGAACCTGCATCATGCTGATCCTGTCTGTTCAGTCAAGTATCTTTTTCCTTGCACTGAAAAGGAGTCACAGGGGGAATAAACTACTAGGCAGAATGGATTAGCATCCAGCTTGCAGACCACTGTGAATATTTATAGAGCATTTGAGTATCATTAGCTGAGTCTTTTTCTCAAAGCACTGCTTTTTTTAATATGTGATCAGAATAATACCTGAGAAAAGAAAAGTCTGTGTGTGTATGTGTTTGTACACGGACATATATGTACATATGCTCACATCTGTGTAACTTGCCCACTGGCATTTTTCCTATGGTATTCTCAGTCTCCTTCTTAGGCCCAGTTCTGTCTTTCATCTCTTATTTTAGGTATCTTACAAAGTCTAGAACTAGACCTTTCTCTTGAGACATGAGAAATGGAAGCAGAGTTCACTTTATGAAAACAAGACAGGATCCTTCAAGAGAAATCAACAAATACAGATAAGCAGTGCTTGCTTCGGCAGCACCTGTACTAAAATTGGAACGATACAAAGAAGATTAGCATGGCTCCTGTGCAAAGAAATACAGATAAGCAAGTCTATAACTAATACCCATAATTCCTCTAACTTATCCAGAGTCAATTTCTGTTACCACTTTGTATACACATACACATGTATGCACATTCACATATGAAAATCACATTCTCCAGGATATTTTTCTTAATATGAAATATTTGCATTTACTGTTTTGTAACAGATTTTTCCAATTAGTCCACTTGTATTATATTTTATATTCAGTACCACAACATTTCAGTATCAAAAAGAGTGCAAGGTAATATTAAATAACTAAAAGAGGAATATGAAATACAAAAGAATTACTTTTTTTTAAGTCTGAAAAAACCCTCGAACTAGGAATATTTATTTTCTAACAAAGCATTGTGTTGACCAAACAAATTGCTTTTGGCTAAGTCCCCTTCTTTTGGAGGAAAACAGCACTGTTTTTAATAATTAGAATTATTGAAATGCAACTAAAAATGCATGAAGTATGTCCAGATATATCAGAAATAATGGTCAGATCAAAAGTTTAAGGTTCAAAAGACTGGTATCTAGAATAAGAAACATTGAAGCAGATCAGGCCAGTTGGTTCTCACTAAATTTTATATTTTATTTCCATGCCCAAAAAGAAAAAGTTGATAAGCTGTCTCAAAGTCAGTTATGAAAAATCACTCTCTCTTTCACACAAGTTGGTCAAAACGAACTTCACAAATCAAGTAACTTAGTGAATTAAAAGTTTGCCACAGGATCAACACATACTTTCTCAGGCAGTGTGTGTGTGCACACATGTCTGTATCTTAATTGTAGGAAAAAAGCACTGTCTAAAATACCTCAAGTAGGGACTTCCCTGGTGGTGCAGTGGTTAAGAATCTGCCTGCCAATGTAGGGGACACGGGTTCAGTCCCTGGTCTGGGATAAAATATCTCAAGTAAAGGCTGTTCTTTGTTATACAATCATATCTCAGAAAAGTAACTTCACTAAAGTGTAAATTACAGAATAGATTTTTTTTCTTCTGCCAAGAAAACTAAAAGGATCAGATCTGTGTCCCCATTATCTAAGAATAAGATGACATCCTACGTTATTTCAACCTGAGAGGATAAAGAATTTCCTAATATGTAATGATTTATTTTTGATGTTGAACAAGCCACTTGTGGAAATATGTAAGTCAATTTAATATATGTTTCAAAACATTATGTTGCTATTAGTAAACAGAATCCTTTATCAAAATTAAAGACTTAAAAGCAGTAAATAAACTTACTTTATTGAAACAGTAGACAGAAATAGAAAACACAACATTTTTCATTTAAAAGAAATTACAATATGATTCCTAAAGGATTTCAATATAAAAGAATTTTCATCCTATTTTTAAGTATTAATATACTGCTAATTTCCAACACAAGAAGATAACCCACAGAATCACATATTGGGAAGTTCAATTCTTTCAGGACGAATCTGGAAAACTTCCTGGATAATATATCTTCATAATAAATTACAGACAACTCAGAGGTTTAGACTGATCAAAGAAGCAAAGAAGGATCAGTAATTACATTTATACTCGATGGACACATTGTTCACCTAGGGAAATCTCTACACAGGGTTACCACCATCTGGCTGCTTTAGAAGGCATGATGTCATTACAATTAAACTCATAATATCCTGACATGTAAACTCTGCAATTCCAAATACCCTACCCAAATACCCATATCATGATTTAGTAAGCCTTCAGAATCACTAGAGAAGTTGAGATTCACTTTGGCAATTGAATGCCTACTACATTAAAAATCCCTGTTTTAAGAGGTATTGAAACATGCACAAAATAAGATCTCTACCCTCTAGGAATTAAAATATAATTAGGAGAGAACATAAATGTGAAAATTACAAATATTAGCTTGTTTTAAGAGACAGCATTCAAACAGTAAACCTTTACCCATGTATATTAAGTAAACTATGGTTTCAACCCTAGCCATAAATGTATTCTTAAATTACAGTATCCAAAATTCTTCATAATTTTTGAAACTTATGGGTATTCAAGTAAAATATTTTGCTGGCTTAAGTAGAAAAAGATCATCAGTAATTTCAGACTTCTTTCCTCTCATAAAATGCTGACTGTGAGAAAACCAAAACCTCAGTGACAATATCGCCTCAAACTACATTATAAACTATTGTTGGGATGAAAGTATTAAACGGTAGGAACACTATGTATCATCAAACACTTAATTAAGAATAACTGAAATCCTGAATCCTGTAAGCAAAATTGAAAATTTGGGCAATGAGGTTGTCAGGGCAGGAGAAATTTCCCTCTACCATCTTGAGTTCTTTTGGCTGGAGTAATAATAAAACTGACACAAGACAGATTAACAGGAGATAAACAAATTTTAATTCATACACACAAAGATCTCATAGAAACAGAATATAAGATGTGGCCAGAGCAGGCAGCTTTTATACTTTTTAGACAAAGAAACAATAAATTTATGAGCAACTGACAGGACAAAAAAACCTTAGGCTTTAGGTGAAATTAATTAATAATTAGTGAGGAATCTAAACAGAGTTTGGGCTTTGGGTAGTAAATTAAAGAAGTAACAAGGTTTGTTTATACAGACTTCTCAGTCTGAATTCCCACTCTCTGGCCATAAGGGCATCCTTCTACCATGTGCAAGGAGGGCACCTTTCATATAAGGGATTTATTTCCTGCTTTCAGGGAAACAGAGAGGAGGATCGAAAGTGTTCCTCTTGCACCAACTGTTTCTTAAGTAATTTTAATTCAAAATAATCAATATGCCACTGAGAAATACTTTGGGTTGGCCTGCCCTGGTCCCCAACAAGGTTAAATCTCTGATGTATAAACTTGAGAGGAGAGTCTCAGTAAATAATTTCTGTGAATATTCAGAATTATTAAGTGTATAAAGAATAGAGGACTTATATATTATTATAAAACCCCTCATCAAATTCTCTGGGGTTGGAACACATAATTTTTCGAGACAGAAGCCTGGTGTGTCTCCCTTTCCCTGGCAAAGCAATAAAGCTATTATTTTCTACTTCAAAAAAAAAAAAAAAAAAAGGAATAGAGGACTTATAAACCTTCCAGAGATATTTTGGATGGTGGGGAGATAGATAACCTCATTTTTATATTTCACAAACACACACACACAAATAACAATAAGAGTCACAATGATCTCAAAAGGCCCACTGATGATTAAAAAACACAGCTGATTTAGGGTTAAATATTGCTTTCTCCAACATGCAATAACAATCTTTTTTCTGGATAGACAACTACTGATGAAAAGAAGTTGCACACTAACATTCGCTCTAAAAGGTGGCGACAACAGTTTAGAGGTACCCTCAAATTTTGTTTTATAATTATAAAAAGTTGGATTCCAAACTTCCCTGAACTGGGGGAAATTGCTATTTGATTCTTAAGTGTCCTGAGAGTGTACCTTCACTGCTTCTCAAAGAAAAGTACCAGAATTTTACCCCTTCAGAAGTCTGACTTCCCCATGATACATTTTGAATTGAACCATGGTTGACAGTTTTATTATAAATACGTTGCACTTGTAATTGTTACACCAAGGAAAGTGATTGAAAAAATTTGCAAAGTTATAAAATTGGACTTTAGTTTTATGGAGAATGAAGAAATAAATGTTAGCTTTAAAAATAGTATCCTCAGAGATGTATATATCAAGACAAAAAGTTTCAAATTTGATTTATTATTCACTTTAGGTATAGCACTTTCTGATCCGGAAAAAAAAACTGTCTAAAATTATTCCACTTTACATAAGTGGTGACAAATCACTACTTATAGATTTCTTTCCAAAAGTCTCACTGTCAGTGACATAAAAATTGCTTGAAAGGGTTCTGTGTGTTGCTATTTTAACATCTCTCACCACACTATACAAATGCCAGTCTGACCATTCTGCCTTTAGGGCTTTCACAAAGCAGCTTTCTTTAAAGGTTACAGGTGAAGTTATGTCTTCTAAGAATGTCAGCCCTCTTGACAGTTCTTCATGATGTCAACACGGTTGATACTAAAATTTAGGTAAACGTTTAACTTGGGAGAGGATTCTATTCACATTTGTTAATTGTTTAATATATTAGTTTTATTTTTAACAAAAGCCATCCTGCTTCATTTGCATACTTTTAGCTTTAATTCTTTTATAATTTTCATCAGTTAAAATGACACCATTAGACCTTTGGACCATTAGGCACTAGAGGGCAGATGTTTTATTTAGAAATAGTATTCAGTCCAACCTGGGTAAAGGAGACTTTGTCACACTCTTCATTAGAAATCCTCATCAACAAAAGAGCAAACTGTAAAATTTTGATAACTCACTTGCAGTTAGAAGGGACTGAATCTTGTAACATTTAGAAAACTATTTTTGTGTTATTTCACTTTTAAAAAGCTGAAAAATATAAGCTTTTTTGTATTTTTACACAACTCAAAAATGAATTCACATAAGAAAAATAAGTGTGGCAAGCCTTTACATCATCAGCTGGGCAAACTATTATGCATTTTTGATTAAAAGAAAAGTTGCATAGAAATTCACATAAGAAAAATGGATTCACATAAGAAAAATAAGTGTGGCAAGCCTTTACATCATCAGCTGGGCAAATTATTATGCATTTTTGAATTAAAAGAAAAGTTGCACAGAAATTCAGTTTGTAATAAAATGAATTCTAATGCAAATATGCAACATTTTATTCTATCCTGGTGTTTGGCAAGGTTTACTTTCACTACCTGAGTAACAGCCCACAGACTAAGCTAATTAGTGTTCTACATTGTATTAAAATATTCAATTAAAAATTAGGTATTTTTAAACTTTTTCTAGTAAACAAACTGAATTGTTACTGCCTTGGGTTTTTTTGTTTTCTGTTGTTTGCTGGGGTTTTTTTTAGTAACAATTGGGTTGGCAGTTTGGTAATGCTTTTCACAATGATTTAATGTCAACCAAAATATACCTTAAAGACTCAAAATGTATCTGACAAAGATGCAGAGAAAAGATATAATTTAAAAGTTAGCCAGTCACAGCAAAGGGGATAAATAACACAGCCTCACAACTAGCTGCTGGACAATCATTGACAGGAAGACACTGGAACTCACCAAAAGAGATACCCCAAAGACAAAGGAGAAGCCACAATGAGATGGTAGGAGGGGGCGCAATCACAGTAAAATCAAATACCATAACTGATGGGTGGGTGACTCACAGACTGGAGAACACTTATACCACAGAAGTCCACCCACTGGAATGAAGGTTCTGAGCACCGCGTCAGGCTTCCCAACCTGGGGGTCCAGCAACAGGAGGAGGAATTCCTAGAGAATCAGACTTTGAAGGCTAGCGGGATTTGACTGGAGGACTGCAGCAAGACTAGGGGAAACAGAGACTTCACTCTTGGAGGGCACACACAAAGTAGTGTGCACATCAGGACCCAGGGGAAGGAGAAGTGACTGCAGAGGAGACTGAACCAGACCTACCTGCTAGGGTTGGAGGGTCTCCTGCAGAGGTGGGGGCTGGCTGTGGCTCACCATGGGAACAAGGACACTGGCAGCAGAAGTTCTGGGAAGTACTCTTTGGCTTAAAACCTCCTAAAGTCTGCCATTAGACCCACCAAAGAGCCCAGGTAGGTTTCAGTGTTGGGTTGCCTCAAGTCAAACAACTAACAGAGAGGGAACCCAGTCCCACTCATCAGCAGTCAAGTGGATTAAAGTTTTACTGAGCTATGCCCACCAGAGCAACAGTCAGCTCTACACACCACCAGTCCCTCCCATCAGGAAACTTGCACAAGCCTCTTGGATAGCCTCTTCCACCAAAGGGCAGACAGCAGAAGCAAGAACAACTACAATCCTGTAGCCTGTGAAACAAAAACCACATTCACAGAAATATAGACAAGGTGAAAAGGGAGAGAGCTACGACCAGATGAAGGAACAAGATAAAACCCCAGAAAAACAACTGAATGAACTGGAGATAGGCAACCTTCCAGAAAAAGAATTCAGAATAATGATAGTGAAGATGATCCAGCACCTCGGAAAAAGAATGGAGGTAAAGATCAAGAAGATGCAAGAAATGTTTAACAAAGACATAGAAGAATTAAAGGACAAACAAACAGAAGTAAACAATACAATAACCGAAATGAAACTACACTAGAAGGAATCAATAGCAGAATAACTGAGGCAGAAGAACGGATAAGTGACCTGGAAGACAGAATGGTGGAATTCACTGCTGCGGAACAGAAAAAAGAAAAAAGAATGAAAAAAAATGAAGACAGCCTAAGAGACCTCTGGGACAACATTAAACACAACAACATTTGCATTATAGGGGTCCCAGAAAGAGAAGAGAGAGAAAGGACCAGAGAAAATATTTGAAGAGATTATAGTTGAAAACTTCTCTATCACGGGAAAGGAAATAGCCACCCAGTCCAGGAAGCGCAGCAAGTCCCATACAGGAAAAACCCAAGAAGAAACACGCTGAAACACATAGTAATCAAATGGGCAAAAATTAAAGACAAAGAAAAATTATTGAAAGCGGCAAGGGAAAAACGACAATTAACACAGAAGGGAACTTCCATAAGGATAACAGCTGATTCCTCAGCAGATACTCTACAAGCAAGAAGTTGGTGGTACAATATATCTAAAGTGATGAAAGCGAAGAACCTACAAACAAGATTATTCTACCCAGCAAGGATCTCATTCAGATTTGATGGAGAAATCAAAAGCTTTACAGACAAGCAAAAGATAAGAGAACTCAGCATGACCAAACCAGCTCTACAACAAATGCTAAAGGAACTTCTTTAAGTGGGAAACACAAGAGAGGAAAAGGACCTACAAAAACAAACCCAAAACAATTAAGAATATGGTCATAGGAACACACATATCGATAATTACCTTAAACATGAATGGATTAAATGCTGCAACCAAAAGACACAGGTTCGCTGAATGGATACAAAAACAAGACCCATACATATGCTGTCTACAAGAGACCCACTTCAGACCTAGGGACACATACAGACTGAAAGTGAGGGGATGGAAAAAGATATTCCATACAAATGGAAATCAAAAGAAAGCTGGAGTAGCAACACTCATATCAGATAAAATAGACTTTAAATTAAAGAATGTTATAAGAGACAAGGAAGGACACTACATAATGATCAAGGGATCAATCCAAGAAGAAGATATAACAATTATAAATATATATGCACCCAACATACAAGCACCACAGTACATAAGGCAACTGCTAACAGCTATAAAAAAGGAAATCAACAGTAACACAATAATAGTGGGGGACTTTAACACCTCATGTACACCAATGGACAGATCATCCAAAATGAAAATAAATAAGGAAACAGAGGCTTTAAATGACACAATAGACCAGAGAGATTTAATTGATATTTATAGGACATTCCATCCAAAAACAACAGATTACACTTTCTTCTCAAGTGCACATGGAACATTCTCCAGGATAGATCACATCTTGGGTCACAAAACAAGCCACAGTAAATTTAAGAAAATTAAAATCATATCAAGCATCTTTTCTGACCACAACGCTATGAGATTAGAAATGAATTACGGGAAAAAACCTAAAAAACACAAAAACATGGAGGCTAAACAATACACTACTAAATAACCAAGAGATCACTGAAGAAATCAAAGAGGAAATCAAAAAATACCTACAGACAAATGACAATGAAAACACGACGATCCAAAAACTATGGGAAGCAGCAAAAGCAGTTCTAAGAGGGAGTTTATAGTTATGCAAGCCTACCTCAAGAAACAAGAAACATCTCAAATAAACGATGTAACCTTACACCTAAAGGAACTAGAGAAAGAAGAACAAATAAAACCCCAAGTTAGAAGAAGGAAAGAAATCGTAAAAGTCACAGCAGAAATAAATGAAATAGGAAGAAAGAAAACAATAGCAAAGATCAAAATACTAAAAGCTGGTTCTTTGAGAAGATAAAAAAAATTGATAAACCATTAGCCAGACTCATCAAGAAAAAGAGGGAGAGGACTCAAATCAGTAAAATTAGAAATGAAAAAGAAGTTACAACACACACCGCAGAAATAAAAAGCATCATAAAAGACTACTACAAGCAACTCTATGCCAATAAAATGGACAACCTGGAAGAAACAGACAAATTCTTAGAAAGGTATAACCTTCCAAGACTGAACCAGGAAGAAATAGAAAATATGAACAGACCATTCACAAGTAATGAAATTGAAACTGTGATTAAAAATCTTCCAACAATCAGAAGTCTAGGACCAGATGGCTTCACAGGTGAATTCTATCAAACATTTAGAGAAGAGCTAGCACCCATCCTTCTCAAACTCTTCCAAAAAATTGCAGAGGAAGGAACACTCCCAAACTCATTCTATGAGGCCACCATCACCCTGATACCAAAACCAGAAAAAGATATTACAAAAAAGAAAATTCCAGACCAACACCACTGATGAATATAGATGCAAAAATCCTCAACAAAATACTAGCAAACAGAATCCAAAAACAAATTAAAAGGATCATACACCATGATCAAGTGGGATTTATTCCAGGGTTGCAAGGATTCTTCAAAATATGCAAAATAATCAATGTGATACACCATATAAACAAACTGAAGAATAAAAACCATATGATCATCTCAGTAGATGCAGAAAAAGCTTTTGACAAAATTCAACACCGATTTATGATAAAAACTCTCCAGAAAGTGGGCATAGAGGTAACCTACCTCAACATAATAAAGTCTATATATGACAAACCCACAGCAAACATCATTCTCAGTGGTGAAAAACTGACAGCATTTCCTCTAAGATCAGGAACAAGACAAGGATGTCTAATCTCACCACTATTATTCAATATAGTTTTGGAAGTTCTAGCCATGGCAATCAGAGAAGAAAAATAAATAAAAGGAATACAAGTTGGAAAAGAAGAAGTAAAACTGTCACTGTTCGCAAATGACATGATACTATACATAGAGAATCCTAAAGATGCCATCAGAAAACTACTATAGCTAATCAATGAATTAGGTAATGTTGCAGGACACAAAATTAATGAACAGAAATATCTTGCACTCCTATACACTAATGATGAAAAATCTGAAAGAGAAATTAAGAAAACACTCCCATTTACCATTGCAACAAAAAGTATAAAATACCTAGGAATAAACCTACCTAGGGAGACAAAGGACCTGTATGCAGAAAACTATAAGACACTGATGAAAGAAATTAAAGATGGTACCAACAGATGGAGAGATATACCATGCTCTTGGATTGGAAGAAACAATATTGTGAAACAGACGATACTACCCAAAGCAATCTACAGATTCATTGCAACCCCTATCAAATTACCAATGGCATTTTTTACGGAACTAGAACAAAAAATCTTAAAATTTGTATGGAGACACAAAAGACCCCAAATAGCCAAAGCACTCTTGAGGGAAAAAAAGCAGAGCTGGAGGAATCAGACTCCCTGACTTCGGACTATACTACAAATCTACAGTAATCAAGACAATATGGTACTGACACAAAAACAGAAACATAGATCAATGGAACAAGATAGAAAGCCCAGAGATAAACCCACACACCTATGGTCAACTAATTTATGACAAAGGAGGCAAGGATATACAATGGAGAAAAGACAGTCTCTTCAATAAGTGGTGCTGGGAAAACTTGACACCTCCACATAAATGAATGATATTAGAACACTCCCTGACACCATATACAAAAATAAACTCAAAATGGATTAGAGACCTAATTGTAAGACCAGACACTATAAAACTCTTAGAGGCAAACATAGGAAGAACATTCTTTGACATAAATCACAGCAAGATCTTTTTTGATCCACCTCCTAGAGTAATGGAAATAAAAACAAAAATAAACAAATGGGACCTAATGAAACTTAAAGCTTTTGTACAGCAAAGGAAATCATAAAGAAGATGAAAAGACAACCCTCAGAATGGGAGTATATATTTGCAGACGAATCAATGGACAAAGTATTAATCTCCAAAATATACAAACAGCTCATGTAGCTCAATATTTAAAAAACAAACAACCCAGTCCAAAAATGGGCAGAAGATCTAAATAGATACTTCTCCAAAGAGGACATACAGATGGCCAAGAGGCACATGAAAAGCTGCTCAACATCACTAATTATTAGAGAAATGCAAATCAAAACTACAATGAGGTATCCCCTCACACCAGTTAGAATGGGCATCATCAGAAAATCTACAAACAACAAATGCTGGAGAGGGTGTGGAGAAAAGGGAACCCTCTTGCACGGTTGGTGGGAATGTAAATTGATACAGCCACTATGGAGAACAGTATGGAGGTTCCTTAAAAAAGTAAAAGTAGAATTACCATATGATCCAGCATCCCACTACTGGGCATATACCCAGGGAAAACCATAATTCCATAATACACATGCACCCCAATGTTCATTACAGCACTATATTCAATAGCCAGGTCATGGAAGCAACCTAAATGCCCATCGACAGACGAACGGATAAAGAAGATGTGGTACATCTATACAATGAAATATTACTCAGACATAAAAAGGAATGAAATTGGGTCATTTGTTGAGACGTGGATGGATCTAGAGACTGTCATACAGAGTGAAGTAAGTCAGAACGAGAAAAACAGATATCGTATATTAACGCATGTATGTGGAACCTAGAAAAATGGTACAGGTGAACCAGTTTGCAGGGCAGAAGTTGAGACACAGATGTAGAGAACAAACATATGGACACCAAGGTGGGGGGAAGCCATATGGGGGTGGGGATTGTGGTGTGATGAATTGGGCGATTGGGATTGACATTTATACACTGATGTGTATAAAATTGCTGACTAATAAGAACCTGCTGTATAAAAAAATAAATAAAATAAAATTCAAAAAACATTAAAATAAAAAAATAATAAAAGTTAACAATGTTGCACAAAATATATATATCTAAGGATAAGTAGTATTAATGTTACAAAAAAAGAAAAATCAAATGATCCTATTCTAATATTCACCTTGGGAAAATTGCAGGCAAAGCAATAATATATCAAGGTTTTGAAGATTCATAAGACCACAACTGAAATGAAAGCATCATTTAGGTTTATTACACCATCACATGAACTTCATGCCCAATCACCCATCTGGTTCATAAGAATCAGGAAAAAAGTCTGATTCCTCCTGTCCGACTCTGACTGTAGGACATTTACTTCACTGCCCACCCCAAGTTCTGGGATTACCACTCTCCCTCACGCTGGAGAATTCTTAAAATATTTTTGAAGCATTCCAGGAAATCATTCATCTCTGCTATTGGGCAAAGTTTAAGAACTAGCATGGGTTCTCAGAGTTGTTTTTTACATATTAGCTTATGTTAGTATAGGACTGTTATCAAACTACTTCCCCAGTAGTTAAGACCTTCCATCCTTAAATTGGTGCAGATAGCTCTGCTAACCTCCCTCAGATGTGAGGTATGATAGCCATGGCACATTGCCATCTCACATGTTACCATCAACTCTAAGTTTATCATCAGTATATAAGAGTCTCTAAATTGTGCATTTCCAATTAGGGATTTGTTCTGTCTTCCACTCCTGAGTACCAGGATTCCATCTTCATTTATTTGGAACCCATCTTTATTGTAGGTGTATATCTAGTTGGCAGCCATATAGTGACTTTTTCCACCCTCAGATCCCCACCTCCAGCTATCTATGACCAAGCGCCAATTCATGTTGCTATTTTTATTGGTTCACCAAACCTGCAGCAGCTTCAATAAGAATTTATAAACTTAGGTGTTTAAATTTTAATGTTAAAGGTAGTATATATCCGTGTTGCAGATATATACCATCCCAACACTCCTACATGCTGAAAGAAACAAAGGAAGACAGAAGGGAGGGGAAAAGATAAGGAGGCAGGAAAACAGGGAAGGAAGGAGGGAGGGAGAGAGAAAGAGAAAGAAGGAATGAAGAAAGGAGGGAAGGAGGGAAGGCAGGAATTAAGGAAGGAAAATTTCTGCCTTTAACTAGCTGGTTGATTATGGGGAGAAAACTTGCCTTCCTGGGTGTCATTTTTTTTTTCAGTTTTAACATGTAAATCCTTGTTTTGTACAATTTTATTTTTGCAACCATACATTTAATTGAATGTGAGGCCAAGTCCAATATATTAAACAAAGGTTTGGCTGTTCAGTTCTCTGATCTCTGGCTCCCTCAGAATACAGCATGATAATCCCCAGGATAAGAAAATAATAACTACATTTAATGAGACCTTACCATATGTCAGGCTTTCTGCTATGACAGTCACATATACTATTCATTTTTCTAGCAAAACAAGCTATTAATATGTACAGGGAGCAGTATGGAGTGTTGGTTTAATAGTTAGGATGCAGAGTCAGTCTGCCAGGGTAGGAATGTCAAGGCTAACCCTTGCTTAACTATATCATTTGAACAAGTTACTTAATTTGTCTGTACCTTGGTTTCTTCATCTGTAAGAAAGAAATAATATTACTTTCCTTATGGGCATAGTGGTGTGGGGTTTAAATCAGAAAAAGTATCCAAGCACATAATAAATACTCAACGCCCATGAACCATTCTTATTAGATCCAATTTATAGGTTAGAAAAGTGGGGCTCAGAGAATTTAAGTAACAATCCTAAATCACATAGCAATCAAAGGTCATAGCTAAAGATCAACCCTGTCTGCAACCCCTAAGTCATGCTCCTATCCACTATATTAGATGATTTCTTAGATCCTCACCTTGAGATCACCCATAATTTTGTGATATATTCACCCAAAGTTAAGTCATCAAACTGTTCTTACTTTTTAATTGGCTTATGTTTCTGACAAACTGATTTTTAATAATTTTAAAATACAGAATCTAGCTACTTTGGTATTGCTGTTTGTAAACTATTGTTATACATACGTGAAAATAAAAACCTTTTAAACAGGTTCATAGTATTATATCACACGATATCCCATAATCACTTTCACTGATCCTTGGTCATTATATTTTTTTTCCAGATTTTAGGGAGAGAGATTTTTGGTTTTATTTTGTTACTAAAACCATATTGAAATAAATATGCATTTATAAAAATCTCTGTGCACTGGCATGACTCTATAGGAATTTCTAACATTGATGACATTAATACCACTGTTAAAAAAGTATGTGCTTTTTATACTATGCTACATACTGCCGAATCTCCCTTCAAAAAGTTACACCAATTCACATGCTCATGTGAGTCTATTTCCCCTCTCTCTTGACATTTTTTAAAATAACAACATAATTTAAGAAAAAAATTTTTTTGAATTTTACTTTATTTTTTTATACAGCATGTTCTTATTAGTTATCCATTTTATACATATTAGTGTATATATGTCAATGCCAATCTCCCAATTCATCACATCACCAACCCCCTTGGTGTCCATACGTTTGTTCTCTACATCTACGTCTCTATTTCTGCCCTGCAAACCAGTTCATCTGTACCATTTTTCTAGGTTCCACATATATGCATTAATATACGATATTTTTTTTTCTCTTTCTGACTTACTTCACTCTGTATGACAGTCTCTAGATCCATCCACGTCTCTATAAATGACCCAATTTTGTTCCTTTCTATGGCTGAGTAATATTTCATTGTACTTATGTACCATATCTTCTTATCTGCAAGTACATTATGCTGGTTGGCTTTTTATTTATTATTTATTGATATTCTACTGTATATTTTTTAAAGATTTGAGGTAGTTTATAGCTTCAACATACATATAAATGTGACTGCTCAATTTAAAATATAAACATGGGCTTCCCTGGTGGCGCAGTGGTTGAGAATCTGCCTGCTAATGCAGGGGACACGGGTTCGATCCCTGGTCTGGGAAGATCCCACATGCCACGGAGCAACTAGGCCCGTGAGCCACAACTACTGAGCCTGCGCGTCTGGAGCCTGTGCTCCACAACAAGAGGGGCCGCGATAGTGAGAGTCCCACGCACCGCGATGAAGAGTGGCCCCCGCTTGCCACAACTAGAGAAAGCCCTCACACAGAAACGAAGACCCAACACAGAAAAAATAAATAAATTAAAAAAAAAAAAAAAGAACTATAAAAAAAATAAATAAATAAAAAAAAATAATAATAAAATAAAATATAAACAGTAATACATACCAATAAAAAGAAGGACAAATACATCAGAAAATTCGGAAGGATTTACTCCTGAATGCCTGGCACTTCTAGGCAACAGAGATATGGTAAAGAGTAAGACAGATAAGTCCCTGGTCTCATATAGCTTATATTTTAGTAGAATAAATAAATTAAAATATGAATAAATGTTATTTCAGTTAGTGAAGAAGGCTATCAATAAAGTAAAACAGTGTAACAATGGGCAGAGTTATTTTAAATAGATTAATTTAAACAAAGAGATAATATGACTACATTTCCATACTAGAGAACAATTCAGGTGGAAGCAATCAGTAAGGTTTTAAGCACCAGTGGAAGACAGAAAAGCTCTACTGTAAGACAGATGAGCTGCTTGGTGGATCCATGCCTTAGATAATAAGGGAAAACAGGCAGCTTATGGCAAATCAAACGTTAAACAAAATGTTCTCACTTCCAGATGTTATGTTTGTCCTCTCATTTTCAACAATTCATGGAAATCACTGATTCCTAATCATTTACCGTATGCAGTGGGGAGACAGAGGGAATTAAATCTCATATCCAATAATGGTCAATCTAAAGAAAGCCAAAAGAGTAGAAAGCAACCAGACATGCTTCACTTCCATAACTGGCTAATACAAAGAATCCCCCCATCTTTCAATGAAACTGTTTTCAGGCTCCTCAGAAGACCTCCAAGTTTTCATTCCAAAGTAAAGATATGAAAGTTAAGTATGATTTCCTGAAACTCAGGGATGAGGCAAGACAACCAGAGTATTTGTGAGTCTCTTATACTGTCATTCTAGAAACTGTAGAATGTTAAGCAGACTACTGATTCACTAGAGAAATACTCCTAGTCATCTCAGGTTTGTTTATAACAACAGACAAAGGAGAGACCTAGCTCATAGAGCAGCATGTCATAAAATGGAGACAGCTCACTGCTAAGGGCAAATTTAGAACTCTGAATGAAGAAAAGATATGTGCCCACACTGCACCCAGACACAGAAATCCAAGTGAGATAATAAGGGTGTCAAAATTAAAACTGCCATATATAGCACAAGAAAGTTCATAAAAAGAACTTAATTCTAATGTTGTAATTAGAAATTAATGGAAAAATCTCAACAAAACCTTCAGAGTGAAAACACAGCCCAGGGGGATCCATCTGAAATGATTTGCCAAATTAATGATTAACTGTCAAAGGACCTATACAAGCAAAAACAGAGAAGATTTTAAAATTATGTATGTATAATTCTATGATGATAAATTTGAAAGCATCAGTGAGCTGTACTCCTTTCTGGGGAAATAGCTATGCTTAGTTCAAATAGAAGGACAAAACCTAGGAAAAGAAAAAAAAGAACTGTGGGGAAAGAAAAATCACAAAATATCTAGTAGGGGAGGGGAATTTCCCCCTCTTTTCCCTCTTAGCTCTTTTGGCTAGCAATTAAAATGACATAAAGCAGATTAACAAGAGAAAAACAAATTTATTTTGCACATATGGGGAATCTACATAAGCATGAAGAATCTCAAAGACAATAAGGCAAGATGAGGTATATATATTGTTCTGGACTAAGAAGAAGAAGGTAGGGGTCTGGACTTCAAAGGAAAGGAAAATAATTCACAGAAAGATGAAAATAACTAATTTTTGGTAAACAAATGTTTGCTGGGCCACCTAGAGACAACAGGACAGAAAGGACTTTCATCAAATGGGCCTTGCTAGGTTCCTTCCTGTTTACCACACTTAATTCAATACTTTACTATAGTTATCTATGGTGATAACTCCTTTCTGGAACAAGCTTTCTGTCTTAAATTTTTTAGGCAGTAAGCGTGAAGTTCAAAGGTTCTTCCTGAGTCTTTTGGGTCCTGCTTCTTTTCAGCTCTAAATAATCCACATGCCAGAGTGGCACATCTTGGAGCGACTTGCCCTGAACCCCCCATCAGTCTCAAAAGAAAGTTTTACCAGAAACTTCTTTTCACATTCTCAAGGAAGAGATAATTGGTATAAACTCCATTAAAGAATAAAGGAAAGAGCAACTTTGAATGGAAGACTCTTAATAGAGTTTATTGATGGCCTGATGTAACTTCCTCATAAAAATTAGTGTCCTCATCCAAACCCATTTGTGAAGGAACACCTTTCCTTAAGGCTTTGTTAGCAGCAATATTGCCTTTTTCCTGGTTCCCTCTTGAAACCAAGCAGGACCTTGTGGGGCTCCTGGACACAGAGCCTTTCTGTGTCCCCTGTTTCTTGTTTGTAGGAAATAGGGAAGGTCATGGAGGCTGAAACCTAAGTTCCAAAGGGCAGGTTCAAACGGTTGTTGATCAGGGAAAGGAAGTGATGCAGAGACAAGGGAGGAGCAGTCAAAAAATAATAGTGCAGCCTTGGGGCAGAGTCCAGGTTCTGCCTCAAGGGATACACATAATAATATCTTTGAGCTCTTCTACAAAACTAAAACCCCCAACAAATGGAAGATGTTAACTACTTGATGAAGCAATCTTCATTCCAGAAAAGGTCACAGTTTGATAACCTCTGAGAACCAGAGAAGCTCATCAGGTGACCACCTGAGGCCAGATTAAAGGAGTGAAGGCCCTGCACACACCCTGATCCTTATCAGCAACCCCACCTTTGAACCATTGCTATAAAACTCCTCACCAAACCCCTGGGTTGGGGCACACAGTTTTTGAGGGTACAAGCCCACTATGTCCCCCTTTGCCTGGCAAAGCAATAAAGATATTCTTTTCTACTTCACCCAAAACTCATCTCCAAGATTCAATTTGGCACTGGTGCACAGACGCCAAGTTTTTGGCATCACTCTCAATTCCTTTCTAATCAGAATAGACATTAACCAAAGGGGTGGTGGGAAGAAAAGTTTCTGATGTTATGTTTCTTAGGAGTCTTTGGCCTTGCTTTTGATGTTCCAGGAAGTATACCAATAGTATCAAGTCCCTGATTCTAACTTTGAAGAGCCTTATTTACCTTAATGTTACCAGTGGGAGGAATTTGAGAAGAAAACTTTCCAAAGCAATTAGTTTGATACAACTCAAAAAACAAAGGAACAACAGGAAAGACATTATGCAAATGTGTGGCTTTTCAAAACTATACTGCCTTGAGAAGAGCTTGGTCAGATGTCTAGCAGAAAACGGCACAAGGAGAAGATTGAAATGTTCTGCTGTTCTACACTCACTTACAGCTCTGTTTTAATATTTAGCTTCAATTTGATTAATATTATGCATTCGACACATAAAAATAGGCTTAGAGGAAATTCACATATGAATAAAGACACGAATATTTCTAAATAAGATATAAGCAAATTAAACTCAGCAGTGCATCTACCATGACCAAGTTGGTTTTAATTTAGAAATACAAAGATTTTATAATCATAGGAAATCTCTTTTAACAGAAATGTGTTCAAATAAGGGAACACTTTTGACAATCTCAACAGACTCCAAAAGGACATGTGATAATATTCAATACTTAATCCTGACACATATTTTAAGAAATGAGCAATTCACTATTATGTATCTTAAAAGAGTATTTTGGACAATTAAATTCTAAAGGTTTTAGTAAGGAGACTAGAATACTACTTTCCCAATATTATTTAATATTGATAACACCCAAAAAAATGTAGTGTAAAATTAATTATAATTAATAATTAAGTAGGGTAGCCTTATAAGAAAAAAGTAATAAAAGCTAATGAGTAAAATTAATTACCATTGTCAGGGAGAAAACAATCTTCCTCTGCTCTTCTAGCTTCTCCTGGTTGGTCTAAGAATTAAACTGATGTGAGACAAATTAACAGGAGAAAATCAAACAAAAATTTAATAACAAGTATACATGGGAAAGATCCAGGAAAACTGAGTAACTCACCAAAATGATCAAAGCCCTCAACTTAAATACCATCCTCAGCTAAAGACAAAGAGGATGTTGAGGGTGGAGAGACTCAGTTATGGGAGGTTACCAGGAAAAGTACAGTAAACAAGGGTGACTGTGAGTTACACAGATTTAAGTCACTGCCATCTACACTGATGTTTCTAGAGATTTGGTCATCCTCTTCTAGGTAAAGAGAAGGAAACACCCTTACAAATGTAAATCTCCCATACCAATGTAAGTGTTTCTTACAAAAGGGCAACTCCTAATTGTTTTTAGAGCCCTTCCATGTCTGCTGTTTCTCAGAAAATAACCAGCTTAAAACAATATGCCAAAGGGACATATTTCAGGGTGGCAAATTCTTCTCCCTTAAACTATAAACTACAATAAAAAAATTCCAGTCATATAGCAAGCACAATCTAAGTATTTCATATATTTATGAAAAACATCTAAAATATTAAGATTTGAGTAAATCATGAGCCATTCCATTTTTATAAATCAGAAAACTGATTTATGTAAAAGTATAGACTCTTCCAAAGTAATATCTAGAGTTAATGCCACTGCCAACAAAATGCAGATGGATTTTTTTCTGAAGTTAGCAGAATGACTCTCAAGCTTATACACAGGAGTTAACATATCTAACAGGTAATATATTTTTGACAAAGAAAAATAATAGAGGAAAATTTTTTGTGCTAAATACTAAAAAATATTATGTCGAGGAGGAAGAAATGTTCTTCTATCCTTCGAAGTTCATCTGGTTAGTCTAAGGATTAAACTGATGTGAGACAAATTAACAGGAGAAAAACATCTAATAATACATATACATGGGAGACACCAAGGAAAACTGAGTAACTTGCTCAAATGACAGAAGCCCTCACCTTAAATATCATCCTCAGCTAAAGATGAAAGGGGAGAAAGTCAATTATGGCAGGTTACCAGGAAAAGCACAGTGAATAAGGGTAAGATTGTTATACATATTTAAGTCATTGTCTTATCCAGTGATAAGAGTAACTAGAGATTTGGTCATCCTCCTCTTCCTAGTTCAAAGAAGGAGACACCTTAACAAATGGAAATTTCCCTTATAAATGTAAATATCTCTTACAAAAGGGTAACTCCTACTTGGTTTTCAGAGTTTCCCCCAGCCTGCTGTTTCCTAGAAAATAATCAGCTTAAAATAATTAATATGCCAGTGACATATTTTAGGGGGGAAAATCATCCTCCCTTTCAATTACAAATCTACAATTATAATATAATATTGGCAGGAAATTTTACAGATATAAAAAAGTCATAAGGATATTCCTGAAATAGACCTTCGTATAAAAAGAATTTAATATGTGATATAAACGACAATGGAGACCAATAACAAAGGGATGAATTATTCAAGAGAAGGTGGGAAAAAATTAATTATTAAAAAAATCTTATTTACACTATATAGCATACTGCAATATGAATCTCAAATGAATTTGAGTTAAAGGATAAAAAAGCATATCAGAAAAATAAAGACTTATAGAATTGATTTCAGAAAGGGTAAAACTTAAAGAGTAAGTAGTAAATAACTCAGGCAGGAAAAGAAATACATTTATGTGTATGTATTTGTGCAGTTGTACACAATTTTTAACAGAATGCATATCAAACAATAAAAGGAAATTAAAAAGCAAAATTTGTAAAAATTTGTCACACCTAGTAACCTTGAATGATTTACAGACATCAAACCTGTGTCATTGCAACAGGGCTCTTTATGTTCAAGGAAGAGAATAAAATCACAAGTCAGGTTTTTTTGCCATTGTGAGCAGATAGGGTAAGGCATCCCCAATGAACGAGAACCAGACATAACTTTCTTAACATAAGAGGAGCCATTTTAGGCCTAAGCCATTCTGTGATCTAAACCTGGCCACAATGCTTGCCCTTGCAGAAGCATAGGTCCCAGTGTTTAATGATTTGAAGGAAACAAAAGAAGGCAAAAACAAACATCTATTAGCAGGCCAGGAAGAGAACTTAATAATAGCAAAGATAATAAATTACTTACAAAGACTTGCAGTTCTGTTTCAGTGGTAAACCTTTAGGTTGAAGGACATACTTGAGCTATTTCACAGAATTCAAACTCCCTGGAGCTCTCAACCACCAGATTAACTGGAACCTAGGAATCATAATGTTGACCTTTTCTGATCCTTGTGACTTTAACTAGAGCCTGAACTCTGCCAACGTTTGCCTCAATTCTACCACTGAATTCTCCTCTGCTCAAGCCCCTTAATGAATACGCATGTACCCTTAGCTTAAAACTTCCCCAATTTTGCTGTTTGGGGAGACACTGCTTGAGAAAAGACCCATGGTGTTCTCCTTACTTGCTGCAAGTAATAAACCGTTCCTTCTCCTGTTCTTTGACTTCGTTGTGTCTTTTGGCTCCACACCCACCAAGAGGCAAACCCAGTTTTTGGGTAACAAGATTATGCTTAGAAGCATAAGAAACACACAATCATTACGCTGAACTATGAGACTCCTGATGTGACCCATTTCATATTTACATGCCTCCTGTGCACAAAACATTTTTCAGAGGAGCACTTAAAGAGGCAATAAATAAGCAAAATGAAGGGCAGTAAAAAATGAAAACAAAAGGGATTACCTTTATTGATGGTGTTACTTTGGTTATTTTGTTTTCAAGCTAAGTAAGGACAGCAAGGCAATGGGGTGATGAAAGAAAGGAAGGTAGGAAGGGAAGGACAGATAAACTTTGAATTTAGTGAATGAAAAATATATTCATGAAGAGGAAAAATTATTTTCCCTCTACCCTTCGAGATTCTCAGTTGAAAACCCCTTGTAATAGAAGATTAACAGGAGAAAAACAAACGGACATTTAATAACATGTATACCTCCTATATATATGGGAGATATCCAGGAAGATTGAGTAACTCCTCCAAATGGCCCAAGCCACCATCTTAAATACCATCTCCATTTAAAGACAAAAGTGATGTTGTGAGGTGGGGGAGCCTGTTATAGGAGGCTATAAAGAAAAGTACAGTAGACCAGAGGGCAGACAGCAGAAGCAAGAAGAACTACAATTCTGCAGCCTGTGGAAGGAAAACCACATTCTCAGAAAGATAGACAAAATGAAAAGGCAAAAGACTTTGTTCCAGATAGAGGAACAAGATAAAACCACAGAAAAACAACTAAATGAAGTGGAGATAGGCAACCTTCCAGGAAAAAAATTCTGAATAATGATAGCGAAGATGATCCAGGACCTCGGAAAAAGAATGGCGGCAAAGATCGATAAGATGCAAGAAATGTTTAACAAAGACCTAGAAGAATTAAAGAACAAACACTTAGAAGAATTAAAGAACAAACAAACAGAGATGAACAATACAATAACTGAAATGAAAAACACACTAGAAGGAATCAATAGCAGAATAACTGAGGCAGAAGAACAGATAAGTGACCTGGAAGACAGAATGGTGGAATTCACTACAACGGAACAGAATAAAGCAAAAAGAATGAAAACAAATGAAGACAGCCTAAGAGACCTCTGGGACAACATTAAACACAACAACATTGGCATTATACAGGTCCCAGAAGGAGAAGAAAGAGAGAAAGGACCCAAGAAAATATTTGAAGAGATTATAGTTGAAAACTCCCCTAACATGGGAAAGGAAATAGCCACCCAAGTCCAGGAAACACAGAGAGTCCCAGGCAGGAGAAACATGCCAACACACACAGCAAACAAACTCACAAAAATTACAGACAAAGAAAAAGTATTAACAGCAACATGGGAAGAATGACAAATAACATACAAGGGAACTCCCATAAGATTAACAGCTGATTTCTCAGCAGAAACTCTACAGGCCAGAAGTGAGTGGTACAATATACTTAAAGTGATGAAAGGGAAGAACCTACAACCAAGATTACTCTACCCGGCAAGGATCTCATTCAGATTTGACAGAGAAATCAAAAGCTTTACAGACAAGCAAAAGCTAAGAGAATTCAGCACCACCAAACCAGCTCTACAACAAACACTAAAGGAACTTCTCTAAGTGGGAAGCACAAGAGAAGAAAAGGACCTACAGAAACAAACCTATAACAATTAAGAAAATGGTAAAAAGAACATACATACCAATAATTACCTTAAACGTGAATGGATTAAATGCTCCAACAAAAAGACATAGGCTTGCTCAATGGATACAAAAGCAAAACCCATAAATATGCTGTCTACCACACACCCACTTCAGACCTAGGGACACATATGGAAAAAGATATTCCATGCAAATGGAAATGAAAAAGCTGGAGTAGCAATACTCATATCAGATAAAACAGAGTTTAAAATAAAGAATTTTACAAGAGAAAAGGAAGGACACTATATAATGATCAAGGGATCAAACCAAGAAGAACATATAACAATTATAAATATACATGCACCTAACATAGGAGCACCTCAATACACGTGGCAACTGCTAACAGCTATAAAAGAGGAAATCGAAAGTAACACAATAATAGTGGGGAACTTTAACACCTCATTTATACCAATGGGCAAATCATCCAGACAGAAGATGAATAAGGAAACACAAGCTTTTGGGCTTCCCTGGTGGCGCAGTTGGTTGAGAGTCCGCCTGCCGATGCAGGGGACACGGGTTCATGCCCCGGTTCAGGAAGATCCCACATGCCGCAGAGCACCTGGGCCTGTGAGCCATGGCCACTGAGCCTGCACTTCCGGAGCCTGTGCTACGCAATGGGAAAGGCCACAACAGTGAGAGGCCCGCGTACTGCAAAAAACCCCACCCCCCCCAAAAAGAAACCAAGAAACACAAGCTTTAAATGACACAACAGACGACATAGATTTAATTGATATTTACAGGACATTCCATCCAAAAACAGCAGATCACACTTTCTTCTCAAGTGCGCACAGAACATTCTCTAGGACAGATCCAATCTTGGGTCACATATCAAGCCTTGGTAAATTTAAGAAAACTGAAATCATATCATGCATCTTTTCCAACCACCACGCTATGAGATTAGAAATCAATTACAGGGAAAAAAACATAAGAAACACAAACACATGGAGGCTAAACAACATGTTACTGAATAACCAAGAGATCATTGAAGAAATGAAAGAGGAAATCAAAAAATATCTAGAGACAAATGAAAATGAAAACACGACAATCCAAAACCTATGGGATGCAGCAAAAGCAATTCTAAGAGGGAAGTTTATAGCAATACAAGCCTATGTCAAGAAACAAGAAACATCTCAAATAAACAATCTAACCTTACACCTAAAGGAACTAGAGAAAGAAGAACAAACAAAACCCAATGTCAGTAGAAGGAAAGAAATCATGAAGATCAGAGCAGAAATAAATGAAATAGAGACAAAGAAAACAATAGCAAAGATCAATAAAACTAAAAGCTGGTTCTTTGAGAAGATAAACAAAATTGATAAACCATTAGCCAGACTCATCAATAAAAAGAGGCAGAGGACTCAAATCAATAAAATTAGAAATGAAAAAGGAGAAGTTACAACGGACACTGCAGAAATACAAAGCAACATAAAAGACTACTACAAGCAACTCTATGCCAATAAAATGGACAAGCTGGAATAAATGCACAAAGTTTTAGAAAGGTATAACCTTCCAAGACTGAACCAGGAAGAAATAGAAAATATGAACAGACCAATCACAAGTAATGAAATTGAAACTGAATAAAAATCTTTCAACAAACAAAACTCCAGGAGCAGATGGCTTCACAGGTGAATTCTATCAAACATTTAGAGAAGATCCAGCACCCATCCTTCTCAAACTCTTCCAAAACATTGCAGAGGAAAGAATACTCCCAAACTCATTCTATGAGGCCACCATCACCCTGATACCAAAACCAGACAAAGATACTACAAAAAAAGAACATTTCAGACCAGTATCACTGATGAATATAGATGCAAAAATCCTCAACAAAATACTAACAAACAGAATCCAACAACACATTAAAAGGATCATACACCATGATCAAGTGGGGTTTATCCCAGGAATGCAGGGATTCTTCAATATATGCAAATCAATCAATGTGATACACCATATTAACAAATTGAAGAATAAAAACAATATGACCATCTCAATAGAGGCAGAAAAAGCGTCTGAAAAAATTCACAACCCATGTATGATAAAAACTCTCCAGAAAATGTGCATAGAGGGAAACTACCTCAACATAATAAAGGCCATGTACGACAAACCTACAGCAAACATCATCCTCAATGGTGAAAAACTGAAAGCACTTCCTCGAAGATCAGGAACAAGACAAGGATATCCACTATTGCCACTATTATTCAACATAATTTTGGAAGTCCTAGCCATGGCAATCAGAGAACAAAAAGAAATAAAAGGAATACAAGTCAGAAAAGAAGTAAAACTGTCACTGTTTGCATATGACATGATACTATACATAGAGAATCCTAAAGATGCCACCAGAAAACTACTAGGGCTAATCAATGAATTTGGGAAAGTTGCAGGATACAATATTAATCCACAAAAATATCTTGCATTCCTATACACTAACAATGAAAGATCAGAAAGAGAAATTATGGAAACATTTACCATTTACCATTGCAACAAGAATAACAAAATACCTAGGAATAAAACTACCTAGGGAGACAAAGGACCTGTATGCAGAAAACTATAAGATACTGATGAAAGAAATTAAAGATGATACCAACAGATGGAGAGATATACTATGTTCTTGGACTGGAAGAAGCAATATTGTGAAAATGACTATATG
This sequence comes from Phocoena phocoena, assembly GCF_963924675.1. NCBI lineage: Eukaryota > Metazoa > Chordata > Mammalia > Artiodactyla > Phocoenidae > Phocoena > Phocoena phocoena. Next base: position 84,755,205 of record NC_089221.1, on the reverse strand, counting down.
ACCCAAAGCAATCTACAGACTCAATGCAATCCCTATCAAATTACCAATGGCATTTTTTACGGAACTAGAACAAAAAATCTTAAAATTTGTATGGAGACACAAAAGACCCCGAATAGCCAAAGGAGTCTTGAGGCAAAATAAACGGAGCTGGAGGAATCAGACTCCCTGACTTCGGACTATACTACAAAGCTACAGTAATCAAGACAATATGGTACTGGCACAAAAACAGAAATACAGATCAATGGAACAGGATAGAAACCCCAGAGATAAACCCATGCACCTATGGTCAACTAATCTATGACAAAGGAAGCAAGGGTATACAATGGAGAAAAGAAATTCTCTTCAGTAAGTGGTGTGGGGAAAACTGGACAGCTACATGTAAAAGAATGCAATTAGAACACTCCCTAACATCACATACAAAAATGAACTCAAAATGGATTAGAGGCCTAAATGTAAGACCGGACACTATAAAACTCTTAGAGGAAAACACAGGAAGAACACTATTTATTTATTTATTTTTTGCATTATGCGGGCCTCTCACTGTTGCGGCCTCTCCTGTTGTGGAGCACAGGCTCCGGACATGCAGGCTCAGCGACCATGGCTTACGGGCCCAGCCGCTCCGTGGCATGTGGGATCTTCCTGGACCGGGGCACGAACCCGTGTCCCCTGCATCGGCAGGCAGACTCCCAACCACTGCGCCACCAGGGAAGCCTGGAAGAACACTCTTTGACATAAATCATAAATCACAGCAAGATCTTTTCTGATCCACCTCCTAGAGTAATGGAAGTAAAAACAAAAATAAACAAATGGGACCTAATGAAACTTAAAAGTTTTGCACAGCAAAGGAAACCATAAACAAGACAAAAAGATAGCCCTCAGAATGGCAGAAAGTATTTGCAAATGAATCAACGGACAGAGGATTAATCTCCAAAATATATAAACTGCTCATACAGCTCAATATTAAAAAACAAACAGCCCAATCAAAAACTGGGCAGAAGATCTAAATAGACATTTCTCCAAAGAAGACATACAGATGGCCAAGAGACACATGAAAAGATGCTTAACATCACTAATTATCAGAGAAATGCAAATCAAAACTACAATGAGGTTATCGCCTCACAATAGTGAGAATAGGCATCATTAGAAAATCTACAAACAACAAATGCTGGAGAGGGTGTGGAGAAAAGGGAAACCTCTTGCACTTTTGGTGGCAATGTAAATTGATACAGCCACTATGGAGAACAATACAGAGGTTCCTTAAAAAACTAAAAATAGAATTACCATATGACCCAGCAATCCCACTACTGGGCATATACCCAGAGAAAACAGTAATTCCATAAGACACACGCATCCCAATGTTCATTGCAGCACTGTTTACAATAGCCAGGTCATGGAAGCAACCTAAAAGCCCATAGACAGATGAATGGATAAAGAAGATGTGGTACATATATACAATGGAATATTGCTCAGCCATAAAAAGGAACGAAATTGGGTCATTTGTGGAGCCGTGGATGGATCTGGAGACTTCATATAGCGTGAAGTAAGTCAGAAAGAGAAAAACAAAGATTGTATATCATCGCATATATACAGGACCTAGAAAAATGGTACAGATGAAGCAGTTTGCAGGGCAGAAATTGAGACACAGATGTATGGAACAAATGTATGGACACCAAGCGAGGAAAGCAGCAGGGATGGGGGTGGTGGTGTGATGAATTGGGAGATTGGGGCTGACATGTATACACTGATGTGTATAAAATGGATGACTAATAAGAACCTGCTGTATAAAAAAATGAATAAAATAAAATTTAAAAATTCAAAAACACAAGAAAAAACCAAACAACCTGATTCAAAATGAGCAAAAGACTTGAATAGATATTTCTCCAAAGAAGAGACACAAATGGCCAATAAGCACATGAAAAGATGCTCAACATCACCAATCATTAGGGAAATGCAAATCAAAACTGCAACATGATACCACCTTACACCCATTAGGATGGCTACTATCAAAATAATAGAATATGAGTGTTTGCAAGGACATGGAGAAACTGGGACCCTGGTATACTACTGGTGGAAATTGGTACAGTCAGTATGGAAAACAGTATGGTGTTTCCTCAAGTAATTAAAGATAGAATTACTATATGAACCAGCATACTATATACTTCTGCACATATACCCCAAAGAATTCAAAGTAGGATTTCAAAGAGAGATTTGTACACCCATGTTCATAATAGCATTATTCGTAATAACTAAATCATGGAAGCAACTCAAGTGTCCATGTGTGGATGAACGGATAAGCAAAATGTGGATATACATGTAATGGAATATTGTTCAGTCTTAAAAAGGAAGGAGATTCTGCAGTATGTTTATACCATGGATGAACCTTGGGGACATTATGCTAAATGAAATTAGCCAGTCAGGAAAAGGTACATACTGTATGATCCCACTTATATGAGGTACTCAGCATAGTCAAAATCATAAAGACAGAAAGTAGACTAGTGGTTAACAGGGGCTGGGGGCAAGGAGTAATGGGAAGTTATTGTTTAATGGGTATAGAGCTTCAATTTCACAAGATGAAAACAGTTATGGGGATGGACAGAGGTGATTTTTGCACAACAACATGAACGTATTTGATACCGCTGAACTGTACACTTAAAATATGGTTAAGATGGAAAAAAATTGTTTATCATGAAATATATCAAAGTGTAAATAAAATACATATGTATAATTTAAAGAATAATAATTTTAAAAAGACAAGAAAAGAAAGCCCAGAGATAAACCCAGGCACTAATCTAATCAACTAATCTACGACAAAGGAGGTAAGGATATACAATGGAGAAAAGACAGCCTCTTCAATAAGTGGTGTGGGGAAAACTGGACAGCTACATGTAAAAGAATGAAATTAGAACACTCCCTAACACCATACACAAAAATAAACTCAAAATGGATTAGAGACCTAAATGTAAGACTGGACACTATAAAACTCTTAGAGGAAAACAGGAAGAACACTCTTTGACATAAATCACAGCAAGATCTTTTTTGATCCACCTCCTTGAGTAATGGAAATAAAAACAAAAATAAACAAATGGGACCTAATGAAACTTAAAAGCCTTTGCAAAGCAAAGGAAACTACAATTAAGAAGAAAACACAGACCTCAGAATGGGAGAAAATATTTTTCTTATTAGAAAATAACTAATAAGAACCTGCTGTATAAAAAATAAGTAAAATAAATTTCAAAAATAAAAGAAAAAAGAAAGGCACAGTAAAAAGGGTATGGTTGTTATGCAGATTTAAGTTAGTTGCCTTCTCCATTAATAAGAGTTTCTAGAGGTTTGGCTATCCTCCTCTTCCCAGGACAGCAAGAGAGACACCCTTACAAATAGACATTCCTCATAAATGTAAATTTCTCTTACAAAAGGGTAACTTCCACTCAGTTTTCAGAACTTCCCCTGTGTCTGCAGTTTCTTACAAATAACGAGCTGAAGATTATCTTTATTACAAAGAGACCTATTTTGGGACAGCAAGTTCTGCTCGCCTTCAATATGAAAGATATATGATGTAGATGACCTATGTGAGTCTACTTACACATGGATTTTTTTCAATAAACATGTACTAAAGTACTACACAGCCAACAACTGATTGAATTCTCAGATGCAGAACTATGAATATGGGGGATGAACTGTAAAGTTAAATGGGAATTTTTGACATTTCAGAGGGTCAGTGCCCCTAAACCCTGTGTTGTTCAAGGGTAAACTATACTCAGTTTTTCTGGGTCTCTCCCATGTAAACATGTTATAAACATGTTGATTTTCCCCTGTTAATCTGTCTCATGTCAATATAATTCTTAGACCAGCCAGAAGAACCTAGGAGGGCAGAGGAAAATTTCTTCCTCCCTGGCAATGACTAACAACAGAAGAGATTATTTAAGGCTACATATAAGTTTTAAGAGTTGAGTTTCCTGAATTCCATTCCCACCTCCCATGATGTCATCTCTCAGGTCATAAAAGCACTACCCCCAAGCTAAGATGCACTCCAGTTACCATCCTCATCTCTTCTTTCTTTTATCAACGCATTGTCTCCTGCCTCTTACACAAGTACTTGCTCATAACTGGCTATCTTATATAATAAACTAATTTCCCCCTAAAATGCAATTAGGCACAATAGGGCTCCCTACACCACTTCAGAGAATAAAGCCTAACAGTGACTTTACCACCTGCATACCCTGTAAATGTGGTCACCAAAATTACCTTCAAAAATAAACATTTTCTTAAACACATGTGTGTGGAAGTATGTGGCTGTGGACATGCGCATTTTAGGTTGTTTCTGGACACATATGAAAGGGAGCAGAATTTATCACCCCACAATATGCCTCTTTGGCATAAGGATCATTTTAGGGCTGATTATTTTTAAGCAACAGCAGACACAGAAGAAGTTCTGAAAATGGAGTAGAAGTGGAACCAAGCAGGACCCTCTGAGGCGCTCCCAGGTACAAATCCTTTCCAGGTCCCCCGTTTCTTGTTTGTAGGAAATCAACTTCATTCAGCATCCTTGACCTTCCCTGAGTTCCAAAGGGCAGATTCAAACAGGGAAGGGAGGGAAATGCAGAAACAAAGGAGGGGCAATCAAGAAACAATAGTCCTGGTTACTCCTTGAGGGATACTCATAACAATATCTTTGAGTTCTTCTGCAAGAACTAAGGTCCCCACCCAGGTGAAGGATGGTAACTTCAAGCTGAGCACAAGATTCCTGGAACACCACTCTGTCACCTCACCACCAACCAATCAGAAGAAAGTTTGCACACAGTGGAAGATAATGAAGACTCTGACCCCCTCCCCAAATGATTAACTTCCCTTTCTCCAAAACTTTCATGGTCAAGCAGAACCTTTGGAGTTGGTTTTTGGACATGAGTCCACCTTCTTCCCAGGCTGCCAGCCACCTGAATAAAGCAATATTTTCTTTCCAACCAATACTTGTCTCTTGAGTATTTGCTTTCCAGCAGTGAGCAGCAGAACCTGAGCTGGGTAACATTTCTACTTCCATTGGCTTTTCCTATTATGATCCACCCAAAAATATCCATGTGGACCCATTTACTATGACTTGTGGCTTTCTACTTAGAATGTACTAGCAAGGTCCTCATTCTTTATCACATGCTCAAGGACATCATCAATATTTCTCAGAATGTACTAGCAAGGTCCTCATTCTTTATCACATGCTCAAGGACATGATCAATATTTCTCTTTTTACTACAACATCCCTATCAGCCAAACCTGTGTTTGGTAACAGAAGATACCCTTTGGTAAAAGAAATTTGCATTTATAAGGGAAATCTCCATTTGTAAGGATTTTTATCTCTCTATACCGGGAAGAGGAGGATGAATAAATCTCTAGAAACTCTTCAGTGGAGAAGGCGACAACTTATATCTTCATAATAATCCCATACCTTGTTTACTGTGCTTTTCCCAGTAATCTTCCATTAACTGGCTTCCAGCCCCCAGCACCCACTCTCTGCGTCCCACATCTTCTTTTGTCTTTAGCTGGAGACAGTATTTAAGTTGGTGCCTTGGGCCATTTTGGGGAGTTACTCAGTTTTCCTGGGTATACAGGAGATATGCATGTTATTAAACATTTCTTTATTTTTCTCCTATTAATCTGTCTTTTATTATTGGGGCCGGGGGTGGGGGTGGGTTGGGGTGGCTCTCAGCCAAGAACCTAAAAGGGTATAGGGAAAATTATTTTTCCCCTCCAACACATAACGTGAAATAATTCATTTTGGATAATGCATACCACAGTCATAGACAACTTTAAATTTCTGTGGTTAAATGAAGTTTCAAAAACTCTGTCCAAGTCTGATCTAAAGGGCTTACTGATCTAGGTCCTTTGAGAAGTAAAACTTTTCAAAAATACAAAGTAGGAAATTGTGATCACTAAGCCACAGTTACCACTGTGATGTTCCCTGTGTATGGCTTATTCAGAACCTTACAAAAAAAGAACACAAAGTAAGCTGGGGTCCTCTGAAGCTTCAACCCCATGCTTCTTCAAGGTTGCAATCCTGTGAGCTATTCTTGCAATGGCCTTTGATGTAAAGTAGTGAAAACATTGGATTATCCTAAGAATATCATTTTAAAAGGAGGAATTTCTGGGATTTCTCTTTTTCTGCTGCTGACACAGAAAGACCTATCAATCCATGGGCAAGCAAACTGAGAGTGTGACAAGACCATCAGAGATTGCTCAGTTACAGTGAAGGACCTAGAGCCAGCATGTCCCACAGCAGGGATAAATCACAGTTCCTATTTCCATAAGTTACTCAGTTACTTTCCATCAGGAAAGGGAAGCTGGACATGGGAAAAATTCTAGAGTCAATTCACTATTCCAACACTCCTGGGTTGCTTTTTCACTAATGAACAAGGAAAGAATTCTTTCTACCACCAATATCTGATAAGAACCCATAAAAGATATAATTGTCCATAAACACCATTTCTGAAATATAGATGTTCTGATCAAAGATGTTTTGGCCTACATTTGCTCAATTAATTTACACTTGTGCTCTCTTCTAGCACTGTGGGCAACGTAAAGCCTTAGTCACTGTCCCTGAAATTTTTCCAATTTAATCTCACTCAGTTACAATCACTGCCTTGGTTATTCATTCTATTGTACTTTGCATTCAGTCCACAATGCTCCCAGTCACCTAGTCCCCACTCACCCATGGTACGCCAGTTTCACTACTCCAGCAATCATCTCCTAGACGTTTCTTTATTAGCCACTGCAAGCAATGTGGGAACTGAGTTTTGCATTCTGTCTGCCCTTGGGATGTGACCGCAGAATGCTCCTCCACATCTCTAAGAGACAACCAACCTGCCAGAACTGATTTTTTAAGTCAGTCCTTTGCCCCATGTGGTCTCTTTTGATTCTATCAGTTTATGCCAAGGACGTAGTATACATGCTCTGGAGTGAACACCCAATGCCAATTTGAGTCCATTTTTCTCCCCTGTTTTAGCCAAGTGTGGCTCCCGCCTCTAAACTCTTATTGCCTTTCCTTCTGCCACCACAGCTGGTTGCTGTCCTGGAGTTTTATCTTCCCCACTGACTAAAGTACAGGATTGATTTCTGCACTGGGAGAAAAGAATTTAATTGGTGAATAACAGTCACTTTTGTTCCCTTGCATTCAGTGAATTTACACGCTATCTCAGTATTTAAAAAAATGGGGCCTTCAGGCAGGAGTAGCATTTGAATCTGAGCATCAACCATCTATCCACTGCAAGCACTCAGTGCCCAGTGAAGTTAGGTTGTTACTTAAAAAGCCATAATAGGCGCCATAGAACCCTAACACATTCTATGTCACACACACATTGACAGTCTGTCAACTTCCTAAAGAACAAAGACCCTATACAGTAGCTCTCCTGCTCACTTAATTTTTGTGAATCCCAAGTTAAATTATTTAAGGTATTTTCCCCACTAAAATTACAACTAAACTAATATTACAGAAAACAGAAATATTTGTCAATCTTTCTCAGAAATAGAGTTAAATTAAATATCAATACTTTTATAAGAATAACTGCTGTGTGGCAAGATTCAAATAGCAAGCCCAGCGCCTACACTAAGGGGAAGAGAGTGCACCCCTAAAGGACTTGCCTCCCTGCAAGAATACCCACAAGTTGTGTACCAGGTTATTCTATGTGTCTGTCTCAGCCACAGGGCCACTTCAGTTCTATGCTAGAGAACCAACCTATATCTAACTACCCTGCATCCTGGTATTGAACAACGTCAGTAACATATGGAGATAAATATAATGTCGTAGGACAAGGATCCATTGAATAAAGTAACAGAAGGATTTATTTTGTTTGTAGGGTAGAGGGAGAAAACCCACATTGAAAATCTAACAGGAGAGAAAGTGAGTAGTATGACAGTGAGATAAACTAAATGGACATCTGTGAATCCATGACTGGAAATCAGGGAGAAGTTAGTATTTTTAGAAACCTAAAAGATCTCATTCCCAACCCTCACTTCTACCCTCATTCCCATACATATGTAATTCACAAATAATTATAAATTTGGTATGAAGAATTATCTAGAGATGGATTTTTTCCCATAATGTCTACTTTTACTATTTTTCAAAGTTTCAAGTAATAATTTTTCTCTAAAATATTCTTCTGCTGGTGTTCAAAGCACATGCTAAAAATGCCAATAAGCTATTTCCACACCAATAGAAACATAATTAAATGAGTATGTGAGCATAAGAAGGAAGTCACACAGAACTGGCAATGTGTATATAGGTTCACCAGAATTTTTTCTTTTTGAAATGTTGTTAAGGATCAAGCAGTAAGCAAGTCATCCCCCCTACCCCCAACCTTTGGAGGATAATAGGGCTATTCTTAAGACAGATAAGAGACTTTTGTAAATAACTAATAATTAAACAACTGTAACTTACAAGTGTGCTTTAAGAGCCAGGCAAAGTGTTACAGGAGGACAGAAAATAGATTGTTGCTTCATTTGGGGAAGGAGGAAAGGTATTAGGGAAACTTTGGAAACAAGGTTGCATTTGAACTAGGTCTTCAGTGTTGAGTGGGATTTTGACAATTGGTGAGAGTGGGAGGACAGGGCCAGTGTAAATGCAAACAAGATTAGTAAAGGCAGAGGGTGGAGAAAGCAGGAAACACATAGGCTACACCTGTTTGCTATCAATGTTAAAGCAATAATTAAATTCCCTTTTTTTTTTGGCTTATGTCATAAACTTCTGATCAGTAATTTATTCTTCCAAGAGGACTTTTTCAGTATAGACTAGCCGGTGAGGCAAAGATGTAGATGATAGTTTCTAATAGAGATGACAAAACTGAACCAAGTGAAAACCATAATAGCATTGAGCAACTTCAAACATCCTGACACAAGCTCAAGCCTTTTTCTACTTACAATGGAACTTCTTAAAATTTGGCCAGACTTACATATAATTTAAATTAAAATTACATATAACTTTATCTCTTCTAAGCAGAAGCCACAACAAAAACTATGGTTCTAAATTTCATGACTTAATTCTGACCAACAGAACTGACAGAATAGTATGGAAAAAACAGACTTTTTATGAAGAAGATGTGGTTTGGAGTATTCCAGTTAAAAAATATTTTGTGAAGCAAAGTCTTACTATACATATAATAAAATAAAAATGATCTATTTTTCATATATATAGCAGTATTTCAGGTTCAGAGTAGACATTTAATATATTATTGACATTATTACTACTATTGAATATAAAAAGTTATTAAGCCACCTAAAGTTCATAATAAACAACTAAAGGTTTGATATAGCCTAGACTTCAGAAAAACATTTCAAAACATTCAGAGAAAAGATGCCTATGTCTTCAGAGCCATAGATTCTAAAAGGAAATAAACATTAAGAGAAATAGCAGATTGCAAAAAAAATTAAAATTCAACTCTACAATATTGACTCAATTTGGTCCATATGCGCCTATGCTATTTCCTTCAGGTGAAATTTCCTTTTCCACATACCCAAATTACATTATTTAACAAGTCAGACAGGAATTGCTTCCGTATGTCTCAACTAATTTTTGCTCTTTTGCCTCACATGTGACTGTATTTCTTTTATTCACTCTGGCATTACCCCTCTTTCTTTATTTTCCCCCTTTTTATTACTAGGAACACTCATGGTCAGCTGAATCATTAGAGAAAGCACAGAATGCTGGCAACTAATATTGCACCCTGTCCCTTATTACACCTCATTACAGATGTCACTGGGCCACAGAAAGATGGATGAGGGTAAGAAGAGTGCATCACAAATGACCTCATTTGAGTTTCTCCACTCCAACTACTGCCAACACCAAGACCTACGATTCATGAAGCTACATCATCAGCACTCTAATCTCGCTGAGAATAAGGACCAAACTATCCATTTGCACTGTAGCTCTCTTAACCTATATAAAAAGAAATACATAAAGAGTTATACAGGTACTCTGCTTTTCTGAACAGCACCTTATGCATGAATTATCTCAGAGCAAAAATATAGTAAGTTAAATCAAAATCACAAAAACTATAGTGGATAAGAAAATGGCACCTTAAGTATAAGCTTAAGCTATCAATCTACCAGTAAAGTCTATTAAAAAAGTGGTCTATCATTATGTCCTAAAGGTTAGATTATGACATATTCTAGAAGCATGACTACTCTAGAAACGTAAAGTTGCACAGCGAAGTATGTATTCTCTGCTTTCATTTCTGTAAAGTATAAATTTAGAGTGGGTTAACAGAAATATACCAACTGATTGCAATATTCATAATGATGCAAGAGAATCATTTTCTAAAAAAGGGTCCATATCATAAAGATTATTCCTTCTTAAAATTAATGTGTGTGTGAGTGTGCATGTGTTCATGCATGTGTGTCTAAGGGGTATTACTGTGAAAGAGAAAATGAATATGCAGAGGGGAATAAAGCAGAACAACAATAAGCAATTGTTGAGGTTTGTAGAATAGATTTGTATTTGAAAAGAGGAAAAGGTTCTGTTCTTAGAAAACCATTGGCCCCTTTACCCTCCCACATATGCTCTGATTAGCTCAATAGCAGTCTTTATCTCATCCAAAGCCTTCAACCTTGAAAAAGCATTCATCTCTATGCAAAGCAATTAGGAAAAAAATGTGCCCTGCACAAAGGAGGTTCTCAATAATGACGCTTTGGCCATCCAGAACAACATGGAAAGGGGACAGGCATTAATGAGTCAGGTCTGCTGGAAGTAGAACACATTTTAGAAATGAAAAGCTTTGCTAAAAAGGGCATAATTCCATCTCTGAAGGTCATGAAATCCTCCGTGTTCACATCATTTCTGGATATTGTATGCTGAAATTAGAATAGTCCTCCTAAGCTTGGTTAGCATCTGCTGAAGCAGGTCAGCAAAATGAAACCAATTTACACAATTTGAAATTCTAATTATTTCAAAATGGTCATTACTTCTCCGGAAACTACTGCAGGAGCATATACTTGTTTAAATATGTCCATTTAATTTTGTTTTTTGCTTGCAAGTCTATTTGCTGGGACAACTTACCAAGAAAAACTAAAAAAATCCCAGTTCCTTCAAAAAGTAACAATAAAGCTAGGACAGTGGTATCTGAAATAGACTTAGACTCTCAACCCTAGACTAGGTACTGTAATTTATGTTAAGTTTTATAATCCTAAAACAGAATTTAAGTTGCAATTTCAAGACATGCACTGCAGTATTTTCCAAAAATAGCCATGCTAAGATTTCTGGTCCCACGTACTCTCCCAGATCCTTGCCTCTCTCCCACCAAAAGGTGTGGTCTATTACCCTCCTACTGAAATTGAGTAGGACACTGTGATTACCTCCACAAACAATACAAGAAGAGATGCTGTGTGACTTCTGAGACTAGGTCAAAAGAGGTTAATTCAGCTTCCACTGGCTTTCCCTCTCTTTTTCTGGGCATGAGCCTTGGGAGCACTCTGCCAATTTGTAATACATCCAGCCTCCCTGAAGTCTTGCCACAAATCTGGCAAGTTCACACAGAGAGACTACAGAGACAGAGAGAGATGCCCAAAGACACCGTCAAATAATTCCAGCCACAGACTTCAAATCTTCTAGCTGAGGCCATAGATATTGTGAAGCAGTGACAAGCCCACAGAATCTGTGAATATAATAAATGATGTTTTGTGCTACTAAGTTTGGGGATGTTTTATTCAATATTATACAACTATAGTAACTGAAACACTCACATTCAACAAATACAGACTGAACTTGTAGAAAATGTTCCATTTAGTGAATCTGACTCTTCCTTTCATTTTTATCATCTTTTAGGAATGGTGTAATACTTTCATATTAGATTAGATTCTTTAATGAAATAAAAGAACTTCATGTCCCACCAAATACATAAATGATATAATGGCTATTAAATACTTTGAACTGTCAGTAAGATCAAGTGAAGTGGACTTCCCTGCTGGAGTAGTGCTTAAGAATCTATCAGCCAATGCAGGGGACACAGGTTCAATCCCTGGTCTGGGAAGATCCCACATTCCACAGAGCAACTAATAAGCCCATGGGCCACAACTACTGAGCCTGTGCTCTAGAGCTCGCAAGCCACAACTACTGAGCCCATGTGCCACAACTACTGAGCTCGTGCACTCTAGGGCCCGCATGCTGCAACTACTGAGCCTGCGTGCTGCAACTACTGAAGCCCGTGCACCTAGAGCCCGTGCTCCACAACAAGAGAAGCCACCGCAGTGAGAAGCCCATGCACTGCAACAAAGAGTGCCCCACTCGCCACAACTAGAGAAAGTGTGTGTGCAGCAATGAAGACCCAACGTAGCCAAAATTAAATTAAGAAAAAAAAAGATCAAATGAAGTGTAAAATTTTCCCAAATGAGTTCTAAAGATCTGTCCTTTGCCCACTTTTCCTGGGACACCCTTATTCCCACCCCCCGCAAACACATACAAGTTTTCTCTAATATGGCCAAGGGATAAAACAAATAACAAGCTAGATATGTTTCTCTCTTATTCTTCATCTCTTACTTCCAATATTCCAGCATCTTGTCCCTGAGAGTCAAAGTCCAAGCAAGAGAAATTACTAACTTGAGGGGATTGTCAGAGGAAATTGATAACCTTCAATGAAAAATCTCTACACAGAGAGAAAGAGTAGTTTTTAATGAAAGATTTGCTTGGTATCTGTCAATAAAAAAATGAAGGTTGACATCTAATTAAACATGCACATTTCTGCTATTTGTACATACTTTCCACCATCATCATAGTAACAGATTTTTTTTTTTAAGATCTATTAAGCACAAAAACTTCTTAAAAGGAATTCAGGGAATAAAAAAAGCAATTTCTCTTTCAGAAAGAGAAATTAAGAAAACAATCCCATCTACTATAGCATCAAAAAGAGTAAAATACTTAGGAATAAATTTAACCAAGGAAGTGAAAGATGTATACACTGAAAAGTAAAAGACATTGAAGAAAGAAATTGAAGAAGACACAAATAAATGGAAAGACATTCCATGCTCACGGATTAAGATAATCAATATTGTTTAAATGTTCATATTATCCAAAGTAATCTACAGATTCAATGAAAGCCCTATCAAAATCCTAATGACATTTTTCACAGAAATATACAAAACAATACTAAAATTTGTAAGGAACCAAAAAGGACCCTAAGAGCCAAAGCAACCTTGAGACAGAAGAACAAAGCTGGAGACATCACACTGCTTGACGTCAAACTATATTACAAAGCTATAGTTATCAAAACTGTGGTACTGGCATAAAAACAGACATGTAGACCAATGGAACAGAATACAAGCCCAGAAACAAACGCACATATTTATGGTCAATTAATTTATGACAAAGCCAAGAATATACGATGGGGAAAGGATAGTCTCTTAAATAAATGATGATGGGAAAATTGGATTGCCACATACAAAAGAATAAAACTGAACCACTGTCTTACACTATACACAAAAATCAAGTCAAAATAGATTAAAAACTTGAATGTAAGACCTGAAACCATAAAACTCCTGGAAGAAAACATAGGGGTTAGCTCCTTGGGCATTGGTCTTGGCAATGATTTTTTTTTTTGTTTGACACAAAAAACAAAGGCAACAAAAGCAAAAATAAGCAAGTTGGACTAAATCAAAATTTTAAAGCTTCTTCTCAGCAAAGGAAACCATTGAGAAAATGAAAAGGCAACCTATGAAATGGGAGAATTTTTTGCAAACCACATATCCGATAAGAGGTTAATACACAAGACACACAAGAAACTCATACAATTCAACAGCAAAGAAGCAAATAACCCAATTAATACATGGGCAAAGGACCTGAATAGACATTTTACCAAAGAAGACATACAAATGGCAACATGTACATGAAAAAGTGTTCAACATCACTAATCATCAGGGAAACACAAATTAAAACCACAGTAAGATATCACCTCATACCTGTTGGGATAGCTATTATAAAAAGATAAGAGATAAATGTTGGCAACGATGTAGAGAAAAGGGAACCCTGGTACACTGTTGGTGGGAATGCAAACTAGTACAGTCACTATGGAAAATAGTACGGAGATTCCTCAAAAAATTAAAAACAGAACTACCATAAGATCCAGCAATCCCACTTCTGGGTATATACCCAAAGGGGATTGAAAAATTATTTTGCACAGATATCTGTATTTCCATGTTCACTGCAGCATTACTCAAATAGCCAAGGTATGGAAACCAACTAAGTTTCTGTCAAAAGCTGAATGGATCAAGAAAATGTTCATACACACACACACATATACACACACACACACACACCGCACACTGGAATATTACTCAGCCTTTTAAAAAAAGGAAATCTATCATTTATGATAGTATAGATAAAAATGAAGGGCATTATGCTAAATGAAATAAGCCAGACAGAGAAAGACAAATACTGCATGGTATCACTTGTATGTAGAATCTTAAAAAAAAAAAAGTCAAACTCACAGAAACAGAGTAGAAGAGTAATTGCCAGGGGTTGGGGATGGGGGAAATAGGGGAAGGTTGCTGGAAGGGTACTGCTACAGGGGTACAAACTTCCAGTTAAAGATGACAGGGCCAGGGGTTGAGGATGGGGGAACAGGGAGATGTTGCTAGAGAGGTACAAACTTTCAGTTATAACATAAGGTCTAAGGATCTAATGTATAACATGGTGACTATAGTTGATAGCACTGTATTATACAACCGAAATTTGATAAGATAATAGAACTTAAAATTTCTCTCACACACACAAAAAGGGTAAATATGTGATGTGATGGATGTGTTAATTAACTCAGTGGGGGGAATCTTCACAAAGTAAATGTATATGTATATCAAATCATCACATTGTACACATTAAATATCTTACAATTTTATTTGTCAATTATACCTCAGGGAAGCTGAAAAAAGATTTTTTAAAAGAAAAACAATAGGCTTTTAAAAATATTATTCAAGTATTTATAGAGCAGATAGAATGTGCAATGGGAAATTCTAGGCATTCGTAGATATGAAGAACCCCTTCAGGAATGTATAGTACAGGAGATAAGGCCTGCCCATAAATAAGGTAGAAAGTGATGAAATAAAGAAAAACAGATATCATTTTTCAGATATAAGAGAGGTTGCTTCCATATGTAGAAGAATGATGTCATGAAAAAGCTCATGAATGAACAGTGATTTGCATATTTGGGGAAAGAAATTCTACATAGAGAAATTAATGTGTAAAAGCTTAGAATTTGGAAAACATCATTGGAATCAAGAGAGCATGAGAGAGAGAGGAGGGAAATAGGATCAGAAAGGTAAGTAAGGACTATTAGAGTCCTTTAATTATAGGAAAAGTTTGAATTAATTATTTAAGTAATAGGGAACCACTGAAGATTTTTTAGAGCAAGGGAATGACATAATATGGGCTGTCCTTCAGGAATAATGCTGCGTTTTATGTATACTTATATAGCACTTTATCATTAAAAAGCACCTCACTGTATCCTATCTCATGCCCCCGTTACAAAACACTGTGAGACATGTAGAGGAGAGATTATCAGCAAAATAATTCACCCAAAATCATAATGTTATTTGGTGGCATAAACCAGACTGAGAGCCAAGCCTTTACCAAAGTGCAGCAGGCTTTCTACTGAAATGCACAGTGAGCTAGGTGGTGGTGTATGAGAATGAAGATGAAGAGACAAGTCAGGGAGGTTCTGAATTAATCCCAGAGAAAAATGATGAGAGTGGAAACAAGATGAGACATGTCTTATTGATACAGAAAGCAAAATTATCCAGGTGGAGATGGATGTTAAACCATACTTCTCACTGAGAAGTAGAGATTATTAAACCTTTAGATGTTGTTCCACATGTATTGTCCTCAGTAAATCATCCTATAATTTTCCAGTTTATAAAAGGAAAATTTATGGGCCTCTTAGTAACTAAATTATCAGCATAGAAAATTAAGTGGAAAATACATACATTCCTTCTAAAACAACATAAAATCTTAACCTTTTCCTTATTTCATCAAGCTTATTTTAACACTGGATAATGAAAATGTCATGATCTAACAGAGTGGAATGGTATCAAAGCCCAGTATTACAAAGAGGTTTAAAAATACTCAAAATATCTTAGCAATAAACATTCCCCTCATATTCACCTCAATCTCCATAAATAAAATAACTACCAAATAAAAGGATAAATTGCTTCTTCCTTTGTCTTTCTCCTAAATCTTAAAAAAAGTCATAAAAGTTCCATCAACACTTTAGACTTGTATATACAGATCTAATTTAAAAAGTCCAGAAGTGCATGCTAAACTAAGCCTCAAGCATTTTAAGTCGCTAAAAATCAATAAGAAATTAACATGGTAAACTATAGTTGGTCTTTTTTTTTTTAACTATAGCTGGTCTTGAAGATCTTTGCAAATTCACAAAATGCTTCCAAATTATGGCAGTTTGTCCCAGTGCTCCAAGGAAACAAGACAGTTTAGTCATATTTCTGTTTCCCCTTCTTATTCTCCCTTCTTCCCTAGTAACTGGTTCTGTGCCTTATTACAAAGGTAAAAAACAGTAATTTATAAACATAAAATCACAGCAAAGAGAAACAGGGTCAAATGAATATACCAGAGGCCCAAGAACTCCCAGGGCAGAATAAATGCCCAAGATTTCCACACAGAAGACTCATGGGCAAAGTTTCAAGAGCTCCATGAGTGGGAAATGAACTAAAACAATGAAAATATTGCTGCATTTTAAATGACACAGAATCACCTTCTCTCCTTCTTAACAACTCCACCAAAGCTACCAGCATAAGCAAGTGTCAGGAGGCACATTTCATAGTTACGTCAACAATCAAACAAGAACAGCTGCATGTGTCTGGCACACTGGAGAGTCTAAGATCATTTACCAAACAGACAACCTAGAAACAGGGTTTGAGAAGTAAGGACAGAACCCACGTAGATGTTCATGAGAAGATATTCTATCAAAGTCCAGGGAGAAAGGGAAAAGACTGTTTACTCCCAGGAATAAACGTGTTCACACTAGTACTAATATCTAACACTGGAGATGCTGAGTGGGCACTTCTGCCTGTAACAAGACCACCAACTGTACTGAAGGAAGTGCTGCAAATAATGAGGGAGAGAAATGCCATCAGCTTTTCTTCCTGTATTGCAACAGGAGCATAGTCACTTCATCATTCAGATTATCATTTTTAAAAAAATCCTCATTGAACACTGCTGAAAATACTCTTCTGCCTATAGAAAAGTTTGCTGATTGGAACTCAACTGGCTTAATCTTTTTAGTGTTTTGATCTTAAGGGTCTTTATTCATCTCAGCCTTTCCCATCAGGAAAGATACTGTATGATCTTTCATCAACTAATTTGCTGGACTTGAAAGTCACTAAATCTCTGTGAAAGTTCTTCTATTTTCAAGATGCTAAAGGGATTATAAAATCTATGATACAAACTGCTGAAAAAAATGTTTTAAAAACTTCATTTTTAAGATTGTGGGTCATATACATTATATCTTTTTAATTCCTGTTAACTTTCAGTATATTCATCACATTCTTCCCAAAGTGCATATCAAATATCGATCTAAGCTCCATATGCTCAGACTCAAGAAAGAATTGCCACTTTCCTCCTGAATCTCCTGTGCGGGATGTTGGGTGTTTTCATTGATAACTTGGCCTTGATATACTGTCTTGACACCCTAATAATAAACATGATCTTTTCAAAAAGAAATAAATTTGAGGGCAACATGCCGACAACTTTGAATAGCAAGGCACCTGTAGTGTTTATATCCCACTTAGCTCTCCCATGTTGGCAGGACACAGACATCTGTCAATACTGATGTTGCATCACATCCCCCAGTGCTCTGAAGGAGTGTTTTCATATAGTAGTGAATGGTATAGCTTCAACCCCAGATTTCCTAACCACACCCCTCTCCTGTCTCCCTTCACCTATTTTCATAGTTAGAAGGTTGATGGTAGCTGGCCTCAGAAGCAATTCCTAATTATGAATATCAAACATTAGGAAGAAAAAAATCAAGGTGGTGTAGGTAAGTCAGATCTTATGACTTCCAGCTGAAAATACTCTATGGATTTCCATAGTTTGTAGAGTAAAATCTCAGATGCCTCTAATGGCTCACAAGCCTTGAGTGGTCTGACTCCAATGTCCCTCTTTGACCTCACCTTTATCTATACAGTAGTCCCCCCCTTATCCACAGGGGATACGTTCTCAGACCCCCCCAGTGGATGCCTGAAACCACAAATAGTAGCGAACCTATATATATATACACATATACACACATATACACTATATACATATATATATATACACACACACACACACACACATATATATATACATACACTATGCTTTTTCTTATACTAACAGGTGGGTGGCATATAGTGTGGACACACTGAACAAAGGGATGATTCCCAGTCCAGGTGGGACAGAATGGGACAATGTGAGATTTCATCACACTACTCTGAACCTCTCCAAATTTAAAACTTATGAATCATTTATTTATGGGATTTTCCATTTAATATTTTCAGACCAAGGTTGACTGTGGGTAACTCAGACCCCAGAAAGCAAAACTGAGGATAAAGGGGGATGACTGTACTCCTAGTTTTTCATGATGCTTTGGCCACACCAGCCTTTCCTCCTGGATGTCCAGCAGCCAGCAGCATGTAGTGCATTAAACATAGACTGTTTTGCATATATTGAAGAATCCTTGTATCCCTGGGATAAATCCCACTTGATCATGGTGTATGATCTTTGTAATGTGTTGTTGGAGTTTGTTTGCTAGTATTTTGTTGAGGATTTTTGCATCTATGTTCATCAGTGATATTGGCCTGTAGTTTTCTTTTTTTGTGACATCTTTGTCTGGTTTTGGTATCAGGGTGATAATGGCCTCGTAGAATGAGTTTGGAAGTGTTCCTCCTTCAGCAATTTTTTGGAAAAGTTTGAGAAGGATATGTGTTAATTCTTCTCTAAATGTTTGAGAGAATTCGCCTGTGAAGCCATCTGGTCCTGGATTTTTGTTTGTTGGAAGATTTTTAATTACAGTTTCAATTTCATTACTTGTGATTGGTCTGTTTTATTTTCTAATTCTTCCAGAAAGTCCATAGTTTACTTTAGGGTTCACTCTTGGTATTGTACATTTTACTAGTTTGGACAAATGTATAATGACATATATCTGTTATTATAACATCATACACAGTAGTTTCACTGCCCTAAAAATTCTCTGTGCTCTGCCTGTTCATCCTTCCTTCCTCCATGCCACACCCCCCACCCAAACCC
This sequence comes from Phocoena phocoena, assembly GCF_963924675.1. Lineage (NCBI taxonomy): Eukaryota > Metazoa > Chordata > Mammalia > Artiodactyla > Phocoenidae > Phocoena > Phocoena phocoena. The sequence goes on along the minus strand of NC_089221.1, from coordinate 84,735,944 downwards.
CTGGCAACCTGGGTTTACTGTCTCCACAGTTTTGCCTTTTCCAGAATACCATATAATTGGAATCATACAGTATGTTCCCTTTTCAAATTGGCTTCTTTCACTTAAGCATATTCATTTAAGATTTTTCCAAATCTTTTCATGGCCTGATAGCTCACTTCTTTTTAGTGCTGAATAATTTTCCATTGTCTGAATGTACCAGTTTGTTTACCCACTCACCTACTGAAGGACTCACGGTTGCTTGCATGTTTTGGCAATTATGAATAAAGCTGCTAAAAACATTTGTGTGCATGTTTTAGTGTGAACGTAAGTTTTCAACTCTTTTGGGGAAATACCAAGGAGTGCAATTGCTGAATCACATGGAAAGTGTATGATTAGTTTTGTAAGAACTGCCAAACTGTCTTCCAAAGTGGCTGTACCATTCAGAATCCCCATCAGCAATGAATGAGAGTTCCTGTGGCCCCACATCCTCTCCAGCATTTGGTGTTAACAGTGTTCTGAATTTTGGGCATTCTAATAGGTGTGTAGTGGTATCGTTGTTGTTTTAATTTGCATTTTCTGATGACATATGATGTGAAGCATCTTTTCATATGCTTCTTTGCCATCTGTCCTTCTCTCTTTACCTTCTCATATCTTCTCTTTTCTGTGTAAACTACATTTGAAAAGACCATTACCTTCAAGTTTCTCCCTGTAATTGATGTTCACATGTAAATAATTTGATGACAGTGATTGCTTACCTAATTTGGACAATCTTTATAACACTTGGCATTCTGGTGATTTAACACAATTCACTTTAGGGCCTCAGTCTCTGCTTCTGTGAAAGGAGTAGGATCAGACAATCCTTTTCAAACCGTGTTATTTGCTGAATCTAAAATGATTTTCATCAAAGAGAAAATTAAAAAATACCTAGAGACAAATGAAAATGAAAACACGACAATCCAAAACCTCTGGGATGCAGCAAAAGCATTTCTAAGAGGGAACTTTATAGCAATACAAGCTTACCTCAGGAAACAAGAAAATCTCAAATAAACAAACTAACCTTACACCTAAAGCAACTAGAGAAAGAAGAACAAACAAAACCCAAAATTAATAGAAGGAAAGAACTCATAAAGATCAGAGCCGAAATAAATGAAATAGAGACAAAAACAAAAAAAAAATAGAAAAGATCAATGAAAGAAAAAGCTGGTTCTTTGAAAAGATAAACCTTTAACCAGACTCATCAAGAAAAAAGGGAAAGGGCTCAAATCAATATAATCAGAAATGAAGGAGAAGGTACAACCGACACCACAGAAATACAAAAGATCATAAGAGACTACTGCAAGCGACAATACAGCAATAAAATGGACAACCTAGAATAAATAGACAAATTCTTAGAAAGGTACAATCTCCAAAGACTGAACCAGGAAGAAATAGAAAATATGAACAGACCAATTACCAGTAATGAAATTGAAACAGTAATTAAAAAATTCCCAACAAACAAAACAACGTCCAGGACCAGATGGCTTCACAGACGAATTCTACCAAACATTTACAGAAGAGTTAACATCTATCCTTCTGAAACTACTCCAAAATACCACAAAAGAAAGAACATACCTAAACTCATTCTACGAGGCCACCGTCACCCTGATACTAAAATCAGACAAAGATGTCACAAAAAAAGAAAATTACAAGCCAATATCACTGATGAACACATATGCAAAAATCATCAACAAAATACTAGTAAACCAAATCCAACAATGCATTAAAAGGATCATATGCCATGATTAAGTGGGATTTATCCCAGTTATTCAAGGATTTTTCAATATCCGCAAATCAATATAATATACCACATTGACAAACTGAAGAATAAAAACCATATGATGATCTCAATAGATGCAGAAAAAGCTTTTGACAGAATTCAACATCCATATATAATAATAAAAAAAAAAATTCTCCAGAAACTGGGCATAGAGGGAACCTACCTCAACATAATAAAGGCCATATATGACAAACCCACAGCCAACATCACCAACAGTGAAAAGCTGAAAGCATTCCGTATAAGGTCAGGAACAAGACGAGGATGCCCAGTTTTATACATACATACATATATATATATATATATATATATATATATATATATATATATATATAAAGAAAAGTGATTCAGTTATATATGTATACATAAATATGTATACATATGTATACATATATGTATATAACTGAATCACTTTTCTGTATATCTGAAACTAATACAACATTGTAAATCAACCATACTTCAATTAAAAAAACTCATGTGACAAAAAAATAAAATAAAATGCTTTTCAGAGGCTTTCTTTATATCTTAATACTGTATCTACAATCCTTTTGGATGTTTAAGGGACTATAACCCTCTATCCAGAATATGCAATATAATTGTGCCACATAATTTTTAAAAGTTTGAAATACATAGGTTTTTATAATTTTCCTTCCATCATCACTACTGTACTGACACTATATTTACCAACAATTTACTTAAACCTCTGTGGGATAAATTCAGCTCTGAATGACACATGGCGAAACCAATTTTAGATACCCAATGTCAAAATTAAATCAACATTTATTCAGCAGGAAATTACAACACTGCTTTAAATTTCCAAAGATTATTTTAGTTTTGTTGCTCTTCTTAGAAGTTATCAGTCCTATGAAAATAGTATATTAGTGAGAAAATTTTTCCTGGGTATATTTACATTTATTTATCTCATACCTTTGCCTGTGGGTCTCCCTAGCTCCTGAACTTTTGTGCTCAGAATATCCCTAAATTCAGAACTGCTAAAGCATCTGCTTTCAGTAGATACATTTGGAATTTCCAGACATATAGATACTCATACAAATCAAACCAGAGGTGAATATCACAGTAAATCAGATTTATATTTGACTCAATGACTGATTTTCATTTGATCAACTGCCTCATTTCTTTATCATCCTCTTGTAGGTGGGTCACTGTTAAGCATCATGGTTGCTTTATGTCAAAACAAAGTGAAAATTTGATATCATCCATCTATAGACATAAATTCAAATTTAGTAAGAATTTGCTTGCGAATCTATGATAAAATCATCTTTGCTTTTCAAAGAACTAATCAGTGCAGTTGGAACACAATGAATGCCCTCCATGTTTCATTTGGTTTTCCATTTTGCTACCATTTGATAGTGGCTGTCCTGGCAGCAGATGAGTACACCAGAAAGTTATCTTTTAGAAATAAAAATTCTGGGTTAAGCTTTCTTCAAATCAATGGAATATAAGAATTTTAAAGGAACAAAGAGTTCCAAAAGAAGCAAACACTTGATGCTGAACCATAGTAGAAAATAACATTTAAAGAGTCTCAAAATGACTCAATTCCTTTTTTTTTCTAAATAATTCTAACTGATGTTTTAGATTACAAGGATATTTTCCAAAATATCCTAATAATTACCTATGCTTATTCATTATGATTCAGCAAAGAGGAAAAGACACATATATTGTCTCATTTATTCCTCACAAGGGAAGAGTTATTTCCATTTTATAAATAAGAAAACTAAAGATTGGAGTGCCTAAGTAGAATTTATCTAAGAACATATAATAGAAAAGTTAGAGCCAGATTAGAAATTAGTTCTGTTTAAATCAAATCCTATACTTTTTTCCTTATACTACACTGCCTCTGGCATTAAAAGAATGTTCAGGAAAAGAGAAGCAATGTTAAAAAGAAAACAGCCAATCTTGATGATACATGTGCTCTGTCCTTCAGTCCCTGCAAAATAGGAGGACTGAAGTAAAAAGCACAGGTTTGATTTAGAGCCTTTGCTGTAGTGTTTCATTAGAAAGGGGACCTATGAAGCGGTACATTACATGGTTTCTCAGAAAAAGGATTTGAGGACTTGATAATGGAAGTAATTTTGCTCTAAAACATTTTGCAATGGATTAAAGAGATAATAGTGAGAAATCAAACATCTCCATGCAAACATAATGGGTAGCACATATTCCTGGCACAATTTTTTCTTAGAGATTTGCAAAGGTATAACTAGAATTCAAGGCTAGAGATAATTCTTCAATTACATATGGCATACAAATTTCTTTCTGGCCACATTTATGAAATGTAATTGTCACTTTGTCCATACTCTTAGAAGAAAGACCTTCTGTATTACCGGGTTGCTTTTCTTAAAGCAATGTTCTAAGTTTATTGCTCCCAAGTTCAACGACCTTAAAGAGAAATTCTGCCTGAAATTATTGAAAATTGTAATAAGATGTTGTTACCTTAGGTCTCTTTCCGTATTTCAGGACTCACTTCCTACAGCTCTATCACATGGACTCTGGTCCAGCAAATGGAGGTTAATAGCTATCCTCTAAACCCAACCCATCCTTGAATTTGTTCATGTTGTTCTCCCTGCCTGAAATGTTCATTTCTAACTCCAACACTACCACAGTACCACCTAAGGGATCCCAAGATTATCTTTTATTGCTTGCAAGTAACGGAAAATCCACCTAACAGTGAGGTAAACAATTAAGACCTTAAATATTCCAAAATTCTATGAATGCAGAGGAACTCAGTTTCATGTTTTGGTTAATTTTCTGTCACAAAAATTTTCAAGGAGCTAGTGTTTTCCTTCTTTCAGTTGTATCATCACCGATTTGTTGGGGTTCACTACATAGCATAATAGTCAAGACTATATCTACTGGAATTAGACTGAGTTCAAAATCTACTTCTGTTTTATGACCTTCAGAATGTACATAAGTTCTCTGAGCTTTAGTTTTTTCATCTATAACATAGAGATAAAAATAGTATCTAAGATTTAATGACAATATATATAAAGTGGAGACAATATTCCAATATGAAAAGCTATAAAAATCTTAACATAGTACCTGGCAAATGGCATTACATAAATATTTTCTATTATTTTTGTGCTCATGGGGAAAACTAGTTTCTTTCTCTCTCCCTCCCTCCCTCCTTCTCCATCCTCTTTGATAATCAGGAAGGAATGATCTCCTAGAAGCCACCCTACAGCTCACTGGCTAGGATTGTATCACATGTCTATGTCTAGCTGCAAGGAAAGTTGCGGAAGCAAGCTCCTGGTCTGGGAGTCAGGTTTCTGACTCCTAGAAGTGGGGAAGGGTTAGAGTGGGGAGAGGAGTGACTGTGAAGTCCTGATTTTACAGGAGTGCAAAATCACTCTCTGTATCCATCAAGGAATCACTAGTTCTTCAAGGGTCCCCCACTATTCTTCAAGCTCTTCAAACACTCCCTCTTCCATGAGGTCTTTCCTGACTTCCAAACCAGGAGTTATTTTTTCCTTTTTCAGAATACTCTATACAGGTGTGGAAATAGATTGTCAAAAAAGATATGTGTTATACATTAAAAATGTTCAAGATCAGAGAATTTAAGGCTGAATGGGGCTATAAACATCACCATGCCAGCCAGCCTTGTGATGATCAAATTATTGATACTTCTACAACAAAAAATTAATTAAAATAACAAAAAAAATTAGCATCTAAGTGTTTATCCTGTGTCAGGTGTGATAATAGGTGATTCACCTAAGTATTTTATTTACTCTGCACAACAGTCCTATAACATTGAAGTTGTAATTCAGCTTGCTTCAGAACATATTCCCCACAAACCTCCTCTCCCTCAACCCCTTAAAAAAATGTAGCTACTCCAATATTCACTTAATTCTCACAATAAAAACAAATCTGTAAGCACAAACATATAATTAAAAAGACTTAATATGGAGAAAATCTTTGAAGCAAGCAGAACCTTTAATAATTCTCTATCTAAGCAGCCGCATAGCACAGGGACATCAGCTCAACGATGCTTTGTGACCACCTAGAGGGGTGGGATAGGGAGGGTGGGAGGGAGACGCAAGAGGGAGGAAATATGGGGATATATGTATACTTATAGCTGATTCACTTTGTTATACAGCAGAAACTAACACACCATTGTAAAGCAATTATACTCCAATAAAGATGTTAAAAAAAAATTCTCTACCTAACTTCCGATTTTTTACTGGGGATCGATAGTCATCTAAAAAAAATCAAATGGTTGAATGCCCAGGCATTTGCTTACAGACTTTCTTTTAATTCTTTCATTTAGCCCAGTTTAGTGACTGTCAAATTTTAGTGTATAAGAGGTACTGTATATATATATATATACACACACACACACACAAAATTGTGGGTGCAGTATTTCATAAGTGATGGGATATTTTTAAGCATAATATTGATTGTATGGGATTATCATCCCACCTTTTACTTTAGAAAGTAACTCAGTGTAACATGCGGATCCATGATATTATTACCATTTTACAGATCAGAAAATGGTCTCAAAGAGAACGAGTTACTTGCCCAAGTACATAAAGCTAGTAATTAGTTTAAGTGGGGAATTATAACCCCTATTGGTCTGACCTAAAAGTCAAAGTGGCAAATAGCTATGCTGCCTGCTTTTTCACCTCCCACCTAAGGTGTTAATTCCTTCAGTGCAGAAATTATCTCTTTATGTTGCCCTGAGCACTTACTTAGCCCAGTGTTTTATGAATAGGTGATAATCAATGCATATTTGTTGCAATGAGAGCTCTGAAAAAAACTCTAAGAATCATCATTCTTATTTTCTGATTCTCAGAATAAAGAACCAAAGTTGACTAGAATTAGCAATAAGAGAGACCTCCACACACACTTATTCTGTCAGCACAAATAATAGAGATATTACCTGTGCCTTTGTAAGTGGGTATTTTCTCATAAAATTAAAACCTAACTTATGAACCAGTCTTACTATCTTTGGCATTCTGCATTATGGTTAACACTTAGTCCACAAACTTGAGTATGGAAAATGAATCACGTTTCCTTATTTTCTTTGAATCAACTTAAAGCAAACTCTAAGCCTTCATCTTTCCAGGCAGCTGACAAATCTAATCTTGGTTTTCATCCCCAAGGCTCTATCCATACCCTCAAGAAGGGTTATGACAAGACCTGTGCAGCCCCAAAGTCAAGGTGTGTTCCTCTGATCATTATCATCTGTCTCCACCTATTACTGCTGAGATTCTTATGCATGGCATACGTGGTCTCTTCAAGGCTGTGTTATGTATCAATAGAATTCACCTTCCCTAAGTATGGTGCTTAATTTTATGTGTCAGCTTGGCTAGACCAGAGTACACAGATATTTGGTCAAATACATCCGGATGTTTCTGTGAAGGTATTTTTTTTTAAAGCAGATCAGCATTTTAATCAGTAGACTTTGAGTAAAGCAGATTATCCTTTATAATGTGCATGGGCCTCATCCAATCAATTGAAGGCCATGAAACAAAGACTGACCTTTCCTGAGTAAGAGGGAATTCTGCCTGCAGTTTACCTTTAGACTTAAAGCTACAACAATCATTCTTCCCTGAGTTTCCAGCCTGGAGCCTGCTTAGCCTGTAGATTTGAACCTGCCAGTCTCCACAACTGTGTAAACCAATTTTTAAAAATAAATCAATCACTTTCTCTCCATATCTCTCTATTATGAATATGACTGAATATAAATATGAATATAAATATATATCTTATTGACTCTGTTTCTCTAGAGAACCCTGACTAGTAGGTATACTACACACTACACACCACACTACTCTGCAAGCAATCCTTGATACTTGATGATAGCAAGAAAACCTTCCTCTCCTTTTGATTTCCCAGGAGACTCAGCCCTCAACTGGTCAAATGACTATGAGCTCAGACTCCATTACTTATGTTCTTGTTCCTACAGAGGGCTTTTGAAATAAGTAACCACTTCCAATGTTCACTTTCAATACTCTATCCTTCCCTTCCTTTATTCATTTAACATGCACTCTTAATTAATTCAGTTTTTTATGTAATGTTTTTAGATATACTTAGTAGAAGAAATACCCAAAAGTTCATCTACTCCCTCATCCTGAAAGTAGAAGACTCCAAATTCTGTATAATTTTTATTTCCTGAAATATTACTCATCTTTTGATTTTTTTTTTCTATCATTGAAAAGTATAAAACCGTTCTTACTAGTCAGGCCAAAGAAAAACAGGTGTGAACTGGATTTGGCTCATGACCATCATTTGCCAATCCCTGAAATAGATCAAGATTTCAGAACTATGATTCCTTTTGCTGCCTAGACACAACAGTCATCCCATAAAAGGGAGATACGCAAGACAGACATTGAAAAGGTAAAAATAGCTTTTCTCTTTTTTAATATCTGGGAATTTGGGAAGAAGAGGAAATACTGTTTGGGAGAATGTATGAGCAAGATCAGATTAAAATTATAAAAGATCCTAAATGTCACAAGAGACTTCATGGTACCCTTCAGATATAATTCCGAATAAAAACAATACTAAGTCATAAAATAAGTATAAGAAATGCCAACAAAATTTTGAGTTTTCTAACTATGACTACTTTTTTGTTTAACTGTGAAATATCTAGGATTTCAAATAAAATTTTGAATGATTTCCCTTCTTTGTTTTTTCTCTAAGCATATCTCTCATCTGCTTGCGGAGTAATCCAACTTGACAAATTAATACATAAATACAGTAACTTCCCCTTATATGCAGACATTAGTTGTATTAAAGAGGTAGCAGAACACATTCAAGCAATCACAGTCCAAACAGTAAAACATATAAAAGAAAGTCACAAATAGGAGAGGTAGCTTGAAAGTAGCTAATAATAAGTGCTAAGACAAAATTTAAAAAATACTAAATACCTAGGAAGCTAAAAAATATCAGGGAAAATAACTGTTTCAAGAACCCAAGATAAAATTGACAGAGAAATTCAGACACAGTCTTACAATGGAAAAGTCACACAGCTGCAAAGCATTTTCAGTGTAGGCTGGGCAGGCGGTGGGGTGGAGGAAGACAATGTTGAACTCATATGGCAAATGAATGCACTGCCACATCCTATTGTTTAGCTGAGCCAGCCTGAAAATTCATGCAAAGTGCAGAGTTAGTATACATAATTTTACTCTAACGCTTTCTTCCTTGAATTGCTATTAAATTTTAAATAAACTGAAACATGAGCATTTACTAAAGTCATTATGATTCCATTACCCATGGCATGCAGATCTGTACCCATCAAGCCAGACACTCTTTGCACTGAATTCTGTTCACAGTTTCTCTTCTGACTTTTTATTTATTTAGTTTGCAGATCTTCAGTAAGAAACATTCAGTGTCATCTGAAAGGACATATACTGAAAAAAACTAATTTCCTCCCTTACTGGAAGTATGTGATGTGTGACTTCCCATTGACAATTGCCAACAAGGCACAGGTGTGCACCGCGTGAGGCGGTGAAATTGTGATTATAGGAAGAGAAATATTGTGATTCTTTCCCTATATCCGTAATGTAATCAACCCCAAATGAGTTCCTGCTTTCCTTTCTCATAGTAAACACCAAGCCTGGGAAGCAAGAAAACCAAAAACTTGCCATATCCAGATTCATAACTATTGTAACTGGATTTAGAACTAAGAAGAAAACCTTTTTTCCCCCCTTCATTGATTCTTTGGTTTACTACAGAAAATTGTCCTGGAAATCTGTGTTCTAATTTTTTTCATACTATACTAGTTTACGTGGTAAAATCCAACATCAAATGGGTTTTCCTTATTCTTTTTTTTTAATTAATTTATTTTATTTAGTTATTTTTGGCTGTGTTGGGTCTTTGTGGCTGCATGCCGGCTTTCTCTAGTTGCAGAGAGCGGGGGCTATTCTTTGTTGCGGTGCGCGGGCTTCTCATTGCAGTGGCTTCTCTTGTTGCGGAGCGCAGGCTCTATGTGCGTGGGCTTCAGTAGTTGTGGCACTCAGGCTCAGTAGCTGTGGCGCAAGGTCTTAGTTGCGCCGTGGCATGTAGGATCTTCCCGGACCAGGGATCGAACAAGTGTCCCCTGCATTGGTAGGCAGATTCTCAACGACTGCACCACCAGGGAAGCCCCTCCTTATTCTTAAATTTAATTAAATCAACCATTTAACACTTCATTGTTTAAAAGGTAGTTCAGAAAAAGTATAACTTCCCTTTGTTTTTAGTTACAAAAAAATTGTTTTAAATGGAAGTGCTTATAAATTTGACTCAGTAAAAAGAAAATCAAACTTATCTAAACTAAATAAGGCAAGACATCAAATAAAATATTATTCATTCAACACCTACTTATTTCAACTCAGATGGAAAACAACTTACATACACAGTTATTCAACATAGGGTTATTTGCACTAGGATGTTTAGAAAAACCCTAAATATCCATCAATAGGGGATTAGTTAAACTGTGGTATATTTATACATTACATTCATAGTAAAAGGATAACCAAGATCTTTTTGTATTAATATGAAATAGTGATCTCTGATACATATGACTCTAATATTCTACACTTTGTTTTTAAAAGATAAACAAGGATGTGTGTGTATTTATGTGCTTGTCTATATATGCATATAGTATTTCTGTAAGGATACGAACAAAGGGACAAATTTGGTTGCCTATGTGGAGAAAAATTAGATGGCTGAGAAACATTGGCTTAAAGGAAACTTTCACTGCTCTCATTGTACAGTTTTTGAATGTTTGAGCCATATAAATGATTTCCTATTCAAAATATATTAAATTTTAAAATTTTAGAAATAGTTCTTGAGTTTCTAGTATGTTAAAACATGATAAATGCAATCAATAACTATATTGTACTCCATAGACAGATTATCACTAATTTTGGACTGAATGCATAATGCATCATACTTATATTAAACCAATTAAAATCTCATGAGATAAACATGATCAGGTTCAGTTAACCCAGATGAGCCCCTAACACTGAAGTCTGCTCAATAGAACTGATTTTACTTGTGGGAAAAATAGGTAGATATAGATGGGTTATGATGTGGGAGACATGATATATATCAGTATGACCAAATTTACCTCTTCTACCATTAAGTCATGCTTTCTGAAATTCTCCCTATTGGTAAGATAGAGGAAGAACTCTTTGGAGTTGAAATTTACAATATATTGGCTAGCTTACATATTAACATAAATTAGATCACATAATTTAACACAATCTATAACTAGGTTCAAGGAACCAAAGGAATATAGCACAGGCAAGTTTTACTCTTGCAGAAGGGAAAAGTTTGGAACCATGTAGAGTCTTTGCCAGATCTACTGGATACAAGAGATGAACACTCCTGGTATCTGGTTACTAAGTTGTTAAACATCCAAAAGGAATAATTTAAATAGAGGCTAGAAGCCTTAAAGAAAACTTGGTTTAATTTTAAATTTTGAATAAGACTAGCTCTCAGCAATGGAAATAGAAGTTTTATTAAATATAGGCAAGTATCCATTTACAGCAAGGAATTAAGAAATTAAAAGAAATCTCTGACTATAAGTCTCTGATTGAATAGTTGCTGTTTGTATAATTAAAAATCACAATATCCTAAAAGTGCTTTACTTCTTAGAAAACATTTTCTTAAATTGGTACCAAAAGAAGCCAAATAAAAAAAATAATCAATAATGGCAAGGGCAAAGAGTAATTAAAATCCACTACACAATAATTAAAATAATAAACATAAAGTAAGATTAGGGTTACTGACTAGTTTTATATTTAAATCTTTCTTGGGTATGCCCTCTTTCAAATGTTTTCCTTTCCATTAGAGCTTGTTGGTACAGAAAGCAGATCCCCAAATACTTTAAGTTGGGATTTTACAATTAATCTTAAGTATATACATTAAGTCTGAGGGAAGGATGCCTGTTTCAGATGGCAATTTTTTTTTAAGTACCAAGTAAGAAAGTAATAAAAAGGGGCTTGTTTTAGGCAAAATTATTCCAAACTTTTGGCCCAAAAATGGTGACTACAGGTGCAACTAAAATTTTAATGCTGGAAATATTTTTTTAATTCTGGTCATTAGGTATTCTGAAAATGCATCTTCTTCCTAAAGAAAAGAAAAATGGCCCAGAGAGAAAAATTAGGTCATGGGATCAATAATAAACACAAATCTGTTTATATGAATATGAGAAAAGTTTAGAAATAAGTGTTATGGTCAAAGTTAGAAAAAGTTCAGTAATTAGAAACACTGTTTCTAAATTACCCAAGGTTATTTTAGGGTCCCAAAAGTATAGGGCTTTCTCTCTTATACTAAAGTAGTTATTATAAAAGTCAACCAAGTAAATTTTTCTCAAGAAACATAGTATTAAACATATTGCTGAAAATTGAAATAAAGCTAGGCTAATCCTATCCATACTTTCTAGTGTACAAAACTTTTCAATTCTGGAGTGATCATATGAAAAGCAAGAGAAAACAATGAAAGATATTAAAACATAATTAAAAAGACAAAGCAACATTGGTCCATAATAAGAGAAAAATGCAATTCCTTCACATTTTAATTTTGTTTAAGAAAAACAGTGAGGGAAGTATCACAGACAGCACATTCTGATTCTGGTACCATTTTATTTGTGTATCATGAAATTTTATCAAAAATTAATTTAAATTGGCCTCCCTTAAAATATTATAATATATAGTAAAAACCATTCTGAGGGCTACTAAAAAAAGGAAATAATAATGAAAATAGAGCCCACTGAGGAAGCAATTAAAGTACTGAAAATGAATATGTCTCATTTAACACCATCAGTAATGGTTTGGAAAAAAGATTACGAAATTTTCAGTTCATGATAAATCTAATGGTGTTGCAAATTCTAGTAAAGACAGAGAAGCTAGACAAATGGACCTAAGTGAAAAGAAATATGGGGTAGAAATAAAATTAGATTCAGTTTAAAAAATTAAATTTAACATTGTACGTTATCAGAAATGTAAATCATCAGTGAGAAATGTAAGAAAGAAATGTCAAGTTGAACCACAAGAATTAGATAAAAATTTGATATGATAGCAAGATGTGCCCAATAAGAACCAAGTACAATTTCAAATTCACAATCCTGAGTTTCTGCAGAATATACTTTATCAATCAAAATAATTTATGTGCATACTGACTGCTGTTTGTTAAATTAAAGGAAGGAATGAAGTGATGAAATACCATTCTTTTGGTCTGAGATATCATAAAATTGAATTACACTTGCATACTTATACCTTCTTTATAAACTACTATATTAAAGTCTTTTTAAAAGAAAATATTTATTATTTATTTGGCTGCGCTGGGTCTTAGTTGCGACACACAGGACCTTTATTGCCACATGCAGGATCTTCGTTGCCCCTTGTGGGATCTTTAGCTGCGGCATGCGAACTCTTAGTCGCAGCATGTGTGATCTAGTTCCCTGACCAGGGATTGAACCCGGGCCCCCTGCATCAGGAGAGCCGTGTCTTAACTGCTGGACTACCAGGGAAGTCCCTATATTAAAGTCTTTAAATGCTTTTTGTCTCTGGATTGTAAGCGTTATGCTTTTTGAAAGGAAGGCAAGAAAGGATGAAGGAAAGAAGGAAGAGAAGAAGGGAGAGGGAAAGAAAAATTAGGAAACTGGAAAGAAAAACATTTAATATCCCCTAAATGACCATTTATTTGACTACAGGTTTCTTTTTATCTTCCACTTCCTCAAACACCTCCAGAAAGCCCTTACTGATCAGACAGAAAATTCTCATTTAGAATCTCCATACAAGTTTACATAACGCAAACAAATAATTAGGGTCATCTCAAAGTCAAATGAGTAAAATAACGATGAGAAGAAGAGATAGTACATGGTTGAGTACATTCTATATGACAGGTTGCATACATTTTCAAGTTTAATTTTCACAATGACACTAAAAGGTATACCATTTTAAAGAGGTCACTGAAAAATAAAGAGAAGAAACTAGCCAAAGGTCAAAGAACTAGTAGGTGGCAGCAAATTAATTAAAAGCCAAGTCTGTCTGACTCCAAACCTTTCAGCTGTACCATATATTTCTCAAACTGTATTAAGCACCTTAAAATAGAAAACATATTGAACTCTATCACTGGATCAGCAGTCAAATGAAATAGAAGAAGAAGAATAAAAAGAAAGAAAATGAGAAGAAGGAGCATAAATCAACTATACTTCAATTTTAAAAATAAAATTAAAAAGAGGAGAAGGAAGAGAAGACAAAGAAGGAGGGAGAAAAGGCGCCCCCTAGTTACTTAAAATCCTATTGAGCAGTGAGATAACTACAGTTTAGAGATCTGATATGTAAATAAGTCTCCCAGATTTTATAGAAGAGATTTCTCAGTGTAAATTCTGACACAGAAGGTTTCCTGGAGAAGAAAACCCCCAGTATGGGTAGATTTGAATAAGAAAATCAAGGAGGGAAGAATTCCAAGCAGAAGAAACAACACAATTTCTAGAAGGAAATGATGAGCAGCATAGAGGAAGGAAGAATCAAGTCCAGATATTTTCTGGAATGTCACATCTGCTCATATCCTGAAGTGAACTTTCATTTCTTAACATCTTTTTATATTCTAACCAGCTTAGTTTTCCTTTTTTTCTTTGTTTTTGATTTATTTACTAGATTTTAAAATTCACAGGGGTTTGCAATATTTAACTTTTGAGATGAAATCATGTCTCATAATCTAAAATCATTCAAGTGAGGCTGAATGTTCCATTTGACCAATTATTCCTAAACAGCTGACGTTATTTGTTGCATTTTAAATTCCCATCCTTAAATTCACCCTGATTGAGCAATGATCTCCTTTTCATGGTGATAGTTCTTCCTGATAAGTGATCATGTTATATATTTCCAACAGAAAGACTGCACGGGACCCACCACCAGGAGTTAGTTTCTACTGGGACTTACCATGAAAAAACTGCTAAGTTTTCCAAATATTACATTATCAAGGACTAACCCATTGATATTTTGTGCTTAAACAATATTTGCACTGTTGGGCAAGAGAAGTGAATAGCTTAGTTCAGCACCAGGAATAAGGCAAAGCTATTACTCCTACTCACTTATGTTACATAACATTACTCTCCAAAAGGACAACATCTTTCTCCTTACAAACAAGTTTTCATCTTCCACTTTTTCTTGTTTCTTTGGAAGACAGACAATATCTATTTATACAGAGCTAAGTTATCAGAATGGGAGAATGGGTACAAACATGAAACTGTTCAGCTAAAATAATTATAAGATACAATTTTTATAAATCTCAAGAATGCAGTTTGGTCTCCCATTTTTATATCTGCCTCAAAGACCTATGAATCACAGTTGAGGGCAAACTCACTGTCAATGAATATTCCTAAGAGCAGAGATGAGACTGGGAAGAAGCTCTTAACCCTCAAAGCTCTGCCCTTTATGCATTTAGTCAGTCACTCAACTAGTATTTACTTAGCACTCAAATCAGGTGATGTCCTAAGCACAGAAGGAACTGCAGTAAACAAAATCTCTTCTAGCACAGGTGGAAGGAAACCAACATAAACAAATATACAGTTAGATATATAGTATGTCAGGTGAGAATTGCTATGGAGGAAATCAAAGCATTGTAACATAGTAGGGAATGCTGGAGGCAGTGGACAGAGAGGTTGCCAATCTATATAGGATGATCATCGTGGTAGTATTATGGACACCCCAGAGGAAAGTGAGGCTCATTCTGAGTGTAAAGAAATAGTATGGATACAGAGACAAGATGTAAACACTAAGACCATGCCTGGATAGTAAGGTCACTAGCGTGGCATCAAGGAACTCTAAGCTGGTAGCCATCCAAACCCAGAGTACCAAGGGATTAACTAAATTGTGAAGAAATCGCTGAAGAAGACCTAGAACTAAATGTGGTACTGGAAGTGTAAACAGTAGCTATATTACACGATGCCTAAAAGGAAAGCGAATTCAGGGCTTGTGATTGACCTTATGGTCCTGACACTTTGTCACAGGAGCTTTGGTGACTTTGTCCCTGTTTCTCAAAAGAAATGAAGAGATTACATGATCTTTCTACCAATAACAGACACTCAATGCCTAAAATTGTATAATGGGGAAGCCTGGTAGATATGGAGTTACAAGACAGATGATTGAAAGTCCTGGACCCCCCAAATTTTATCATAATCTGGGCCCTAGATTTCTCAGAGAAAGATCTGATACATATACCAAGTGCTCATGTATCATAAAATAAATCAAGAAGGTGGAAATTATGAGATAGATTGTAAAGTATAAATATAGGTTAAATCATGGAATAATAATATACAGACAGGAAGAGAACAACAAGGTACTTGTAATCTTTCTTTCCAATGGTCAAGAATGACTTATAATATGTAACTTTTGGGAAAATGTTAATATGTCCACATCATACCTCTTCCTACCCTCCTATGATCATCTAATCTAGAACTTCCATTAACATCCTTTTTTTTTTTAACATCTTTACTGAGGTATAATTGCTTTACATTGTTGTGTTAGTTGCTGCTGTATAACAAAGTGAATCAGCTATATGTATATATATATCTCCATATCCCCTCCCTCTTGCATCTCCCTCCCACCCTCTCCGTTAACATCCTTTTAAGGTAACTGTCTATATACTTTCTCTATGATTTAAAAAAAAAAAAAAAAGGAAAAAATTTCCCTTAAATTAAACTCTAATCGCTTGCATCAGTAGCCCATAGATTGCTATACAAAATATCCACAATCTGATTAATATACAGTGTTTAATAAAGATTCCTTAAACTATTTGTCATCACAACATAAAACTTTGGGCATATTTAAGTTTCAGTCACAGGCAGAAAATTGGGGGTTTTGCTTGGCTAAATTCTAGACATTGAAGAAGTCATCCAAGTATATTCTTCAGGTCGAGTTCCACCAGGAAAAGCAAGCCACTGAGAGTCCATGGCAATGCTCCAAACCATGATGAACCCAGGAAATTTCATTTTTGTTGACCACTGCTTCAGGTCATTGTAATTTAATGAGTAGTAATCTTATTTAAAAATATGTCGTAGGCAGCAAGGTGCCTGTTGGGAGAAAGTGGCTATGCATGAACAGTTCAATATGCATTGTGTGCTTTCAACCATTCAATAATCGATTCACCCTTGTTATAAGAAAATAAATGTCAAAGTCCCCAAAGTTAATTTCTGAAGAAAGCATTTACAAGGCTATCACGTTATTAAAAGTTTCCATGGGTTACCTTCTGTTTGTTTATTTGTTATGAAATCTCTGTGCTATGTTTCACAATATCTCATTCAAAAACTATATGGGAATCCTAAAAGTAAATTCCAGCAAGAAGATTGGCTGCATTTCTTTACCAACACCAAAGTGTTAAAGGCTTATTTGGACTAAAACATTTTACAGACTCATCTTTTTTTCCCCCTCTAGTCATACTTTTAAATATACCAGCTACATTTAAGACACTATCAAATAAGGCTTTCAGCAGGCTTAACTATAAGATGTCAGATCTGCTTCACGTGTTATTCAGTAATTTTCAATTTCTAAAAATTTGTTCATTAAAAGAAGATAACATATTCTTTAGACTAGTCAGAATTTTCAAAAGTCTTAGTTATATGCTATGGGCTTTCAACAGTTCCCTGTTGCCATAGAAATGGGATTATGAAGTACTGAATCTGTGCAGCATAATCACAAACATTAAATTGGCATATAAAAGCATTCCAACTGGGCTTCCCTGGTGGCGCAGTGGTTGAGAGTCCGCCTGCCGATGCAGGGGACACGGGTTCGTGTCCCGGACCGGGAAGATCCCACATGCTGCGGAACGGCTGGGCCTGTGAGCCATGGCCGCTGGGCCTGCGCGTCCGGAGCCTGTGCTCCACGACGGGAGGGGCCACGGCAGTGAGGGGCCCGCGTACCGCAAAAAAAAAAAAAAAAAAAAAAAGCATTCCAACCTAGCATCTCTACTGTCTATGCTAGTGGTTTTGCTGCTTTTAGAGCAGTATCTTACCCAGCTGTAATTCATTCCGGAAGCCTTCAATACTATCTTTCATTGAACTGGATTTCAGAGGAGTGTCTTAGACATTGTGTATCATTTTTCTCTTAGATAGCTGAACTCTCAGCACATCATATTGCCACATCAATGAGTTCTCTGGATAAAAAATCAAACCAGAGAACTATACACACCAGAGCACCAAAAGCAATGCATGAGTCTTACTCATTTGACTTCAATTAGTAGGGTGAGTGGTAAACAAGATTCATTTCCCTGGATTCCAATCTCACTGTATTTTTTTAAAAATTGATTAAAAGTTCACTCCAGTGAGTAAATATGCTTGGTTATCTAAGTTACTAAACTTGGTTTCCTCATATCTTTTTCTCTCTAAGAAGTTTACTCATAATTTTAAATGACACGGCACTTATACATAAAGCTGAACATGTTTAGAGTTTTACCTATTAATAACAAACCCACTCTGCCATTAAACCAGTCTAAAAACAACTCAAGCAAGTCATCTAGGTAGCTTTGGAAAAGTAATAGTCTTGCACTTGTTCATCTGCTATAAAGTTCAGTCAGGATTCCCAACCCTTCTATTTTAATGGCTCAAACCTTTGATTTTAATTCCCTGTAGAACAAGAAAGCAGATGTTCTCTTCTGCCATCTACCTAAACTGAAGTTAATTAAATTCTTTCTTGTAACTAAAACAAGAAAGAATCTGAAGTTAACAGCTACCTTAATTCTTCTGTGTGTCATCTTTCAATGTAATCTGCTTTTGGAATGGGCACTGTTCAGCAACTTCTCACTTGATTATAGAGAACTAGATTCATTTGAGCTGATGTAAGTAGTGTTACTTTTATTCTTACAAAGGTCAAGTCACTTCCATAATCCTCAAAGGAAACACTAAACTCAACTTACCCTAACCATGCAAAGAGAGTGCCTGTGCCATTTGCCAAAATAATAAAGTGTGACCATCTTCCTCACACTTTGGTTGTAAAGCAAGTTCAAGAAAAATAAGACCTAGTATTATTTGTTGGCTTTGTAGCCTAGTATCTATCCCTACTTCTTGTGATAATGATGCCCCTTTCTTACTCTATTTGGATCTAGCGAGGCTGAATCTATACCCACAAATGAAATGCACAACGTATATTTAAGATTTTCCACTTCTTCAACCAAAAGATTGGTTTGGGGAGGGCACAAGATCCACATTAAACCAGTTATGGCAACAGATCTCAAACCTAGAAAGCAGGCTCTTTCTCCTGAAACTGATTTTGTGATGTTATCAATTTGATGCTCTTGGAGGAATAAAAACTAACACAGTAGAAAGCAGAACTAAAAGATGGGAGAAACTTGAATTCTGATAATGGTTTCAGACTATGAATTCAGCTGTACACTAGGACCTTTCAGTTAGGCGAGTCAGTTTGCTTCAAGCCAGATTGGGTCAGATTCTCTGTTATTGAAAGGAAAGAGACATTTTGGGCTTCACAACTGGAAAACAAAGATTCTTGAAATCTACTCTATAGCAAGATAGATCTACTCTATCTAAAGACAGAGATATCACCTATCAAATGCAAAACATCACTTTTAACACAAGAAAGAAAATATCACAATATTCAATTGAAAAAGAAAAGAAAGAGGACAAATAGATGTCTATCAAGGCAAGTTGACTTGCCTTTTTAGTTTTCAGTCAATTCTCTTTTTTCCACAGAATCCAAACACTTTCTAAAGTACCAGTTATAAGTAACTCATACTTTACCTGATCACTGCCATAAAAAAATTGACAGAAACTGCAATTAAATGGAGTCAGGAGACCAGAAGGGGAGTTCTCATGCTCTGCAACAATAGCAGAGCCCAAAGGAAGCCCTCCCAACTTCCTATTCCCCTTTATTAAAGTATTCTCCTTCCCTTGCCATGGTTGCAGACCTTGAATTGCAATTTTCCACTGATCCTGAATAAATGCATCTTTGCTGGAGAAATAATCTGGTTGTCTATTCTGTTTGGGTCAACACTGCATACACTTATTTATCATAAATTGTGGGTCCACTATGTTCTCTGTCTGGAAATAAAGAGTTGATGAGACATGTCCCCAGTACTCAAGGGGATTACACTCAAATAGGAGATCAGGCAAAGAATAAAATAGAAGACATTCTATTCATGGTTTCTGATCGTTTTAAAATAAACTTGAATGGAATAACACATAGTAAAAAAAAAAACAGTATCAGAGACTTTTAGAATTAACTAGTAGAATAGATTCTACCACATTTTTTGTTCCATTAGCAAGCCCTGGTAATATAGTTAAGGTTGGGCAAATGTAAGTTTTATTTCATTTGGAACAATATGATGGCTACTCCTATGAACCGCTTAGAGCATTCATCAATTTCTGTTCTAGCAATATTACATCCAGGGTCATGTTCATGACTCATATTTTTAACAGAACAAAAAGTACAACCAACATAAGTTAAGGTCACAACTTGAATTAACATCAAAATTTCCTTTTTAAATGTATAACAAAATGCCAACATTAGCATGAAGCAAGAAAAGTCACAACTTTGAACCCATGTAAAATCTCTCTCTCTTTTAGCTATAGCATACCAGAAAACATGTAAAATACCTCTTTTAAAACATCTACCCAGGTTATAATGTTATAAATGCTACAAGCAAACTTTTCTTAACCCAGACTTCTCCCTTTATCTTCTTTAACCTGCCTACCCTTGTGAACAGTTTATCCCTCCCCCTTAAAAAGCATACTTACTTGTTTTAACTATGTGCATATCACATGTCAGCTATTTGCACTAATGAAAATAAAGTATATGATACTTAAGAACTTTTAAATTCAGGTAGATCTATTTCACTTTTCAAAGATAGGCAAATTGATTCATTTCTCTGAGGCTCAATCTCTTTACCCATGAAGAGAGTATAGTAATAACTGATCAAATTGGTTGAGGAAGAAATAGAGTGAAATATGTAAAGCACTTACTAGCACTCACATATATTAAGCCCCAACAAAATGGTGGCTAACAGATAAAATACCAAGCCAACACACTATCTTAGAAGAGAGAAACTTTAGCCTAAGAATTGAAAATCTTTTGTGTTACATGAATTGTATGTCTGCATTGGTTTCCTATTATTGCTATAGAAACTTAACAGAAACATAGTGGCTTAAAACAACACACATTTATTATCTTTAAGTTCTGAGAGTTAGAAGTCCAAAAAGGGTCTCGCTGGGCTAAAATCAAGATACTGACAGGGCTGCATTCCTTCAGGAGGCTCTAGGGGAGAGCCATCTCTTTTTGTTTTCTAGCTTTTATAGGCTGCTTTCATTCCTTGACTACAGCCTTGCTCCATCTTTAAAACCAGCAGCATAGCATCTTTAAATCTGACTCTGACTCCCCTTCTGCTTCCTTCTTATATCTAAAGGACTCCTGTGATTACACTGGGTCCACTGGATGAGCCAAGGTAACCTCTAAGGTTAACTGATGATCAACCTTAATTCCATCTGTATTCTTAATCCCCACTTGCCATGTAGCATAATATATATTCATAGGTTCCATGTATTAGGACATAGGCATCACTGGGGAGCCATTATTCTGTCTACCACAACAACTATCTTTAAACTTATCTTTGAACTGCAAAATGACAATTCCTAGAATTCACCTCAAGCCACTGTACTATTCATACTTCTCATTAACCCAGAAAACACACTCACCCTGGACTCCTACAGTAATTAAGTTCAAAGATCTAAATTATTCATTATTCATAACTCTACCTTCATAGATAGTTTGAGAACATAAAATCATGCTTTAGAACACCAGGACTGCCAAATAATCTAATCACTTATGAAGTACAATTTGATTCAGTGGTCTAAGATGCCATAGATCACAGATCATAGATTTGGAAGGAACCTTAAACTTCTTATACTTGAAATATATTGTATGGTTAACTTCTTTAATTTTGACTAGATTTTTGTAAGCTTTGATTTCATGTATTAGTTCCCTGATTCCCTGCATAAAGCAGACCTAAAAAATATTTGGAATATAAAACTTGAAAGTCTAATGACAGACTTGTAGGTAATAATAGGCTGTACATGTGGGGATATGAGGGGTAAGGGTGAGAGAAGAGATATTCTCAAAGAGAAAGTGAATTTACGATCCCTGCTAGTATTTTAGAAACTTGACTCAAATTATAGTTTTAAGTGATTTGAATAGTTTTGGTAATTTTGGTGAACTAAATCATGCCTTTTTCTTTTAAATCATCTGGTTAGGTAAACTTAATACATGATGAATGGTTTTGGTCTTCTGCAATAAATTTAATTTAGGAGTCCAGGGTTGAGGCATTGTTTGGTCAGAGAGCAAAAATTCCTATTTATGTTTCATATAATGGATACTTCGGTCTTACCCAAGTCACTCAGGTGTGGACAATGGTGAGAACCTTCACACCAGAGAAGAGTAGGGTTGCTAAATACAATATATCATACCAGTTAAATTTGAATTTCAGATAAACCAAAAATTTTTAGTATATGTATGTTCAAAATATAATGAAAAGTATTCATTGTTTTTGACTGTCATAAGAAATTTGAATTTAGCTGAGCTTTCTGTATTTTTTAAATTAATTAATTTATTTTTATTGAAGTATAGTTGATTAACAATGTTGTATTAGTTTCAGGTGTACAGCAAAGTAATTCGGTTATACATACATATATATCTATTTTTTTTTCAGATTCTTTTCCATTATAGGTTATTACAAAATACTGAGTATATTTCCCTGTACTATACAGTAGGTCGTTGCTGGTTATCTATTTTATATAGTGTGTACATGTTAATCCCAAAATCCCAATTTATTCCTTCCCCACCCTTTCCCTTTGGTAATCACAAGTTTGTTTCCTATGTCTGTGGATCTGTTTCTGTTTTGTATATAAATTCATTTGTACCATTTTTAATAGATTCCACATATAAGTGATATCATTTTTGTCATTCTCTGTCTTCCTCATTTCACTTAGATGATAACCTCTAGATCCATCCATGTTGCCACAAATTACATTATTTCATTCTTTTTTATGGCTGAATAATATTCCACTGTATAAATATACCACATCTTCTTTATCCATTCATCTGTCGATGAACATTTAAGGTTGCTTCCATGTCTTGGCTATTGCAATCAGTGCTGCTATGAATACTGGGTTGCATGTATGAATACTGGGGTGCATGTATCTTTTTGAATTATGGTTTTCTCCAGATATATGCCCAGGATTAAGATTGCAGCATCATATGGGAGCAGGATCATATTTTTAGTTTTTTAAGAAACCTCCATTCTGTTCTCCATAGTGGCTGTACCAACTTACATTCCCACCAATAGTGCAGGAGGATTCCTTTTTCTCCACACCCTCTTCAGTTTTTATTATTTGCAGACTTTTTGATGATGGTCATTCTGACCAGTGTGAGGTGATAACTTATTGTAGTTTTGATTTGCATTTCTCTAATATTAGCAGGGTTGAGCATCTTTCTTTGTGCTTCTTGGCCACCTGTATGTCTTCTTTGGAGAAATGTCTATTTAGATCTTCTGCCCATTTTTTGATTGGGTTTTTTTTTTATATTGAGCTGTATAAGCTGTTTATATATTTTGGAGATTAATCCCTTGTCAGTCGCATCATTTGCAAATATTTTCTCCCATTCTGTAGGTTGACTTTTCATTTTGTTTGTGATTTCCTTTGCTGTGCAAAATTTTAAGTTTAATCGGGTCCCATTTGGTTTTGTTGTTTTTGTTTTTCTGTTTTTTTGCTTTTATATCCATTACTCTAGGAGATGGACCCAAAAAGATACTGCTGAGACCTATGTCAAAGAATGTTCTGCCTATGTTTTCCTCTAGCAGTTTTATCATACCCAGTCTTACATTTAAGTCTTTAATCCATTTTGAGTTTATTTTTGTGTGTGGTGTTAGAGAATGTCCTAATTTCATTCATTTACATGTAGCTGTCCAGTTTTCCCAGCACCACTTATTGAAGAGACTGTCTTTTCTCCATTGTATGTTCTTACCTCCTTTGTCATAGATTAATTGACCATAACTGTGTGGCTCTATTTCTGGGCTTTCTATCCTGTTCCATTGATCTATATTTCTGTTTTTGTGCTGGTACCATACTGTTTTGATGACTGTAGCTTTGAAATATAGTCTAAAGTCAGGGAGTGTGTTTCCTCCACCTCCATTTTTCTTTCTTAAGATTGCTTTGGCTACTTAGGATCTTTTGTGTTTCCATACAAATTTTAATTTTTTTGTTCTAGTTCTGTGAAAAATGCAATTGGTAATTTGATAGGGATTGTGTTCAATCTGTAGGTTACCATGGGTAGTATAGTCATTTTAACAATATTGATTCTTCCAATCAAAGAACATGGTATATTTTTCCATCTGTTTGTATCACCTTCAATTTCTTTCATCAATGTCTTACAGTTTTTGGAGTACCGGTCTTTTGCCTCCTTAGGTAGGTTTATTCCTAGGTATTTTATTCTTTTTGCTGCAATAGTAAATGGGATTGTTTCCTTAATATCTCTTTCTGATCTTTTGTTGTTACTGTATAGAAATGCAAGAGATTTCTGTGTATTAATTTTGTATCCTGTGACTTTACCAAATTCACTGATGAGCTCTAGTAGTTTCCTGGTAGGGTCTTTAATCTTTCTGTATTTTTATTTGCTAAATCTGACAACACAGGAGAGGAATAAAACTCTCTCCAACTATTTCTTCTTTCCAAGGATGCCCTAGGTCTAGGTATGGTACAAAAGCTATCATATATAGCTGCTCTTAATTTCAAATTCTCAGAGGGTATGACCTTACCATAACCCTCATACAAAACTGAGGGAAATGCACGTCTTTCCTAGACTATCATTCATAAATACACATTTTTAAAAAAAATTAAATTCTGCATAAGACAGAGAATGGGATAAATGTATTGAGTCTGAAAGCCAAGGGCCAGAGCAAGAGCCAAGACAAGTGCCAAAAATATTAGAACTGGGGGAGCAGACAGATTAAAGCCCCATCTCTTGTTCTCCAGAGTATGTGTGTACATATTTTAGCACAGATCACAATTAATTTGGGGGGCCATGCACCCATTTTTCAGATTGATAAAACTCTATATGATATCTGTAAACACAATGTTGCACTTTTGCAATTTTCAAGGGATTCAAGGACCCACTAAAATCCATAAAATTTTGGTTGCAATCTTTAGTCAAATGTTAAAAGAATATTCTCTGAATATTAACATTTTGAAATAGATATATTTAGTAAAATTTCCCCTTGTTTTTTAATTAATTAATCAATTATTTATTTTTGGCTGTGCTGGGTCTTAGTTGCGGCACAAAGGACCTTTGTTGTGGCATGAGGGCTTCTTCTTAGTTGTGGCATGTGGATTTCTTTAGTTGCAGCATGTGGACTCTTAGTTGCAGCGTGCATGTGAGATCTAGCTCCCCAACCAGGGATCGAACCCAGGACCCCTGAATTAGGAGCATGGAGTCTTACTCACTGGACCATGAGGGAAGTCCCTTCTTTGATTTTTTTTTTGTTGTTGTTTTGTTTTTGTTTTTGTTTTTTGCGGTATGCAGGCCTCTCACTGTTGTGGCCTCTCCTGTTGCGGAGCACAGGCTCCAGACTCGCAGGCGCAGCGGCCATGGCTCATGGGCCCAGACACTCCACGGCATGTGGGATCTTCCCAGACCGGGACATGAACCCATGTCCCCTGCATCAGCAGGCGGACTCTCAACCACTGCGCCACCAGGGAAGCCCTTTGATGTTTTTAATGTCTTATTTAAGAAACATTTTCCTAAAAAAGAGTATAATAAGATCCTCCCATAATCTAATTGCTTTAAATTTTATGTTTTGCATTAGCTTTATAACTTACATTATTTTTGTATAGGGTAGTAATGTTTCTTTTTCACATGAAAGGCAGTTGTATTAACAATATTTATTGGATAATCTGCCTTTCCTCCCCTACTGTACATCAAGTACATCAAGTTTCCATTTAAGAATGAAATTGCTTCTGAGTTCCTAGTCTGTTTAATCAACCGATTTTCACATTATTACATTTTCTTACTGAACTATTATTGGACCATTACCCTTCCACACGAATTTTAAAATCAGCTGGTAAATTTCTACCAAAAATAAAATTATTTGGGGATTGTAATTGGAACTGCAATGAATGTATAGAGTGATTTGAAGGAAAAATGTCACCTTCATAAAATTCACAATCTCATCAATAAACAAAATACATTTCTCCATTTTTCAAGTTTTCTTTTATGCCTTTTTAAAAGTTTCTTCCACTTTTTTCAAATGTCAGTAATATACCCAGAAACTCTGTGGAACTCTCTTAAAGCTTCTGACACTTTATATACTTTTCTTTTTTTTTTTTTAAAGAACAGATTTATTTATTTATTTATTTATTTTTGCTGTGTTGGGTCTTCGTTTCTGTGCGAGGGCTTTCTCCAGTGTGGCAAGCGAGGGCCACTCTTCATCGCGGTGCACGGGCCTCTCACTATCGCGGCCTCTCTTGTTGCAGAGCACAGGCTCCAGATGCACAGGCTCAGTAGCTGTGGCTCACGGGCCTAGTTGCTCCGCGGCATGTGGGATCCTCCCAGACCAAGGCTCGAACCCATGTCCCCTGCATTAGCAGGCAGATTCTCAACCACTGCGCTACCAGGGAAGCCCTATATACTTTTCTTGATTTGGCATTTAAATAATTATATTATCTGAAAATAAGAAATGACCTTTGTCACTTTTTTCAGTTCCTTAAACTAAACTTCATCTATTTTTGATGACTTAGTGCATTGTCCAGGTTCTCCAATACAATAGTGAATACTGGGTGTAACGTGGGAATAACGGTCTTATTCCTGGCTTCAGTAAAAAGTACTAAGGGATAACTTTATCTCTCACTCCTCACATTTCCAGAGACTTCAGTCACACTATGTGACTACTGTCACTACTTTATCAAACTGTTAAGTTTAGAAGGAACTGAGCATGCTCTAATCACCTCCTTCTGGGCCACTCTTCCTCAAAACCACTTTCTTTTTGCAATACTGGGTTCTATGGTCATCTATGTAGTACTTACATTGAGACAGGGAGAGGAAGGCCCCCAATTAGGCAGCAAGTTCAATACAGGAGGAAAAAATTAGAATGCCAATGTGGCTGCACATACAAATCATGTCCTCTAAGAATCTTTGTCAGTAATAAAGCTACTATATTTTATTTCTATCTTTTGGCTTCTTGTGTCAACTTATCATTAGTTTTCAAAACTAGGAAGAAATAAAAGGGCTGCTTTCAGGTGCCCAAGTAACACTGTACTACTCACCATTAGTTATTATTTTTAATGTTTTTTTATTGAGATTCTTTAATTTCTATACAAGTCTCTACACTTT
Organism: Phocoena phocoena; assembly: GCF_963924675.1. Taxonomy (NCBI): domain Eukaryota; kingdom Metazoa; phylum Chordata; class Mammalia; order Artiodactyla; family Phocoenidae; genus Phocoena; species Phocoena phocoena. The sequence goes on along the minus strand of NC_089221.1, from coordinate 84,708,821 downwards.
TAAAAGTTTCACATGCAAGATTTCATACAATCCCATATTAACACCCCTTTCCCCTCTACCCCCTTCTTGCCCCTCTCTTTTTTCCCTCTCCCCACTGGTAACCACTAGTTTGTTTCTCTCTATCTGTGAGTCTGCTTCTTTTTTGTTTTATTCACTAATTTGTTGTGTTTTACGTGTCTTTAATGCATGCCTTTATCAGATTAAGAATGTTCCCTTCTATCCCTAATCTGTTAAATTTTTATTATGAACAAACGTTGAATTTTATCAAATGATTTCCTATACCAATTGAAGTGTCCATTTGTTTGTTATATCTTAATATGTGTAGGAAATTAAATTGATATATTGAATTATTCTTGCATTCCTGGTATTATATCCTGCATAAAAGCACATGGTCAATTGCAGGAATAATTTTTCTAAAGTGACATTTATTGTTCTTCGAGCTTCTGATTAAAATTGTCTGTAAAACTGTTTGGGCCTGGTATCCTTTCCAGATGGTTGATTCTTACTACTAATTTAATATAAACTGGAGCCATTGATTATACAGTTATATCTAGGAAACCATATATTTCATGTTAATTTTCAATATACAAAGCTTTGTTCTTTTTCTTTTTAAACATGCCATTTTTACTTATATCTATGTTTTAGTTAAAACGTATTTAAAATTTTTTCTTTGTCTTGCCAAAATTGCAGCTATTTTACTAGTCTTTCAAGGAACACACTCTGGTTGTGTTGGCTCATTGTTTTATTTGGTTGACTCTCTTCTGTATTATTAAATCTTGAAAACTCATAATTCTTCAGCCAGAGGAAGACTTTACATTTATATTAGATATACAGAAGTTTAAAGAATAAAATTTCCTTCAAATCACTCATTATATTCAATGCAATTTCAATTCCAAAAGGATTTTTCTGTAGAACAAAATCTAAAGTTTATAACAGAATAATAAAATGACATGAATACTAACAAGGCTCATGTTAGAAGGGATTAAGATGCAGTTAAGTGATGATCTAGACAATAGTCTGTTCCTCAATTAAGATAAGAAGTAGAGGGCTTCCCTGGTGGTGCAGTGGTTGAGAGTCCACGTGCTGATGCAGGGGACGCGGGTTTGTGCCCCAGTCCGGGAAGATCCCACATGCCGCGGAGCGGCTGAGCCTGTGAGCCATGGCCGCTGAGCCTGTGCGTCCGGAGCCTGTGCTCCGCAACGGGAGAGGCCACCACAGTGAGAGGCCCACGTACCACAAAAAAAAAAAAAAGATAAGAAGTAGAGGGATTAAAAATAACACTGCATATTCAAAATGAATAAATAAGACAGGAAATAATCAATCATTTAGAATAACATACATATAGAACTTAACTTGAAGCCAATCTTTCCCTACCCACATCTCCAACAAAAATATATGTGGCCCTTTTGGTGCCCAAGTCTGGGTGGTGACATGAAAAGCTCCTGCTCCGAACCGAGCGCCTGGAGGCGGTGTTCAACTGTAAGTGCGGGGGGGCTGGGCAAGTGGGGGCGTCCAAACAAGGAGCTGGGGATGCAGGCGCTGCCACTGCGCACCCCAGCCCACTCCGCAGCCTGCGACAAGCATCTGGCCAAGCAGGTATTGGGCACACTGGGACCACCTGGCAATACTGCTGCCGCTGCCATCGCCACTAATGTAGGGCGATGCTGCCTGCTGCAGAGAGAGGCTGAACAAATCTCAGGCTCAGTTGTGCTTCCTGTTTTTCAGCCTCTTGCCTCCCAAATGCATACACTTCCACTTGGTGTCATCACGCAGAAGGGAGTAAAAGGGACTCAGTGACAGATTCAGCCGCGTGGCTGACAAGGCCTTGGTGCTCTGGCCGGATGTCAGGCCTGTGCCTCTCCTGAGTTCAGGACCTTGGTCCACGAGAGACCACCCTCCTCCATGTAATATCAAACGGCAAGAGCTCTCCCAGAAATCTCCATATCAATGCTAAGACCCAGCTCCACTCAACGACCAGCAAGCCACAGTGCTGGAGACCCTTTGCCAAACAACTAGCAAGACAGGAACACAACCCCACCCATTAGCAGAGAAGCTGCGTAAAATCATAACAAGGTCACAGACAAACCAAACCACACCACCGGACGTGGTCCTCCCCACCAGAAAGACAAGATACACACTTATACAACAGAACACAGGCACTATTTCCCTGCACCAGGAAGCCTACACAACCAACTGAACCAACCTTGCCCACTGGGGGCAGACACCAAAACAACGGGAACTACGAACCTGCAGCCTGTGAAAAGGAGACCCCAAAAACAGTAAGTTAAGCAAAATGAGAAGAGAGAGAAACACACAGCAGATGAAGGAGCAATGTAAAAAACCCACCAGACCAAACAAATGAAGAGGAAATAGGCAGCCTACCTGAAAAAGAATTTTCAGGATACAGGGAGGGGGAAGGGTAAGCTGGGACGAAGTGAGAGAGTGGCATGGATATATATACATACATATATATATATATATATATATACACATATATATACACATGTGTACATATGTATGTATATACATGTATACATATATACATGTATATACATATATACACACACATATATACATGTATATACATATATACATGTATATGTATATACATATATATATATACACTATCAAATGTAAAATAGATAGCTAGTGGGAAGCAACCGCATAGCACAGGTAGATCAGCTCGGTGCTTTGTGACCACCTAGAGAGGTGGGATAGGGAGGGTGGGAGGGAGACGAAAGAAGAAGGAGATATATTTACATGTATAGCTGATTCACTTTGTTATAAAGCAGAAACTAACACACCATTGTAAAGCAATTATACTCCAATAAAGATGTTAAAAAAAAAAAGATATGTGGTCTACCAATATGACTGAAGTATGCATCAGACTTGATTATTGTGTTCATAGATTGACATTCGTCTTTTAAAGACAAGGATTTGGAAATAAAAGACAAGGATTGTCAATGGGCCTTGGAATTTTAAGTTAATTTTTTTTTCCTACTATATACATAGCATTTCTCTATTGATTGGATTAACCACAATGAACATGGGACTACTTTATAATCATAAGTAATAATACATTTCATCTATGAGCTATTACCCCTTGTTTTTTGTGTGCTTTTGACCTTCTCCCCCACACTTAAAATTATGTTCTTTCGATCCAAATTACATATATGTGCAATATTTTCAGTCCATGTGGTAAGCAGAATATTGCCTCCCCCAATGATATCCATATCCTAATCACCGAAAACTAGCACTATGTGACCTCACATTATGACAGGGATTTTCAAAATGTGATCAAGTTAAGGATCTTGAATTAGGGAGATTATTCTGGATTGTCTAGATATAACCAATGTAATCACAAGAGTTCTTATCAGGGAAAGAGGGAGATAAGAAAGTCAGAAAAGGGGATATGACAATAGATCAGAGAAAAGAGATAGAAAGAGAAAGGAGTGTGGCACTAAGATGGAAAGAAATTTCAAGATACTATACCCTTCTGGCTTTGAAGATGAAGAAAGAGACTAAGAAGTGAGGAATGCAGGCACCTCTATAAGCTAAAAAGACAAGGAAACAGATTCTCCCCTATAGCTTCCAGAAGGAGTGCAACCCTGCTGACACCTTGATTTTAGGATTTCTGACATGATAACTATAAGATAATAGGTTTGTGTTATTTTAAGCACCAAGTTTCTTGTAGTTTTGTTTTGTTTTGTTTTGTTTTTTTGCGATACACAGGCCTCTCACTGTCGTGGCCTACTCCTGTTGCGGAGCACAGGCTCCGGACGCGCAGGCTCAGTGGCCATGGCTCATGGGCCTAGCTGCTCCGCGGCATGTGGGATCTTCCCGGACCGGGGCACGAACCCGTGTTCCCTGCATTGGCAGGCGGACTCGCAACCACTGTGCCACCAGGGAAGCCCTCTCGTAGTTTTTACTGCAGCAACAGGACACTAACACAGTTCACAATATCAGGTGCATAAAGATTATGTAATTTCTTCACATTCTTTAAATCAAATTAATTTTGACTATATGTCTATCACTCAGCTAGGTCGTCATGAAAGTCAACATTTGTCATTCTTGTTCTCCCTGGCATCCCTACCCACACAATGTTTCATGGTGCCCTATTAGAAGACTGACAACACCAAATGCTAGTGGGGATATGGAGAAACAGAAACTATCATACATTGTTGGTGAGAATGCAAAATGGTAAAGCCACTTTGGAAGAGAGTTTGGCAGTTTCTTACAAAACTAATCATACACTTACCATATAAACCATCAGTCACACTCCTTAATATTTCACCAAAGAAGTTGCAAACTTATGCACACACAAAATGTGTACACGGATGTTTATAGCAGCTTTATTCACGATTACCAAAACTTAGAAGCAGCTCAGACGTCCTTCATTAGGTGATTGAATAGATAAACTGCATACATCCAGACAACAGAAAATTATTCAGTGCTAAAAAGAAATGAGCTATCAAGCCCTGGAAAGACATGGAGGAACCTCAAATTCATATTACTAAGTGAAAAAAAACTTAAAAAAACTAATCTATATGATTCCAATTGTATGATATAAAAAAGGAGACAGTAAAAAGATCAATGGTTGATGAGAGTTTGGATGGGAAGGGATGAATAGAAGGAGCACAGAGGATTTTTAGGGCAGTTAAAATACTCTGTATATAAACAAATAGATATTTTCAATAGGGTAATTTCTTTAATATATTACATTCTATTAGAGGATTTCCTGTTCAAAATGGCAGATTTTACATATATTTATGTTTACCTCCTTACAAAAATGATGGTAACAAGATAACAAAGAGTTTTAAACCACAAGGAAAATAAAATGAGGCAACAAAAGTGGGCAATATATGTCAACAAATGTTAGGATATGGAAAGGAAGTGAAAGAGTTGTAACATATTTAAATGTGTGGAGAAAACTAAAATGTCGGCATATGCAGTGGGGCATAAAGCTAGCTATCCCACGAGTGAGATAAAGTTAGCTTTTGCTGAAGAATTCTGGATAGCCTCAGGAAAGCCTCTGCAAGTGGAGAATTTGGTGAGTGGTAGGCTAAAAGCAGAAGTACATATCAGAACAACCCTCCCCTCAGACAAACCTTCTCCTCAGGCCCAGGCGCCCTACTTCAGACAACCAAGCAACTACTCCCTTTGGAAAAAGATGGAGAGCTTTAGTCTTTAAAGAAATTGACTACAGAGGATAAAAACACAGGGGAGGCAGGGTTGAGGAGAATAAAGTTAAATTCTATGTATTGAACAATGAGTTTCCAGCCCTCTCTCCCACCTAAACTCTCATTATGCTAGCAGTCAGATACTCTAGCAATAGAGTGATTTAATCTCTGGAGAAAAGGATCAGAGAAAAGGCCAACAAGACATTCAGGGGCCCCAGAATGAATCTTCTGAATCTCTGTTAGACCCACTCTGTACAAATAAAACCTACTCCACACACACCATAAATTTCCCCATCAGTTTTTAGTCCTCAGTCCTAAACTTGAATGGTTGCCAAGAACCAAAAGAGACTTGAAAAAAGCCTTCAACATGAAAAAGAGGCAGCAGATTAAAGGAACTTGGCAAAATAGAGAAAAACATTATCTGAGATATAAAAGAAGTTATTTCATCTTCAAAACAAAAAAAAGGTGCAGTTTTTTTAATGGGGTATACAGAGTAGGAAGAGAACATGAAAATGTTAGAATAGCTGAAATATAAGTTTTAACAGAAAGTTTGGAAAGAGTCTACCTTGTAGAAAGAGAAATTTTTTTAAAAATCAAGAAAAGAGAGTGGGAAAATAGGAAGAAAAGGTAAGAAAACTAGAAAATCAGAGAAAGAAGTCAAATATTTACTTAGCAAGTGTTCTCAGTTTAAAGAAAAATAGGAAATACTATTAAAGAATTAATATTCCCCACAACTGAAGGTTAGTTACCACATTGAAAGGGACTACTGAATACCAAGCACAATGAATTGAAAAAGACCCACACTAAGGCACATTAACAAAAAGTTCTAAAACGCTGGGTATAAAAAGCTTCTACAGAAAAAATTAAAAGAATATACAAAAAGGATCAGATACAATATGACACAGCAATTCTCAGCAACAACAGGGAGAAATGCCATAAAAGTGTGAGGAAAACATTTCAGATTATAATTTTATAACCAACCAAGCTATCAAGCAAGTCTGAGAGTAGAATAAATATATTGTTAAACATGCAAGCGTTACATTCTTTGCATGCTTTCCTAAAATGTCCACTAAAATGAGGCAGATAACCAAGAAGGAGGAAAGCCTAAAATTCAGGAAACAGGAAACCAACAGAGATAAAGGGAATATTCACAATAATGGTAAAGAGAAGACACAGGACAAGTTGTGCATCAGGCCTGAAGAACAACTAGTGAAATTTGGAACAAGTACTAAGGTATACAAGGGGTTTGAAGGTTAATGAATTGTCCAACCTGGTTGGAGTGGAGGTAGGGGCTACCATTTACATCATAGTCTGTGTAAATGCACACCTGGAGGTATGTAGCACAAGTCACCTTGTGCATACAGTAAGACTGGGAGGGCTCCAAGTAAGATATCTCCTGGTTAAAAAAAGAAAGAAATAGAACCTGATAAGATTATCTGGTATGTTTTACCATGTAGAAAAAGAGTACCCAGAGGTGTTTCTCAGTTCCATGGAAGAGTTTGTAAGGAATTAGTGATATTTAGAGAGAAAGTTTTCAAAGTGAGGCAATTTTCAACTCTAGGAAAACCAAAAAAAACCTACATTAATATTAATGTGAGCTACTTGACGTATCAGTTAACAGTATTTATATAATCATTAATACAAAGACTGAATATTAGTTTAATCAAATATTATGATATAACCTTGTGGGGACAATTTTAAAAGAAAAAGAACATACGTGTACAAACCCATTTAATTTAGAAATATGAGGTGACTATTAGGAATAAAAAGCTGAAAGAACTGAATGTAGTTTCTCTAAATACAAGATCTGGCATGTGGTACAGGAGAAAATTCATTCTAAACTTTATTCTATAAACCCATTTAACTATTCTTAGCAAGTAGATATTATTATTACTTAGATTTTAAAAATACACTTGGAAAACATGAGTGTCAGACATTAAATGCCAACTGTTCCTGTTTTGATTGCAGATTGTGCGAGTATTATTTTAATCTGTTGATATTGCTTTCATGATGTGATCTGTGACATGGTACAAATTTGATCTAGTAGAGATTCATGATGAGGAAGCTATTTTTCTCAAATCCTAAATGTCTCTTTTATTTTGTCTTTGTCAGTTTCTTTTAGAAAAGAAATCAAAAATAAGTAGGGCTGATTACAGTTTATTAAGAACAGATGGATAATGTTCCCATTAGGAAGTGGATCAAATGGACAAAATTTTTTTCTCCCTTTTTATGTCTATCAACTGCAATAGACACTATAACAGGCAAATATGTATATTCATAATACACAGATTAAAAAAGCAAACATTCCTAGACTACAGGTTCAAAATTGATAAGAAGTAATTTTATTTTCCTTCCAGGGACAATAGACAAATGACAAAGTAATCATCATAGTTCTTAATGAGATCCCAAGGCAATCATGGTGTCAAAAGTGAAATAGTTGAAAAAAAAAAAAAGTGAAATAGTTGAATATCTGAATTTACACTGTTTTTCCTAGAACCTTCTAGTTGTTTTTAAACGAAGAGTGTTGCATATAGAATACTGGACAACAGAGGAATAATGCATTTTTGCATTCTTGGGAACATTAAGATTTATTATCAAGAGTTCAGTACTGATTAATGATATCACAGTGAATACCAAAAGGGAGCAAGGAGAGATTTGTCACTAATTATAAAGTGTAGTCACATTTGTTTTAGTTTCTTGCTGAGTATCCAAGGAACCAAAGTCATTACTTTATGAATGAAATATTGTATGCTATATATTAATAATAGGGCATCTGGAGCTCCCCAGTTCCCCTGAATTATCATCTATGCATACAATTTTGGAAGAGAATTGAGTGAATTGTTTAGGGCCTTGGAATACTTGAGAGTGATAGCATTGCCTAGGGCAAGACACTGGCCCTTCCAGGCCACAAGGTAATTGTGTAACTGGCAAATTCCTTCAGCTCTAACTTGAATTCCTCTCAATCCCAGAATTATTTTGCTCCCTGCCATCAATAAGCCAAGGGGTAATTTCATTATGAATATGTATTAATTTCTGTCTTCCATGTGACTCATTTTTTGGTGCATTAAATCATATACCTAAATTTCATCAATTAATTTTATCTACCAGAGTGTTTCACTCTCTAATTCAAGGACATTGAATCACTCACAGCTAACTGCAGGTTACAGACATTGCTAACAGCTAAACTTAAGAAGGATGGTTACATGCCTTTATCCAACAGCTGGTGCTAACGTCAGTTTTCATTTTAAGTGTCTGATATATGCAGCTTTGTTAGACAAGAACTTGAAATGAAATGCAATTTTGTGGGGTTAAAAGATATAACTGTGCTTCTAGCTCACATACCCTCAACTGGCTTTTTTATTAAGTTTTGAAAGTGTTCCTGTTTCACTTTATAGATGGTTGATCTACTACATTTTGTTTCTTTTTATACCTCTCTCTCTCTCTCTCTCACACACACACACACACACACTCACACACAATTTGTGATGACAGCATTATACAGATTTCCAGGAAGCTACTTCAAAATGTATATTTTCTAGTCCCAGGAAGGGTAAAATTTCAGAGCCCTGCATAAACTAATTTAGTAACTTTGTTTCGTAAATATAATAGAAAGGCATATGGGTAAACTACAACTTTTTGTGCTAAAATCTTAAACCAAATCTCTCCCAGTGAAATAGCTTTAGAGAAATAAACTTATTAGCCACATATAAGCACACAAAAAACAAGATTTCGGAGTTTTTAACCACGTGTGGTATAATATAATTACATGGCATGTCCTTGGGAAATAATCAGCAAAGAAATGAAATGATCACCCACTGACCAGAACTAGCAGAATTCTCTATAGGGTATCATGACATTGAGTATTGGTTGTTATAAATACTGGGACCTAGGTAATTTCCATGATCTCAATAGTCCTACTGGGGACACCAATTAAAAAAACCTGCTACTCTTTGCTAGTAAGGAAATCTCTGAGTTTGTGACAGTACTTGTGACAGAAATTGACATTCACCTTGAGTTCTTAATATTCTGCTGTCCCCATCCCCACCTAGTCCTAGAGAACTGCTCACCCTATGTCAAATCTGTTGCTGCCAACTTTTGTGCTCAGGCATAACTGGGATAGATGCATTGGATCATCTTCATCCCAGTCCATCTGAATACATTTGACAGTAGGATGTGACCCAGTACTTGAATCTGTCACTACTTTCTCCCTGCTACTTCCTTTATACATAGACAAGTACACTGCCCTTTCTGTTTCAAGTACATTATGGCTTCAGTGTGTACACATGTACACACACACACGCGCACGTGCACACACGCACACACACACACACACACACACAGTTTTATCATTCTGCTAATCTCAGACAGTAGAGAGTACTATGTGCAAATATATAAGCAAGCCCTGCCATCTGCCCAGCCAACTTCCCATTGTGCAGAGTCCATCCCATTGGCTGTGGATTTAAGAGGTAGGTAGAAGGGTAAGTGGGCACTTAACCCACTTGCTCTTGTTTATCACTAATGAGATGATGAAAGAGAGGCTCCATAAGAGAGTCATGGTTACCAAGTAGAATAGATGACAGCCCATATGGCAGAATGTGAAGGACACCATAATTTGTGAGGGAACTAATACCTGTTGAAAGATAACTCACAGAATATCAGGCCAAGAGGGAACCTTAAATTTAATCTGGTCAAACCCACCATCTGATAGTTTAATTCCTTCTGGAATTCCCTGTCAGTAGTTGTTTACAATTTTCTTAAAAATCTCCCATAAATTTGTAGGGGCTGAAATTGAAATACAGCATGTTTAAGATTAATGAGAGGTATAGACATTGAGAAGATAAATTCTATGGTAAAAGGAAAAAAGAGAAAAGGTAATTTAAGGTAGAAAGACCAAGGAGTTCACTAGCTTCTGAGGGAGGCCTTATTCTCTGAAGATTCTAGTTGTTAGTTCAATTTGATACAAATTCGATCTCTTTCTTACTTCATTCTACACACATTACCAAATACCTAGTATTTGCTTGGATTTGGGGATACAGAAACAATCAATACATGGTTTCTTTCCCCTTTAAGGAGATTAGACTCTGGCTGAGACAAATGCTGCCTAAAAAATCATCTTGCAGTGTGAGTGATAAGTGCTAAAACAAAGAACTTACTTTTACAGGACTAAAACTAAGGGAGTTCCCGGCGGGGATGATTACACAGAGGAGGTGAATATATGAGCTGGAATATTTGAAAAGGACTTTGCTAGTGGACAAAGCAGATAGATCAGGTGGGTGACAGCCTGATGGAATCCCAAACAGTGTGATCAGAGGCAAAAAGTCTACGACATGATTAGTACATAGTCAGCAGTCAGATGTGGCTGTAGCTTCAGATGTATGGGGAAAAGGTGGGGGAGGATGCTGGTAAGGCAGTAGAAGCTCCATTCAGAAGGAAGCTCCATTACACTAAGGAAATTCAACTTGATCAAGCAAAAAATTTGCTTCCTACTGTGGGGATCTGGGGATTCCAATGTTAAATAAGCAGTAAAACACAGTTACTTAGACCAAAGCATTTACAGTAGATAGGGTCTTATGTTAGTTACCTAGAACAGTGATTGGTCAGATAATTGAAAAAGTAGAAAATTAAGGAAAATGCACATAATATCTTAAATATTTCACTTTATGTGACAAATAAAACACAATAATTATCTAATACTTTTGATGTAGGACAAGGTCTTTTCTTAAGTATGGATCTGACTGTAATGCCCCATCTTCCTTCTTTCACTAGCCAAACATATAAATCATAATATATAAGTTCTTAGTGTCTTTCAAGAAAGAATTTTTAAATGCTATCAAAAAACTCTACATTTTAATAACTTTTACTCCAATTGTTTATATTTGGCTTGCTCACACCTAATTTGACAGCAGACACAGTATTTTTAGCAATTCACCTTTATCAACCCTTTCCAGAGCATTCTAATTAGTTATCATGGAAACAACTTTTTTCACACTCACACTGCATTAATTCATAGATTATCAAGTAGATTACATAGTTATAATAATAACTGACACAATTGGTTTGGGACTACACTGTGGTAAGCATATAAGCCAACTGGTAGTAGGACTGTACAAACATACCAGGCAAGTAGAGCAGAATAGCAGCCTGTTAGCCCTCCATGTTCAGCAAGTCCTGGGCAGAGGATCGCATGTTCTGTGAACAGAATGGTGAGTGTTAGCTATTTTTATGAATTGGTTAAGTGCACAAGGAAGAATACCGAATCTTCCTTGAAAATCATTTTCTTATCTCCCCTCCATATACATTTAGGTATTTCAAAGACTGGACCAGCCTTTTTAATCAAGTATTCACATTATGTTCCTGTCAGGAGAAATAATAATTTCAAAGATGTTATACTCTAGGAATTTTTCAGACATACTAGAAATGCCTCCTTAGATCCCTAAACATACAAAAAATGACATCAGAGTTTAGGTCAGAGGACTTGTTGTCCAAAGGAATTCAAGGGAAAGTAACTGTCATTTAAAAATTTTTAAAAAGCATTTATGTAGGATACAAGGCAGGCAATCAGATTTCTAGTGAGGCAGAGACACCTGCATAAAGACTTTGCCTCACTCCTGTGCCAAGCTATCTTTGAAGTCAAATTTACACCCCAAAGGACCACAGACTCATAAGGAAGGCTTAAGTATTGAAACCTTACACTTGATAAAGGCCAGAAAGTTGCCATGCATTCCAAATCCAACCCCAACCACAATGACAACTCTTCACAATCTTATAATGAACATCAGTGGAAGATTTCTGTGGCAAATATGACTTCATTATCCCCACAAATATTCTCACTAGGTAGGGCATAAAGAGTCCTAACCATGAAGAAGCTCTGTGACTTGTACGTTGGCGCATATCACTCTCAAAATAGTATGAAATAAGAAGAACCCATATTTCAGATTCTTTAGGATCCATAATGTAACTCTTCAAGCTTTGTTTATTTCTGAGTTATTATGGCAAGTGTTTCAATAGAGTGTTATAAGATAACTAAGGTTTTTAAGCTCTTCTATGAGAAGACATAGTTCATTTAAAACTAACATCGACATTTTTTAAAGGGTAATATAAGAGATAGCAAATTACACACAGATATGTATTTAAATATATAATATATAAAAGAGGTATTTTCACAACCCCTTGCAAGGAATGCAAGAAAATTTAGGACAGCTAGTTTGCTGTGTATAAAATATGATTTTACCAAAAATAGCATTTTAAATCATTTGAAGCTATCAGATAAATTAATAATAAATCTTCACAAAGAAGTGTAGCTGAATTACAAGGGAAAAAAATTAAATCTGTCTCACCATTCACTGTAGTTATTTTAGTGATGGTTGTAAACTATACAATATATGGAGAACTCATAAATAACAGTGCATACACATTTTAAACTGAGGTATACAAGCTCTGGCATTTACAACAAATGTCCAGTGCCTGGTACACACAGAGTGAGTGTTCTTGTTTCTCCATGAATATGATGCCCTGATGTAATATTACATATTTAACCTACCATAACACCTGAAACCAACAATAATCTATTAAAGGTATAGAGTCAAGGGGAAGATGGCGGAAGAGTAAGACGGAGTGATCACCTTCCTCCCCACAGATAGACCAGAAATACATCTACACGTGGAACAACTCCTACAGAACACCTACTGAACGCTGGCAGAAGACCTAAGACCTCCCAAAAGACAAGAAAGTCCCCACGTACCTGGGTAGGGCAACAGACAAAAGAATAAACAGAGACAAAAGCATAGGGACGGGACCTGCACCAGTGGGAGGGAGCTGTGAAGAAGGAAAGGTTTCCACACACTAGAAGCCCCTTTGCAGACGGAGACTGCGGGTGGCAGAGGGGAAAGCTTCGGAGCCACGGAGGAGAGCGCAGAAATAGGGTGCAGAGAGCAAAGCGGAGAGATTTCCGCACAGAGGATCGGTGCCGACCAGCACTCACCAGCCTGAGAGGCTTGTCTGCTCACCCGCCGGGGCAGGCGGGCCTGGGAGCTGAGGCTCGAGCTTCGGTCGGAGCGCAGGGAGACGACGGGTTGGCGGCGTGAACACAGCCTGCAGGGGGTTAGTGCACTACGGATAGCCGGGAGGGAGTCTGGAGAAAAGTCTGGAGCTGCCGAAGAGGCAAGAGACTACTTCTTCCCGCTTTCTTTCCTGGCGCGTGAGGAGAGGGGATTAAGAGCGCTGCTTAAAGGAGCTCCAGAAACGGGCGCAAGCCGCGGCTAAAAGCACAGACCCCAGAGACGGGCATGAGACGCTAAGGCTGCTGCTGGCGCCACCAAGAAGCCTGTGTGCGAGCACAGGTCACTCTCCACATCACCCCTCCCGGCAGCCTGTGCAACTCGCCACTGCCAGGGTCCCGGGATCCAGGGACAACTTCCCCAGGAGACCGCACGGCGCGCCTCAGGCTGCTGAAACGTCATGCTGGACTTTGCCGCCGCAGGCTCGCCCCACACTCCGTACTCCTCCCTCCCCACCGGCCTGAGTGAGCCAGAGTCCCCGAAGCAGCTGCTCCTTTAACCCTGTCTTGCCAGAGCGAAGAACAGACGCTCTCCAGCGACCTACACACAGAGGCGGGGCCAAATCCAAAGCTGAGCCTCTGGGAACTGTGCGAACAAAGAAAAGAAAGGGAAATCTCTCCAGGCAGCCTCAGAAGCAGCGGATTAAACCCCCACAATCAACTTGATGTACCCTTCATCTATGGAATACATGAATAGACAACGAATCATCCCAAATTGAGGAGGTGGACTTTGAGAGCAAGATTTATTAATTTTTTCCCCTTTTCCTCTTTTTGTGTGTATGTTTATGCTTCTGTATGAGATTTTGTCTGTATAGCTCTGCTTCCACCGTTTGTCCTAGGGTTGTATCCCTCCGTTGTTCTTTTTTTTTCTTGTAAAAAAATTTTTTTTCCTTAATAATTATTTTTTATTTTAATAACTTTATTTTATTTTATCTTCTTTCTTTTTTCCATCCTTCCTCCCTCCCTCCTTTCTTTCTTTTCTTTCTTTCCTTCTTTCTTTTCTTTCTTCCCTTCTTTCTTTTCTTTCTTCCTTCCTTCCTTCCTTCCTTTCTTTCTTTTTTCTACTTTTTCTCCCTTTTATTCTCAGCTGTGTGGATTAAAGGCTCTTGGTGCTGCAGCCAGGAGTCAGTGCAGGGCCTCTGAGGTGGGAGAGCCAACTTCAGGACACTGGTCCACAACAGACCTCCCAGGTCCACATAATATCAAACAGCGAAAATCTCCCAGAGATCTCCATCTCAACACCAGCACCCGGCTTCACTAAACGACCAGCAAGCTACAGTGCTGGACACCCTATGCCAAACAACTAGCAAGACGGGAACACAACCCCACCCATTAGCAGAGAGGCTGCCTATAAATCATAATAAGGCCACAGACACCCCAAAACACACCATCAGACGCAGTCCTGCCCACCAGAAAGACAAGATAAAGCCACAACCACCAGAACACAGGCACTAGTCCCCTCCACCAGGAAGCCTACACAACCTACTGAACCAACTTTAGCCACTGGGGACAGACACCAAAAACAATGGGAACTACAAACCTGAAACCTGCAAAAAGGAGACCCCAAACACAATAAGATAAGCAAAATGAGGAGACAGAAAAACACACAGCAGATGAAGGAGCAAGAAAAAAACCCACCAGACCTAACAAATGAAGAGCAAATACGCAGTCTACCTGGAAAAGAATTCAGAATAATGATAGTAACAATGACCCAAAATCTTGTAAATAGAAAAGACAAAATGCACGAAACATTTAACAAGAACCTAGAAGAACTAAAGATGAAACAAGAAATGATCAACAACACAATAAATGAAATTAAAAATACTCTAGATGGGATCAATAGCAGAATAACTGAGGCAGAAGAACAGATAAGCGACCTGGAAGATAAAATAGTGGAAATAACTACTGCAGAGCAGAATAAAGAAAAAAGAATGAAAAGAACAGAGGACAGTCTCAGAGACCTCTGGGACAACATTAAACGTACCAACATTCGAATTATAAGGGTCCCAGAAGAAGAGGAGAAAAAGAAAGGGACTGAGAAAATATTTGAAGAGATTATAGTTGAAAACTTCCCTAACATAGGAAAGGAAATAGTTAATCAAGTCCAGGAAGCACAGAGAGTCCCATACAGGATAAATCCAAGGAGAAATACGCCAAGACACATACTAATCAAACTGTCAAAAATTAAATACAAAGAAAACATATTAAAAGCAGCAAGGGAAAAACAACAAATAACACACAAGGAAATCCCCATAAGGTTAACAGCTGATCATTCAGCAGAAACTCTGCAATCCAGAAGGGACTGGCAGGACATATTTAAAGTGATGAAGGGGAAAAACCTGCAACCAAGATTACTCTACCCAGCAAGGATCTCATTCAGATTTGATGGAGAAATTAAAACCTTTACAGACAAGCAAAAGCTGAGATAGTTCAGCACCACCAAACCAGCTTTACAACAAATGCTAAAAGAACTTCTCTAAGCAAGAAACACAAGAGAAGGAAAAGACCTACAATAACGAACCAAAAACAATTAAGAAAATGGGAATAGGAACATACATATCGATAATTACCTTAAATGTAAATGGACTAAATACTCCCACCAAAAGACACAGATTGGCTGAATGGATACAAAAACAAGTCCCATATATATGCTGTCTACAAGAGACTCACTTCAGACCTGGAGAAACATACAGACTGAAAGTAAGGGGATGGAAAAAGATATTCCATGAAAATGGAAAACAAAAGAAAGCTGGAGTAGCAATACTCATATCAGACAAAATAGACTTTAAAAGAAAGACTATTAGAAGAGACAAAGAAGGACACTACATAATGATCAAGGGATCAATCCAAGAAGAAGATTTATCAATTGTAAATATTTATGCACCCAACATAGGAGCACCTCAGTACATAAGGCAAATACTAACAGCCATAAAAGAGGAAATCGACAGTAACACATTCATAGTAGGGGACTTTAACACCCCACTTTCACCAATGGGCAGATCATCCAAAAAGAAAATAAATAAGGAAACAAAAGCTTTAAATGATACATTAAACAAGATGGACTTAATTGATATTTATAGGACATTCCATCCAAAAACAACAGAATACACATTTTTCTCGAGTGCTCATGGAACATTCTCCAGGATAGAAAATATCTTGGGTCACAAATCAAGCCTTGCTAAATTTCAGAAAATTGAAATTGTGTCAAGTATCTTTTCCGGCCACAATGCTATGAGACTAGATATCAATTACAGGAAAAGATCTGTAAAAAATACAAACACATGGAGGCTAAACAATACACTACTTAATAACCAAGAGATCACTGAAGAAATCAAAGAGGAAATTAAAAAATACCTAGAAACAAATGACAATAGAGACACGACGACGCAAAACCTATGGGATGCAGCAAAAGCAGTTCTAAGGGGGAAGTTTATAGCAATACAATCCTACCTTAAGAAACAGGAAACATCTCAAATAAACAACCTAACCTTACACCTAAAGCAATTAGAGAAAGAAGAACAAAAAAACCCCAAAATTAGCAGAAGGAAAGAAATCATAAATATCAGCTCGGAAATAAATGAAAAAGAAATGAAGGAAACGATAGCAAAGATCAATAAAACTAAAAGCTGCTTCTTTGAGAAGGTAAAATTGATAAAGCATTAACCAGACTCATCAAGAAAAAAAGGGAGAAGACTCAAATCAATAGAATTAGAAATGAAAAAGGAGAAGTAACAACTGACACTGCAGAAATACAAAAGATCATGAGAGATTACTACAAGCAACTCTATGCCAATAAAATGGACAACCTGGAAGAAATGGACACATTCTTAGCAATGCACAATTTGCCAAGACTGAATCAGGAAGAAATAGACAATATGATCAGACCAATCACAAGCACTGAAATTGAAACTGTGATTAAAAATCTTCCAACAAACAAAAGCCCAGTACCAGAAGGCTTCACAGGCGAATGCTATCAAACATTTAGAGAAGAGCTAACACCTATCCTTCTCAAACTCTTCCAAAATATAGCAGAGCGAGGAACACTCCCAAACTCATTCTATGAGGCCACCATCACCCTGATACCAAAACCAGAAAAGGATGTCACAAAGAAAGAAAACTACAGGCCAATATCACTGATGAACGTAGATGCAAAAATCCTCAACAAAATACTAGCAAACAGAATCCAACAACACATTAAAAGGATCATACACCATGATCCAGTGGGGTTTATTCCAGGAATGCAAGGATTCTTCAATATACGCAAATCAATCAACGTGATACACCATATTAACAAATTGAAAAAGAAAAACCATATGATCATCTCAATAGATGCAGAGAAAACTTTCGACAAAATTCAACACCGATTTATGATAAAAACCCTGCAGAAAGTAGGCACAGAGGGAACTTTCCTCAACATAATAAAGGCCATATATGACAAACCCACAGCCAACATCATCCTCAATAGTGAAAAACTGAAAGCATTTCCACTAAGATCAGGAACAAGACAAAGTTGCCCACTCTTACTCAACATAGTTTTGGAAGTTTTTGCCACAACAGTCAGAGAAGAAAAGGAAATAAAAGGAATCCAAATTGGATAAGAAGAAGCAAAGCTGTCACTGTTTGCAGATGACATGATACCATACATAGAGAATCCTAAAGATGCTACCAGAAAACTACTAGAGCTAAGCAATGAATCTGGTAAAGTAGCAGGATACAAAATTAATGCACAGAAATCTCTTGCATTCCTATACACTAATGATGAAAAATCTGAAAGAGAAATTAAGGAAACACTCCCATTTACCACTGCAACAAAAAGAATAAAATATCTAGGAATAAACCTACCTAAGGAGACAAAAGATCTGTATGCAGAAAATTATAAGACACTGATGAAAGAAATTAAAGATGATACAAATAGATGGAGAGATATACCATGTTCTTGGATTCGAAGAATCAACATTGTGAAAATGACTCTACTACCCAAAGCAATCTACACATTCAATTCAATCCCTATCATACTACCACTGGCATTTCTCACAGAACTAGAGCAAAAAATTTCACAATTTGTATGGAAACACAAAAGACCCCGAATAGCCAAAGCAATCTTGAGAACGAAAAACAGAGCTGGCGGAATCAGGATCCCTGACTTCACACTATACTACAAAGCTACAGTAATCAAAACAGTATGGTACTGGCACAAAAACAGAAATATAGATCAATGGAACAGGATAGAGAGCCCAGAGATAAACCCATGCACATATGGTCACCTTATCTTTGACAAAGGAGGCAGGAATGTACAGTGGAGAAAGTACAGCCACTTCAATAAGTGGTGCTGGGAAAACTGGATAGGTACATGTAAAAGTATGATATTAGATCACTCCCTAACACCATACACAAAAATAAGCTCAAAATGGATTAAAGACCTAAATGTAAGGCCAGAAACTATCAAAATCTTAGAGGAAAACATAGGCAGAACACTCTATGAGATAAATCACAGCAAGATTCTTTTCACCCACCTCCTAGAGAAATGGAAATAAAAACAAAAATAAACAAATGGGACCTAATAAACTTCAATGGTTTTGCACAGCAAAGGAAACCATAAACGAGACCAAAAGACAGCCCTCAGAATGGGAGAAGATATTTGCAAATGAAGGAACTGACACGGGATTAATCTCCAAAATTTATAAGCAGCTCATGCAGCTCAATAACAAAAAAAGAAACAACCCAATCCAAAAATGGGCAGAAAACCTAAATAGACATTTCTACACAGAAGATATACAGACTGCCAACAAACACACGAAAGAATGCTCAACATCACTAATCATTAGAGAAATGCAAATCAAAACTACAATGAGATATCATCTCACACTGGTCAGAATGGCCATCATCAAAAAATCTAGAAAAAATAAATGCTGGAGAGGGTGTGGAGAAAAGGGAACACTCTTGCACTGCTGGTGGAAATGTGAATTGGTTCAGCCACTATGGAGAACAGTATGGAAGTTCCTTAAAAAACTACAAATAGAACTACCATATGACCCAGCAATCCCACTACTGGGCATATACCCTGAGAAAACCATAGTTCAAAAAGGGTCATGTACCAAAATGTTCAATGCAGCTCTATTTACAATAGCCTGAAGATGGAAACAACCTAAGTGTCCATCATCGGGTGAATGGATAAAGAAGATGTGCAACATATATACAATGGAATATTACTCAGCCATAGAAGGAAATGAAATTGAGCTATTTGTAGTGAGGTGGATGGACATAGAGTCTGTCATACAGAGTGAAGTAACTCAGAAAGAGAAAGACAAATACCGTATGCTAACACATATATATGGAATTTAAGAAAAAAAAAGTCATGAAAAACCTAGGAGTAAGACAGGAATAAAGACACAGACCTACTAGAGAATGGACTTGAGGATATGGGGAGGAGGAAGGGTAAGCTGTGACAAAGCGAGAGAGTGGCATGGACATATATACACTACCAAACGTAAAATAGATAGCTAGTGGGAAGCAGCCACATAGCACAGGGAGATCCCCTCAGTGCTTTGCAGCCACCTAGTGGGGTGGGATAGGGAGGGTGGGAGGGAGGGAGACGCAAGAGTGAAGAGATATGGGAACATATGTATATGTAAAACTGATTCACTTTGTTATAAAGCGGAAACTAACACACCATTGTAAAGCAATTATACTCCAATAAAGATGTAAATAAATAAATCTGGAGGTCAGAAGAGAGGTCCAGGTTAGAAAAATAAATTTAGGAGTTTCAGAATACATACGGCTCTTATATCCATGGAAGTAGATACAGTCATTAAATAATTGAGTATAGAAAGAAAGGAGAAACTGTATAAGAACTGAATTCTAGGATATTTGCATACTTACAGGTTGGAGAAGTGAGGATGAAGCAGCTAAGGAGATGGAGTAGGAATAAAGGGAAACCAGGAAAGTGTAGTGACCTAGGTGTGAAAAAAAAAAAGTTTGCTGTTTAGGGCTTCCCTGGTGGCGCAGTGGTTGAGAGTCCTCCTGCCGATGACCGGGTTCGTGCCCCGGTCCGGAAAAACCCCACATGCCGCGGAGCGGCTGGGCCCGTGAGCCATGGCCGCTGAGCCTGCGTGTCCGGAGCCTGTGCTCCGCAACGGGAGAGGCCACAGCAGTGAGAGGCCCCCGTACCGCAAAAAAAAAAAAATGTTTTCGTTTAAATTTTAATATAATAGCATATTAAGAGGATAAGGATGCTTAAGGTTGATGTATTGCAAGGCCACTAATCGCGTATTTTAAAAAGTACGGTCACGTGAGGTTATATCAATATTCCTATGTCCTATAGATGGCAAATAATGATGTAATTAAATCTTCTAATTCACAGTTATAGTATCACTTTTTTACCTCTTTGTTGATGGAAAATTGAATACAACTCTCTTTATCTTCAAGCTGGCATTTAAGCAAAAAATATTTCATTTATAAAATTTATTTTATAGGTCTTGAGGGTGAAATTTTTGCAGTCATAACAGCATTTTTGGAAAATGGAGAAAAGTAGGAAGAAAAATTAATTATCCATGTCTCACATCTGTGGATACTTCCTTAAAGTCTTCGTTGTATATGCTGACATAATTATGACAAAATACACTTGTAATTTTGTATGCTGCTTATTTCATTTAACACAATACCATTTTATCCATAAGAATTTTTTTTATTTTGTTAATAATTAGGAAAAGCATAGAGAAAAGTTACAGTAATGGCTCCAAAGTTAGAAATAACATCAAATTGATTGTACATTTATCTAGTTTATATTAAAATTTTACTTGTCTGAGTTCTAAAAAAATAAATAAATAAATAAAATAAAGATATAGAAACAGTATAACTGTGTATTTGGGTAAACATACTTCATTTGAAGGATCCTATATTTGTTTGTATTTTCATCAGGCAATAGAGTAAATATCTATCTAACATATTTTCTTTAAAGCATAGATGATTCTTTTATTGAAAACCTTCAACTAGGAATGGATATGATTTTGACTAAGTTAGTAAGTCATAATTATAAACTCACTAACGTGGATTTTTCCATATTCTAGAATTGGATAAGGGGCAATACATCATGGAAAATAAATTTCACATGCTGAGCCAAAAGGGTCACTGATTTTGGTTAAGCTTGCCATGATTTTAAGAATACTAATAAAACATCTACTTAGCTTCCATAAGTAGAAGTATTTAATTTAAAAAAAACATATTCAAACTAGTTAAAGTTTTCAGATATGAGCCGAAGCTAGGCTTAATGCCCTAATGCATAGGCTAGCTGTGAGATCCTTTTGAGCAGAGACTGTTTTTTCATTAAGGCAATGCCTAAGCCTAGCTCAGTTCTGACACACTTTAGATATTCAATAGCGCAGACCAATATGTTGGTTATATCTCATCTAGAAGTTAATGAATATCACCTTTCCCCCTTCAAAGGCAGGAAATCTTTCAAAGCAAGAAGGAGTGAGTTAATATTTCTGTTTATCACAGATGCTTGTAAATTTTAGCAAATGCTTTGTGGTAGCTTCTAAGAGCATTTTTTCCCAGTCATAGAAATTTTAGATGAAAAGGAATTCTAACCATGGGAACTATTTTAGTAAAGTGAGCAAATTAGTTGGAGGGAGCACAGGATCCCTGTCAGTGAATTAAGGAAAGAGTTTCAGTGGACTCAAGATAGCGAAGCTAAATAGTGGCTTAGAGTACATAATTATGAAGAGACAATGGTTGTTAATTCTAATCCAAAATTCTGGCAACGGTGAAAGGGAGGTGAGACCTTTGTACATTTGTGGTTATAGGGAAGAAAAGTTTGGAGGTGGAAAGACTGAAGATGCTATAGATCAAGAGTGAGGAGGGTCTTGGAGGAGCAAATGGATTGTCGTTAGCCATAAAAAGAAGACAGGGCACATCTTCCTCAAACAGAAAAGGAAGCAAGGAAGAAAGATGAATATCAATAAAGGGTACTTGTGAGTAGTAAAGACAGTAGATGGGCCAAGTTGTGACTAAAGTGGTGACCTTTATCCTTTTTGTGAAACAGTGGGTAAGACTATCTGACAGGACTGAGGCATATGAAATGAGATTAAAGGATTGAAGCAATAGAAACTGATAAAAACTGTTACTAGGAAACTGATACATGAATAAAAAGTCTTGGTATTCACAATGAGTTAAAAGGTAAATTAGAGGTCACAGCAAGTCAAATCAACACATCTATTTGATAGCCTGTGAGCATAATAAACGATAAATTGGCCAGGGGTTGATCCACACATAGCAGATCTGGCTATAGGTTTAAGGTAAGCTAGGGTATTAGGACTATATAAAGGTGACTGATGAAAATTCTAACCTGAGTCAAGATTCAAGTGCAGGCAGAATGAATAGTGACTGAGGGAAATGAGAAGCTGGGCCATTAGAGGTCTACATAGGACAGAACCCAGTCAATAAGTGCGGGAGAGTATCTGAAATACAGACTGCAGCAATATTACAATGTACAGGTATGGCGGCCTTTTCTTCTTAATAATCTCCCCAGAGTCTCATAAACTTTAAAAAATGAATGAAATAATACAGGAACTTGTACTGAAAGATAAACAATTGCTTACCACCATTTGGAGTCTCACTGTTTAGCTCTTAGTGCATTTGTTGGGAGACCTAACCTCACTAAAAAGAGAGACATGTCTGCTACTACCTTCCAAACAGCAGTGAGTAATTAACAGGTATCAAAATTAACTATATGTTGAAGGTAAAATTATTAACTCACTTCTCTCCTTGTCTAATCTGCTTTCTGCACATAACTCAGGCAGCTTTGAAACAGCATTAATTTTCTTAGAACTCTACAATGCTATATTAATAAGGTAAGTTTATATTAATTCAATAACATTTATTGAATGCCTACTGTGTGCTAAGACACGATACCAGGAAATTCAAAGATATCTAGTCCACAAAACTCCTTTCATACATGTATGTCCTGAAGATGCTTTAAGGTTGGTGGAACGAAAAAGAAAAAGGAGGAAGAGGATCAGCAAAGGAGCAGCTGTGACAAAGGGGTGAGTTAAGGGTCAGTAGTGAGGGACATAGTAGATATGAGAAAGGAAAGGGAGCTATAAGTCAAAAAACACATCAAAAACAGAAACCCAGTTGTAGAAAGAGAGAAAGAATACAGAATAAAGTATTCAAGCCACAGTTACAACATGAATTAAGAGGAGAAACATAAAGTGAGCACAAAAGAACAGTGTCAGCTTCAATGATAAAGAGGTTACAGGTAAACAGGATAATAAGTTAACTACACTGGTTTAAAAGGACATGATTGTTAATATCCAATCTGAAGAACGTAATTGTTTGTACTCCGAGTATAATTTATATTATGGTTATTGAATATGTAATCAGTATTCATGGTGCTAGGGAGTTTGTGGTAAGAGAGGTAACGAGCTGGAGGAAAATTACACTGCATTTTATATACATATGACAGAAAAGTAAAGAATTAATTAGTGGAATGTGCATATTCCCACAAGTCATTTCTGTATTAGGATGTTTTTGCTTGCAATGGAAAGAAAGCCAACTCAATTCACTAAAGCAAAGAAAAAAAGTGGGGGAGGCATTAATTTGCAATTTTCTATGACTGAAAATTTCAGAGTAAATGTTAGCTTCAGGCATGGTTGGACCCAGGGGCTCAAATGATATGATCAATAGTTCATCATTTGCCTCTCTTGGCTCAGCTTCGCTTTGAGCCAGCTATAATTTAAGCATGACCTCTCTATATCGTGAGTACTGACACTTCCAGCTTTGCATTATCCTAACAGAAAGCAATCCCACAAAAACAAACAAATAAATGAAAAGAGCTTCTTCATTCTAGTTCATGCCAAAGTTCTTCCTGGAATTGAATCTTGTACACCTACTTTCTTCATGTACCAGTCTCTGAACTGCAACTAGGAATAAAAAAATCCATAGGAGCCATTCCTGACTCCCTAGGTTAGATTCGAATCAGCTCAACTAAACTGCATGAACTAAAAGAAGGGAAGGTGGCTCCCAAAAGAAAAAATGAGTCACTGTTTTCAGAGTCACATTTTAAATTAGTATTTCACAAGATAGGTTGCAGAAGTGTAGCAGAATCTGGAGGATCAGAGGAAGAATTATATTATTATAAATAGGGAACATGGACCAAAAGGGGAAGCACAGATTGAATGAAACTGAGGACTACAACTCTAAATATATTATTGTCTATGATAAGGATATAATCCATATTATTTCTAAAACCAAATGTGCAATGTATATGTTCTAAATCCAACATATGTATGTTGCTTTCAGATCTAACTTTACCAATAATAATAGGAACCTTTTGATGCACCATCAACATACGTCCTCCTAAAAATTCCTCCAAAAAAAAAAAAAAAGAAACTGTTCCCTAATTATTCCCTATTCTATCTAGCTTTTATTAGCGCTGCACATGATAAACACACCCAGTACAAATAAATCATCTGTCGTAAAATAAGTAGCATGAGACAGTGGGATCGGTGTACCAGCGTGTGTGGTGTGTGTAAATATTTTGTTTTATGACTTCAACAACTCCCAAACTTCAAGCACCTGTTTTCAAACTCTGGATACTATTTGGGATATCATTAAGTATGCCTAAATTTCTCTCAAAAATAGTATCTCAAGTCCATTTACCACAAAGTAAATTCCAGGCTTAAGACATTTAGAACCAAACTAAATTTAGATTTTAATAAATCTTTATTGCATTGTTTTACACAAAAGCCTCTACAGCACATAAGAATCACATTGTTTATGCATTAATTTACTTAAGATATAACTATATAATGTCATATGTTATTTAAAAAATGTATTAAATCATGCCTTTATGACTTTGGCCTATTTATGAATATAAATCACAATTCAACCTGAGAACATTAAAAAAAAATAGTCTCTACAACAACATAGCATATAAAGTGAAAGTACATTGCAAAGCAGTGAGGAAAAGGTGTAAAATATGAAAGAAAGGTTGTGAATTAATCCTACAAAATGTAAAAAAAAAATGGAACATGCAATTACCTTGAATAGCTGAATTTAAGTTTTCTATATTCCATTCTGGAACACTAACTCATTTTTAAGAATCATCATTTAAATTATGGTCATGAAAAAGGTGCATAGTAAACTTTAAAAAATGTTTGAGGAAGTGTGACTACTTGGGAATTTTAACACAGTTCTTTAACACAGTTCTTTTGTGTGTTGTAATTCAGCTACTATTTTGATATTTTATTTGAATATTTGACTGGGGACTTTTTTCAATTCTGGTTTAACTTCATCAATGAAACCATCAGAAATAGAACTAAATTAACTTTTAAAAATGGCTGTTATAAATTCATGTATGTATTTAAGGTTTAGGTGTTGGATTCTTATTTCTCTTTACAGTCCTCTGTCAGGTAATCTCCAGCCACATTTTCTTCCAAGCCAGGCTTTCTCCAATCATATACACATTGTTAATTTTTGGTCATTAATATATTTGCAAGTAGCCACTTCCCATTGACTTAATTTTAGCTTTTGTTGGCTATCTTTCTAATTTTTTATGATCTGTTCAATTTAACACATTTGTCATCCGAGTTAACAGTCATGTGCATCTTGATTCACTAGCACCAAGTGTCATCTAATAAATCACTGATTATTTTTTTAAACTGTTAAAAATCAATTATGTCGAAGATCAGCTCTACTTTTGAGGTTGAGATAGCATGACTTGTTTATGTGGTTTTTCTCATCATAAGCAGACCCACCCACACTATTGAGACTGACACCTGATAAGGCACATTGACTAATTTTTTCTTTAATTACCTAAGACAGTACTCACTCATAGGAGAAAAACATGGTGTCATTGTCTGTACCCAATGGAGGGTACTTTGACTGTTCAAGTACATTTGATTTTTACTCTAATTCATCTATGCTTACAACATTGTTTTTCCCTTTACAAACAAACTTTGCCTTGGACAGTTTTGAAAGACTTCACTATCCTCAAATAAATCCTCAATATCAGCCCCTAATGGCTTTGTAGTAATATCTACCCTGTCTCAGGCTTCCCAAATGTCATTCATCAGACCCCTCTGATTTGACTAAAGCCTGTAATGAATGCACATTTCCCATTTCCTCCCTATCCTCAAGAAGCTTATCGCTGAGCCTTGTTTAGTTGTCTCTCACATACACTTGCATTTATATAAAAGAGAATAAGTTTTCTTCTAGAAAACTGACACTTATTCCTCTAATCAAGCTACAGTTCTCTCTATCTTCTTAACCAAAAATGCTGAACACAATTTAACATTTTCTTGATGATTGGAGTCATCAAATGCAAGTCATTCAGTAGAGCATAACATATCTGTAGGAGTGCATATTCTGCTTCTCCTTCATTTAACTGTGTGACCTCATGCAAATGACTTAACTTCTCTGTGTATCTGTTATATCATTTATAAAATGGGGGCAACAGTAATACATATTCCATAGGTTTATCATAAAGATCAGGTATGAAAGTTCACATAAAGCAAATCCTGACTCATAGAAACTACTCAGGAAATTAAAGCCATTACAATGACTACCATTTTCATCATTGCCATTATTATTTTATCATCACCATTATTATTTTATCATCACCACCACTTTTATTGTTATCAGCACCATTATTCTGAATTGTGCAGTGCTACCCACAGGGATCACAGAGGTTTATCAGCCTGTGTCCTCCCTCACCTGCAGACTGTCAGTGTCCTTTCAGCTGACCTGCATATAGCTATATGCCCTTCCCCTTCTTTTAAAATATTTTTGAAATAGTAGAAGTGGAGTAATCAGAAAATAACCTATTGGATTTTTAATAATCCAATAATAGAAACTTAAACAACTGCTATAAAAGAATCTAAGAAGCTTTCCCACAAATACAGTTCATGAGCTTTAGTATGTATAGAACATATATGTTGGCAACGCACAAGCCTTATTTTTTCACCTCTTGGTTCTCAATTGTGATCCACATAGAGGAGGTGCAAAGATCATTTACCTTCTTGATAAGTGAGGGAATAATTGCTTGTCTGCTTTAGTCCCCACTATGCTCCAAATATTGTACATCAAACCTTCTCTGTAGTTCTAACTGAATTCCATCCATGCACAAAAAGTCATTACTAAATAGAAAAACTTCAAAAAAAAGTGAAATCTAGCTCTTCCCATACTGGGATTGTCTTAAGCAGAACTGTTGCTCTAGTTAACTCATATTAATCCATTTGTATCAACAATGAAGTACTTTGTTCCCTTGAACCAAGTAGATGTAGGATAAAGCCATGGAGAACCAAACTTAGACAGTGATTATTTTTCTGTGTAGCTATACCGACTCAGAATTCTAAAATGCTGAAAGTAATTCTTGAAAAACATCAGTATCAGGAGTTTTCAGGTTATTTTAACATCAATTCCTGAAAGTTTTTTCCTTTTAAGTCTTTGAACAGGCTCTAATCTCTCAAGTATCACTAATTCCTAGATACACACTGCACACAAAAACTAGCTATTTAATAAGAGCAGCCATGACAGAGAAACATCTTGCAAACAAAACAGAAAATGTTTTGTTTTAACCACTCACAAGTTTCCCTCCAAAGAAACCAAGCAGACAATAACTTTAGGCAGCATTTTATAATGTTTTACATGCATTTAGGGATAACAAGAAGAATGCCTTTTTTGAACAATTTAATACTTTAAAGGTGTGTGTACATTTCTTTTTTTTTCCTTTTAAATACTCAGTGCAATTCTACTTAGTGTACATCATAATTTATAACATTGGCAGCTGTTCTAATGCCTGCAAAATCTTTTTAAAGCCACAAATTAAGAAGAAAAAAATATTTATTCAAATGGATGAAACATTTTTCAATGAAATACAGGGATTAAATTCTTGTTGGCATTCATTAAATAAAATCTCGTTTCAAAAATAATATGTTATTACTGATTTGTGTATACTATGGGTGTTATTTATGCCAGGATGTTTAAGATCTAAACTACTTTTTTCCTCTTGAGTTGTTGGCAACATACAACATACAGCATACTTGTTTTTCTGTGCTAGAAGAATTGTGCTAGATTTCTTAGCATTGTCAGGGCTGTCTTGAAACCAAATCACCTTGCCTTTTAATGATACTCCAAACAATATAGTAGATCAAAACATGTAAAACATATATATCCAGAGTAAAGTTTGAGGTTAGGTGAATATCACATAACCAGAGTTATATAAAGGGCAGCTGCATTTGTAAATGTTCTGAGATTTTTTTTACCTTATTGTCCAGTGTGAGAAGGAATGTTTACATTAATATTCTGGGAACAATATATCAAATACAGGAAAAAATGAGAGAAAATACCCAAATTTATACCATAATATTTTGGGAGCAGGGAGGAATGGAAACATGTATGTGTAGTAGGTGAAACAGAACTAAATCCTTACCTTTACTAATGAAAATTCAATAAATAATGTCTTAAAATGAAGTACAATATACACATGTTCTTTAAAGATATGGAGGCAGATACTAAAGGAATCAGCTTGAGTCATTTCAAACTGAACGAGAACTATATGAGAATGTGAATTAATAGTCAGTGTTGGTCTGACAGGGAAAAAATCTACTTAGATGATCTTTTTCCTGTACCTATTAATAAACAAACAAACAAAAGCCACTTTACAATAGCTTAGCAATCCAAATCACCAATATAAATAAGTGTTTTGCAGGCAAACTTGACTTTTCCACTGGGTTCATAAAACTCACAGTTAGAAGTTCTTTGCAAGTGAAATGTAGCACTTCTTGCTTAACTTGGCTAAATAAAAGAAATTTTTTGTCAAATTCAAAGTAGCAATTCACACCAGTCAGTATTTTTGTTGAATTTCACACCACAGGTGTAATTTCACAAAGGGTTAAGCTCTCATTTGCCACTTAGATACTGGACAGGTGAGCCAGTAGTCATAGATGAGTCACAAATGTATGATCATATGTGAGTCATATGAGAAATAATCTATGCATCATGTGATATTCACCCTGGGCACACTAAGGACAGCATTAATGGAGGTACAAGACCAGTAAGTACCGACTGAACATTCCTTTTCTTCTTTCCCTCATTTCAAATGCTTCACCAATATCCTCAGAGTATATTTTCTTCCAGGGTTCACCAATATTATTTCTCATCTTCCATAAGGCCTACTCTCCAACTCCCCCTAGCTTTCTGTTCCCATTTAAGTGTTATCTTCCACTACCTCCAACACTTCACAATCATTCATAACCTAGAATCACATCTTTCATGAGACTTCCTCTACACATCTATAACCAGTTTATTTTTACTTCTCTGAAACCCTTTAGACTTTTTCAGTCCCTTTTCTAAAAACCAAACCACCTCCTTTGAGCTTCACAGCCTGCTAGAGGTTAGGGTCTACAGACAATTGAGGCTTTAGGGCATGGGAGTGCTAAGTGAGAGCTGCGTAAATGGAGAAAGCCCATTCAGAATCTAGATGAAGTCTTTAAGAAACTAGGAGGAAAGAGGGGAAGGTGAGAGAAAGAAGGTCTAAGTCATAACTGTGATAATAGAGAGAGAAAAGTTGGAAATTTTACTGATGTTCTCTACATTGGTTTCAGAATGGACTTTTATAACCATCTAAAAATGGCTATATTTTCCTCACATTTTTTACTTTTATTAAGAATGTTAAGTGTGTGACCTACATATTCATTGGTAGTCATGTGATTGCTATTTGTGAGGAAAGTTTCTGACCTTGCAAGAATTAGAACTTTATAATCTGAGTTTATTTTGTCCTCTAGCAGGAAAAGGAACACATTACCACAACAGACCTCTTGAGTCTCATTTTCAAACTAATGCATTCAATTTCTAACAAAGAGCAAAGGATAAACAATTAAACATTACATGTAACAGAACTCTTATCCACCTGCCAACAATTAAACCCAGTAATTAAAAATTGTAGGAGAATACACATAATCATATCCTCAGCAGCAGTCACACCACAGTCAAAGAGGGGAAAAAAATCTTTCCTAATATGTTCCTTTCCTATATCCCAGGCTGCTTTTCTTGACATTAAACAGACAGCAGACTCTGTCAACTGTGTTTCACTTTTTTAAAAAAGAGGGAAACCCCATTCTGTATCCCCTGGGAGGACTATTACATACAGATGAATGTATTTTGTTATTTAGTTTAATAAATGAAGTGTTCAGAACAGATGTTAAAGCTTGAAATTGTCCAGAGAAAGGAACAGCTCAGGTGGCAATAATGCAGCCTTCCTGCCTGCTGTGCTTTCTTCTTTGTCTTTGGAAGAGCTACTTTCACAGGTGAAAAAGTATTACAGTATTTATAACCACTCAAGTCCTTACCACTGGACTGAAGCTGACAAACAGGGTGCTAATTAGTACCAGGAGTGGAGGTGGTGATGGTGGATTTATGACACAGTCATCTGACCAGTAAATTGGACAAAGAGAAACAGCACATTTACAGAAGCACTGCAAAACCAGCCATGCAACGCAAAGGGGTGACTGTGAGGATCTGTTTAAAAAAAAAAAAAAAGAATGGATTTTTCTCAAAACCAGCCTATTTGGCTCTTCCATGGCTATGCTCTTCTGTGAATTTTCTGATGCACTAGCTACTTATATCACCATAATCCAAAAGGATTTCTTTAGAGTACAACTGTGAATAATAGTATGCACGGGGTAGAGGAAAGATATTATTTGGTCAGAGTGAATATTTGTCCTCTGAGTATTACAGTTTATAAAACAACAAATCTCAGTGCAAACAATAGTCAAGCTATTGTTCTGCAAACTAAGGAGCAGTAAGACAGTAAAATCTTATCAAATAATTATTTTTAGTATCATTAATAAAATTCATTATACAAGGCATTATTGTATAAATTTTATAATGCTTTATTTTAACTAAAACAAATCTACAATTTATAAACGTGGTCAGTATATCTACACTGTCTTCATTGATTTGGGGTCTATAGTAGCTGTAATAAAAAGAAAGTATGATATGATAGGGAAAATTAATTCATTATTAGGAAAGTTGCATTCAAGCTCCAGAGCACATTAGTGGGGTTAGAAACAAGAACTTTCAACTCCAATGGACTTGAAGCCAATCTCATACACTTATTGTGACACTTGGTCTTCAATTAATTACTAAGGTACCTGCTCTGAGCCTCAGTTTCCCCATTCATAATACCTACTTTAGGAGGTTGCTGTGAGATGAAATGAGATATTATATAAAGCAATCAGCAGAGCTCCTGATGCATTACAATTTTTTATTAAATGATAGAAATTATTAAAACTATGAACTGCTGTAAGAAAGTCGCAATGCTTTCTCCACTGTTTAATCTTTCAAATGTAAAGTTTTAAGTTTATCCCTGGTTATTTGAAGATTAAATATATTTTAAACATGATAGAATATGCAAAATCACTTAAAAATTATAAAAAGCTACATATATTCTACTGCTCAAGTTTTCTGGTGAAAAACTAGTTTTTAAAGGCAAGCTTTCCAAAAATAATTTTTATTGTCACTCTCATTTACTTCACACACATTTAATTCTCCCAAGCCGTCTTTCACAAAAGGTAAAATGTTTTTCCAGAGTAACACATATGCATTCTGGCACCCGAAAATGTAAGTGCAAAATGACTCACTGTATTGTGAGGAGCAGGATGGTGATGATTTTAAGGAATTTGTCCAGTTCATGAATAAAACCAATTAACATATCAAGTTCAATGCTTAAAACTACTTCTCTGAGAGGTGTCGTCATGTGCAGTAGCAAAGGGAACAGAGTAAGGGACTCATTTCTCAGTGGGTACGTCTCTTCATGCTCCAAAAAGTACTAGACGGTCACAGCAGGTATTAAAAGAAAAAAAACCTGCTATAATAAAACATGTCATGCATTTCTATCAGGCCAAAAGAAGTAGAGTAACAGAGTAAAAACTGGGTATATCTGGGGGTTTAATCATTCAATGGATATTAACATCCAAACATGTGCCAAACACTGTGCTGATGCTGGAGGTAAAGACAAATAGGGAGCTAACTAAACATAACTAGAGTCAGAGTTGTGAGCAGAACATAGCAACTATCCTCAAGGACTACAGCTGAAAGTAAGATTAATGTAACAGATGATTCATTCTGAGATTTTAAACCTTGAAATTACCAAATACCCTATGCAAGATTATAAAATCCAATAGATTCTAAACGGAAAGTTCAAATTATCACAAGAATGCAATCATTTACAACCTTATTTTGAATCATGAAGTCTATAAAATCGAACATGAGGAAAAAAACATTGAAATGTTAATCAGCTTGCCAAAATTAAAACTGAAATGCAGCTCAAAATTGATTTACTAGATTTCCTGTAAGAGCAGAGCTTTTCCAAGGAATTACTCTAACCCAAGCTATGGAAACAGAGAGATTCCCTGTTACGACGTCCTTATTTCCTTCAACCTGGCTTTGAAGCTCTGTGCAAAATTCCTACCCATGACAGAGCTTGTTTACTGTATACTAGATACTACATTAATTCCTAGTCTATGCTTTAGGTAAAAAGAAAACTGCCAAGTGACTACTGGTATTTTTTCCCAACAAAACTTCAGCATATATGATTACTGTTAAATCTAAGAGTACATTAAAATGAACAATGGAGATTTTTAACTTTACATATCTCTGTTCTCTACCTCTAGGCTTTCTAACTTATTAAGTCTAGGATGGAATCTTGGCACCTGGATTTTTTAAAGCCCAATAGATAATTCTGATGCACATCTGGAATTAAGAATCTCTATAAAACAACCAAAGGAAATTTTTTTTTAAAGTTTTCTTCCCTCCCACTACTTTCCCTGGAAAAACAGCCCGTATGTAAAAAGTTGCACAGCCTACATTGGACAGTAATACCCATTTATATACTAAAGAGATATGTAGTTTTAAGCACTGAACTGGGCTGACAGAGGTAAACTGAAGCCAAATTACCTGACAGAATCTTCTGTGGACTGTCACATCCATCATAACCTGCCTTCACAGATAGCTGGATGATTCATCACTTTCCATAAAACAGAATATTCCAATGTTATCATTAAATAGTAATGTTCATAATAAGAAAGAATAGCACACACACATATTTGAATTCAGATAATTAAATTATTTACTTTTCCTGAGAGTTAATCCAAGAATCACAGTCTTTAAAAGTCCAAGAACTAAATACTTTGAATAATTCCTGAATTTATAAAAGAGAATCAATTCCATGTCTTGGTACATTCCACTTCTCAGCATAGAAACTTGCATATTGCTTTGCTTATCATATATAATGAAAACAGCTACAGAACTGTATCATGAAGAAAAGTACATGATTTTCTGAGCATATTATTGGCCATATAGAGTAAGTGCTGCCACAGTGATTGATAACACAATCATCTGAGATCCACTTAATGGAGAACAAGGCTGAAAAGAGAAAACAAAAGGCAAATTCTCAGTAAAACTCGCAGCTGGAGTGAGCTGGGAAGTTTGACCTGTGACTCTACCACAATTAAGTGTTTTACTGTCATTAACCAACTGACCTTAAAGGGGAATAGCAAAGCCTATCAAGTCATTTGGCCTGACCTTAGGGGAATATGGATAAATTCTTTGAAAATCAGATGCTTGAAAGTCAGGTGTTTGATAAATGATTGGTTTAAAGCTTCATTCATAAAAAGGGGGCACTTTTTAAATACTGTAGCACCCATAAGAAAGAGGTTGGTGGTCTCATATCATCTGTTAGTCAAATATTTTTAAAAAACCAATGTCAGTGTATCTTTTGGCAGATACTATACCAGTTCTGTTATGAGATAATTAGAAAATCAACAACAGGGGTGGGGGGAGGGATAAATTAGGAATTTGGGATTAACATGTATACACTACTGTATGTAAAATAGATAAACAACAAGGACCTACTGTATAGCACAGAGAACTATACTCAATATCTTGTAATAACCTATAATGTAAAAGAATCTGAAAAAGTATATACATACACACACACACATATATGTATAACTGAATCACTCTGCTGTATACCTGAAACTAACACAACATTGTAAATCAACTATACTTCAATTTAAAAAAAAACCAAACTACATTGAACACTTATGTATCAAGAACTGTGCTAAACAATTTACATGAAATTACATCACTTAATCATCACAACCATATGACACGTGCACTATTATTAGCCCCATTTTACAGAGGAGGAAATTGAGACTTAGACTATCAATGTGTCCAAGGTCACAAAACCAAGTGGTGAGGCTGGGATTTGAACACAGGTGTGCAAAGCTGGAGTCTGTAAACTGCATTTTATCTAGGAATGTAACTCAACGATGATGAATGTACCACAGAGACTGACTTCAATATAGCAAGGGAAAAATGGAAAACATATCAAAAATAGGCACAGAAAATTGTCTTTTTTTTTTTTTTTTTTTCAGTACACGGGCCTCTCACTGCTGTGGCCTCTTTCGTTGCGGAGCACAGGCTCTGGACACGCAGGCTCAGCAGCCATGGCTCACGGGCCCAGCCGCTCCGCAGCATGTGGGATCTTCCCGGAACCGGGGCACGAACCCGTGTCCCCTGCATCGGCAGGCGGATTCTCAACCACTGTGCCACCAGGGAAGCCCAAATTGTCATTTTTATAAATTAAAAATTAGCTTCCAAAGTACAGTGAAGTAAACATCAAATCTATGATTGTTTTATACCCATAATTCTAGCACAAGGTGTTGGCAGATTCAATTCTTCCTAATAAGGACTTGGATGTGTTTATGAGAATATTTTTTCACACATATGTGTAAAGAGCAAGTTAAAAGTCAAATTGGAATAAATTATAACATTCATGAACATGGAATGCCCTTGTGGTGATTTTAAAATATGCCTACACATGAACACACCTCCCCTTAAAAGGTGGAGACTTATACTCAATATCCTGTAATAACCTATAATGGAAAAAAATCTGAAATATAATATATAAAACCAAATCACTTTGCTGTACATCTGAAACTGAAACAATATTATAAATCAACTATACTTCAATTTAAAAAAAAGGTAGAGACTAATTGCTCTGCCCTTGAATATGAGCTGGACTTAGTGACTGACTTCTAACAAGCGAAATGAAACTAACATATTAAAAAATAAATATGGCAGAAGTGACAGAGTATGACTTCTGAGTCTGGGATATAAAAGGTCTTTCTCCTTCTCCCTCTCCTGCTCCCTCTTCCTCTCCCTTTCCAATCATTCTCTCTGGAAGCCAACTACCATGTAAGGTGGAAACAACTCAGGCAGCTCTGTGGAAAGGTCAATATGGCAAAGAACTGAGGCCTCTTGCCAGGAGCCAGAAAAACCTTGCCAGGCATGTGAGTAATCCACCTAGGATGCAAATTCATCAGTCCCAGTCAAGCTTTCAGGTGACTGTAGACCAAGCCTACACCATAACTGCAATTTGATGAAAAACCCTTAACCAGAAGCCCCTAGCTAAGTTGCTCCCAAATCTCTGACCAACAGAAACTGTGTAAGATTTTTACTGATTTTAGCTGCTTTGTTATGAAGTAACATATAACTAGTACAATAATATTGTCTACATAATCAGTGCAGTATAGTATTATAGCAGGAGGAACTGATTGTCTCTCTCTCTGTACATCAGTGTTCTGCATTGCACCTCAGTTCCCTGAACTGTAAAATGAAGAAAATGTATGTACCTCCTGGAGTTGTGACTATTCAATGAGACAGTTCATAAATACTTATTAGAGAACTTTCCAGCAGAGTTAGCCATAAATAAAACTTAGTCATTATTACTATTGTTTTGGGTTTTTTAAAACTTTATCTGGAGTTAATACTTCTTTTGAATTATATTTTATTTTTTTATACAGCAGGTTCTTATTAGCTATCCATTTTATACATATTAATGTATATATGTCAATCCCAATCTCCCAATTCATCACACCACCACCACCCACCCCACGCCACCTTCCCCCCTTGGTGCCCATACGTTTGTTCTCTACATCTGTGTCTCTATTTCTGCCCTGCAAACTGGCTCATCTGTACCATTATTACTATTGTTTTTTTGGTGTTTTTTTTAACATCATTATTGGAGTATAATTGCTTTACAATGGTGTGTTATTTTCTGCTTTATAACAACGTGAATCAGCTATACATATAAATATATCCCCATATCTCCTCCCTCTTGCCTCTCCCCCCACCCTCCCTAACCCAAGCCTCTAGGTGGTCAAAAAGCACCCAGCTGATCTCCCTGTGCTATGTGGCTGCTTCTATTTTACATTTGGTAGTGTATATATGTCCATGCCACTCTCTCATTTCGTCCCAGCTTACCCTTCCTCCTCCCTGTATCCTCAAGTTCATTCTCTACATCTGCCTCTTTATTCCTGTCCTGCCCCTAGGTTCCTCATAACCATTTATTGTCTGTTTTTTATTTTAGATTCCATATATATGTGTTAGCATACAATATTTGTTTTTCTCTTTCTGACTTACTTCACTCTGTATGACAGACTCTAGGTCCATCCACCTCATTACTAATAACTCAATTTCATTTCTTTTTATGGCTGAGTAATACCCCATTGTATATATGTGCCACATCTTCTTTATTCATTCATCTGTCCATGGACACTTAGGTTGCTTCCATATCCTGGCTATTGTAAATAGAGCTGCAATGAACATTGTGGTACATGACTATTTCTGAATTATGGTTTTCTCAAGGTATACGCCCAGTAGTGGGATTGCTGGGTCATATCGTAGTTTTATTTTTAGCTTTTTAAGGAACCTCCATACTGTTCTCCATAGTGGCTGTATCAATTTATTCCCACCAACAGTGCAAGAGGGTTCCCTTTTCTCCACACCGTCTGCAGCATTTATTGTTTGTAGTTTTTTGATGATGGCCATTCTGACCAGTGTGAGGTGATAACTCATTGCAGTTTTGATTTGCATTTCTCTAATGATTAATGATGTTGAGCATTCTTTCATGTGTTTGTTGGCTATCTGTATATCTTCTTTGGAGAAATGTCTATTTAGGTCTTCTGCCCATTTTTGCATTGGGGTGTTTGTTTTCTTCATATTGAGCTGCATGAGCTGCTTGTAAATATTGGAGATGAATCCTTTGACAGTTGCTTCATTTGCAAATACATTCTCCCATTCTGAGGGTTGTTTTTTCATCTTGTTTATGGTTTTCTTTGCTCTGCAAAACCTTTTAACTTTCAAGAGGTCCCATTTGTTTATTTTTATTTCCATTTCTCTAAGAGGTGGGTCAAAAAGGATCTTGATGTAATTTATGTCATAGAGTGTTCTGCCTATGTTTTCCTCTAAGAGTTTTATAATGTCTAGCCTTACATTTAGGTCTTTAATCCATTTTGAGTTTATTTTTGTGTATGGTGTTAGGGAGCATTCTTTTACATGTAGCTGTCCAGTTTTCCCAGCACCACTTATTGAAGAGGCTGTCTTTTCCCCATTGTATATTCTTGCCTCCTTTATCAAAAATAAGGTGACCATACATGCATGGGTTTATCTCTGGGCTTTCTATCCTGTTCCATTGATCTACATTTCTGTTTTTGTGCCAGTACCATACTGTCTTGATTACTGTAGTTTTGTAGTATAATCTGAAGTCTGGGAGCCTGATTCCTCCAGCTCCATTTTTCTTTCTCAAGACTGTTTTGGCTATTCAGGGTCTTTTGTGTTTCCATACAAATTGTGAATTTTTTTGTTCTAGTTCTGTGAAAAATGCCATTGGTAGTTAGATAGGGATTGCACTGAATCTGTAGATTGCTTTGGGTAGTACAGTCATTTTCACAATGTTGATTCTTCCAATCCAAGAACATGGTGTATCTCTCCATCTGTTTGCATCATCTATAATTTCTTTCATCAGTGTCTTACAGTTTTCTGCATAGAAGTCTTTTGTCTCCTTAGACAGGTTTATTCCTAGGTATTTGATTCTTTTTGTTGCAATGGTAAATGGGAGTGTTTCCTTAATTTCTCTTTCAGATTTTTCATCATTAGTGTATAGGAATACAAGAGATTTCTGTGCATTAATTTTGTATCCTGCTACTTCACCAAATTCATTGATTAGCAATAGTAGTTTTCTACTAGAAAACATCTTTAAGATCTTCTATGTATAGTATTATGTCATCTGCAAACAATGAGAGCTTTACTTCTTCTTTTCCAATTTGGACTCCGTTTATTTCTTTTCCTTCTCTGATTGCTGTGGATAAAACGTCCAAAACTATGTTGAATAATAGTGGTGAGAGTAAGCAACCTTGTCTTGATCCTGATCTCAGTGGAAATGGTTTCAGTTTTTCACCATTGAGAGCAATGTTGGCTGTGGGTTTGTCACATATGGCTTTTATTATGTTGAGGTAAATTTCCTCTATGCCTTCTTTCTGGAGGGTTTTTATTATAAATGGGGATTGAATTCTGTCGAAAGCTTTTTCTGCACCTATTGAGATGATCATATGGTCTGTATAATTCAGTTTGTTAATATGGTGTATCAAATTGATTGATTTACATATATTGAAGAATACTTGCATTCCTGGCATAAAACCCCACTTGATATGGTGTATGATCCTCTTAATGTGCTGTTCAATTCTGTTTGCTAGAATTTTCTTGAGGATATTTGCATCTATGTTCATCAGTGAAATTGGCCTATAGTTTTCTTTTTTTGTGACATCTGTGTCTGGTTTTCGTATCAGGGATAGGATGAGTAGGGGGGGTGTTCCTTCCTCTGCTATATTTTGTAAGGTTTTGAGAAGGACAGGTGTTACCTCTTCTCTAAATGTTTGATAGAATTCGCCTGGGAAGCCATCAGGTCCTGGGCTTTTGTTGGAAGATTTTTAATCACAGTGTCAATTTCAGTGCTTGTGATTGGTCTGTTCATATTTTCTATTTCTTCCTGGTTCAATCTCTGAAGGTTGTGCTTTTCTAAGAATCTGTCCATTTATTCCAGGTTGTCCATTTTATTGGGATATAGTTGCCTGTAGTAATCTCTCACGATCCTTTGTATTTCTGCAGTGTCAGTAGTTACTTCTCCTTGTTCATTT
Organism: Phocoena phocoena; assembly: GCF_963924675.1. Lineage (NCBI taxonomy): Eukaryota > Metazoa > Chordata > Mammalia > Artiodactyla > Phocoenidae > Phocoena > Phocoena phocoena. The sequence continues at coordinate 84,669,546 of NC_089221.1, read as the reverse complement.
CTAATTCTATTGATTTGAGTCTTCTTTTTTTTTCTTGATGAGTCTGGCTAATGTTTTATCAATTTTGTTTATCTTCTCAAAGAACCAGCTTTTAGGTTTATTGATCTTTGTTACATTCATTTCCTTTTCATTTATTTCTGATCTGATCTTTATGATTTCTTTCCTTCTGCTAACTTTGGAGTGTTTTTGTTCTTCTTTCTCTAATTGCTTTAGGTGTAAGGTTAGGTTGTTTGAGCTGTTTCCTGCTTCTTGAGGTAGCATTGTATTGCTATAAACTTCCCTCTTAGAACTGCTTTTGCTGCATCCCACAGGTTTTGGGTCATCGTGTTTCCAGTGTCATTTGTTTCTAGGGTTTTTTTTTGCTTTTTGTTTTTTCTTTTTGCGGTACATGGGCCTCTCACTGTTGTGGCCTCCCATTGCAGAGCACAGGCTCAGGATGAGCAGGCTCAGTGCGGCCATGGCTCACAGGCCTAGCCACTCCGCAGCATGTGGGATCTTCCCGGACCGGGGCACGAACCTGTCTTCCCTGCATCAGCAGGTGGACTCTCAACCACTTCGCCACCAGGGAAGCCCTCTAGGTATTTTTTTATTTCCTCTTTGATTTCTTCAGTGATCACTTCGTTATTAAGTAGTGTATTGTTTAGCCTCCATGTGTTTGCATTTTTTATAGATTTTTTTCCTGTAATTGCTATCTAGTCTCGTATCTTTGTGGTTGGAAACAATACTTGATACAATTTCAATTTTCTTAAATTTACCAAGGCTTGATTTGTGACCCAAGATATGATCTATTCTGGAGAATGTTCCATGAGCACTTGAGAAGAAAGTGTATTCTGATGTTTTTGGATGGAAATTCCTATAAATATCAATTAAGTCCATCTTGTTTAATGTATCACTTAAAGCTTGTGTTTCCTTATTTAGTTTCATTTTGAATGATCTGTCCATTGGTGAAAGTGTGGTGTTAAAGTCCCCTGCTATGTTTGTCTTACTGTCAATTTCCCCTTTTCTGGCTCTTAGCATTTGCCTTATGTATTGTGGTGCTCCTATGTTGGGTGCATAAATATTGACAATTGTTATATCTTCTTCTTGGATTGATCCCTTGACCATTATGTAGTGTCCTTGTTGTCTCTTGTAATAATCTTTATTTTAGTCTATTTTGCCTGATATGAGAATTGCTACTCCAGCTTTATTTTGAATTCCATTTGCATGGAATATCATTTTCCATCCCCTCAGTTTCAGTCTGTATGTGTCTCTAGGACTGAATTGGGTCTCTCATAGACAGCATATATACGAGTTTTCTTTTTGTATCCATGTCTTTTGGCTGGAGTATTTAATCGATTTACATTTAAGGTAATTAGGGAAATGTATGTTCCTATTACGATTTTCTTAATTGTTTTGGGTTTGTTATTGTAGGTGTTTTCCTTCTCTTGTGTGTCCTGCCTAGAGAAGTTCCTTTAGCGTTTGCTGTAAAGCTGGTTTGGTGGTGCTGCATTCTCTTAGCTTTTGCTTGTCTGTAAAGGTTTTCATTTCTCTGTCAAATCTGAATGAGATCCTTGCTGGGTAATCATGGTTGTAGGTTTTTCCCTTCATCACTTTAAATATGTCCTGCCACTCCGTTCTGGTTTGCAGAGTTTCTGCTGAAAGATCAGCTGTTAACCTTATGGGGATTCGCTGGTATGTTATTTGTAGTTTTTCCCTTGCTGCTTTTAATATTTTTTATTCGTATTGAATTTTTGATAGTTTGATTAATATGTGTCTTGGCATGTTTCTCCTTGGATTTTTCCTGTATGGGACTCTCTGCACTTCCTGGACTTGATTAACTATTTCCTTTCCCATATAAGGGAAGTTTTCAACTATAATCTCTTCAAACATTTTCTCAGTCCCTTTCTTTTTCTCTTCCTCTTCTGGGACTCTTATAATTCGAATGTTGCTGTGTTTAGTGTTGTCCCAGAGGTCTCTGAGAATGTCCTCAATTCTTTTCATTCTTTTTTCTTTATTCTGTTCTGCAGTAGTTATTTCCACTATTTTATCTTCCAGGTCACTTATCCGTTCTTCTGCCTAAGTTATTCTGCTATTGATTCCTTCTAGAGAATTTTAAATTTCATTTATTGTGTTGTTCATCATTGTTTGCTCTTAGTTCTTCTAGGTCCTTGTTAAACGTTTCTCGTATATTCTCCATTCTATTTCCAACATTTTGAATCATGTTCACTATCATTACTCTGAATTATTTTTCAGGTAGACTGCCTATTTCCTCTTTATTTGTTTGGTCTGGTGGGTTTTTACCAGACCAACATTTTGAATCATGTTCACTATCATTACTCTGAATTATTTTTCAGGTAGACTGCCTATTTCCTCTTTATTTGTTTGGTCTGGTGGGTTTTTACCTTGCTCCTTCATTTGCTGGATGTTTCTCTGTCTTCACATTTTGCTTAACTTACTGTATTTGGGGTCTCCTTCTCACAGGCTGTAGGTTCACAGTTCCTGTCGTTTTTGGTGTATGCCCTCAGCGGCTAAGAGTGGTTCAGTGGGTTGTGTAGGCTTCCTGGTGGAGGGGACTGGTGCTTGTGTTATGGAGGATGAGGCTGGATCTTGTCTTTCTGGTGGGCAGGACCGCATCTAGTGGTGTGTTTTGGGGTGTCTGTCACCTTATTATGATTTTAGGCAGACCCTCTACTAATGGGTGGGGTTGTGTTCCTTTCTTGCTAGTTGTTTGGCATAGGGTGTCCAGCACTGTAGCCTGCTAGTCGTTGAGTGGAGCTGGGTCTTAGCATTGAGATGGAGATCTCTGGGAGAGCTTTCACCATTTGATATTATGTGGAGCTGGGAGATTTCTCTTGGACCAATGTCCTGAACTCGGTTCTCCCACCTAAGAGGCTCAGGCCTGACGCCTGGCTAGAGCACTAAGACTTTGTTAGCCACATGGCTCAGAAGAAAAGGGAGAGGAAGGAAGGAAGGAAGGAAGGAAGGAAGGAAGGAAGGAAGGAAGGAAGGAAGAAAGAAAGAAAGAAAGAAAGAAAGAAAGAAAGAAAGAAAAGAGGGAAGGAAGAAAAGAAGGAAGGAAGGAAGGAAGGGAGAAAGGAAGGAAAGAATGAAGGAAGGAAGGAATGAAGGAAGGAAGGAAAGATGGAAGGGAGGGAGGAAGGAGAAAGAAAGAAAGAAAGAGAAAAAGATAAAATAAAAAATAATTATTAAAAATTATTTAAGAATTAAAAAGTAATTAAAAAAAGAAAGAAGTGAGCAACCAAACCAAACAATAAATCCACCAATGGTAATAAGCACTAAAAATTATACTAAAAAAACAAAAAATGGACAGAGAGAACCCTAGGAAAATTGGTAAAAGCAAAGCTATAGACAAAATCACACAAAGAAGAATACACACTCAAAAAACGAGAAAAAGGAAAAAAATATATATATATTGCTGCTCCCAAAGTCCACCGCCTCAATTTGGGGATGATTCATTGTCTATTCAGGTATTCCATCAGAGTACATCAAGTTTATTGTGGAGACTTAATCTGCTGCTCCTGAGGCTACTGGGAGAAATTTCCAGCTTTGGGTTCAGCTTTGGATTTGGCCCTGCCTCTGTGTGTAGGACGCCTGAGGGCATCTATTCTTTGCTCAGACAGGACGGGGTTAAAGGAGCATCTGATTAGGGGGCTCTGGTTCACTCAGGCCGGGGGGAGGGAGGGGTACAGAATTCAGGGCGAGCCTGCGGCGGCAGAGGCCATAGTGACGTTGCAACAGCCTGAGGTGCACCGTGTGTTCTCCCGGGGAGGTTGTCCCTGCATCATGGGACCCTGGCAGTGGCGAGCTGCACAGGCTCCCGGGAGGGGAGGTGTGGATAGTGACCTGTGCTTGTACACAGGCTTCTTGGTGGCTGCAGCAGCAGCCTTAGCATCTCATGCCCGTCTCTGGTGTCCACGCTGATAGCCGCAGTTCGTGCCCATCTCTGGAGCTTGTTTAGGTCGTGCTCTCAATCTCCTCTCCTCACGTACACTAAACAATGGTCTCTTGCCTTTTAGGCAGGTCCACACTTTCTCCCAGACTCCCTCCCAGCTAGCTGTGGCGCACTAGACCCCCTTCAGGCTGTGCTGATGCAGCCAACCCCAGTCCTCTCCCTGGGATCTGACCTCCGAAGCCCAAGCCTCACCTCCCAGCCCCTACCTGCCCTGGCGGGTGAGGAGACAAACCTCTCAGGCTGGTGAGTGCTGGTCGGCACTGATCCTCTGTGTCGGAATCTCTCCACTTTGCCCTCTGCACCCCTGTTGCGGCGTTCTCCTCTGTGGCTCTGAAGCTTCCCCCCCACCACCCCTGTCTCCACCAGTGAAGGGGCTTCCTAGTGTGTGGAAACTTTTCCTTCTTCACAGCTCCCTCCCACTGGTGCAGGTCCTGTCCCTATTCTTTTGTCTCTGTTTTTTCTTTTTTCTTTTGCCCTACCCATGTTTGTGGGGAGTTTCTTGCCTTTTGGGAAGTCTGAGGTCTTCTGCCAGCGTTCAGTAGGTGTTCTGTAGGAGTTGTTCCACATGCACATGTATTTCTGATGTATTTGTGGGGAGGAAGGTGATCTCCATGTCTTACTCTTCCACCATCTTGAAGGTCTTCTCTGCTATTGTTGATATAACATTTCTCTCCTGTCCTGGAAGTCTGAATGGGACAATGGCATCACGGAAGAAGGGAAAGCTGAACTCTCTACCTACTGGTCTTGGCTCTGCTTCCTTTTTTAAAATAAATTTATTTATTTTATTTATTTTTGGCTGCATTGGGTCTTCATTGCTGTGCACAGGCTTTCTCTAGTTGTGGCGAGCGGGGGCTAACCTTTACTGTGGTGTGCAGTCTTCTCACTGCAGTGGCTTCTCTTGTTGCAGAGCATGGGCTCTAGGCACACGGGCTTCAGTAGTTGTGGCACATGGGCTCAGTAGTTGTGGTTTGTGGGCTCTAGAACACAGGCATAGTAGTTGTGGTGCTACTTAGTTGCTCCACAGCATGTGGGATCTTAGTTGCTCCACGGCATGTGGGATCTTCCCAGACCAGGGCTAGAACCCGTGTCCCCTGCATTGGCAGGCGGATTCTTTTTTTTTTTTTTTTTTTTGGCAGGCGGATTCTTAACCACTGCACCACCAGGGAAGCCCCTTGGCTCTGCTTCTTGACTTCACTCCCTTCTCTCATCTCCACAGCTCTCATTTCTCATCTTTACGTGAGAGGTGGTAAAAGAATACTAAGTGATTATGACATTTCTTCTATTTCATATTACTTTTTAAAACTTTTCCCACTTGTGCAGCTAAACACTTGACATATAGGTAAAATTTGGGAGAGCAGAAGAATATACAATAAGGTTTGAAGTGTCAAAAATATAAGGTGTAGGAGGCTTCAAGGATATAAAAGATATAGAAGGTAAAGGTAAACCTTTCTATTTCCATTAAGAGGAGAAGCAAAGATAGCTTAGGCATTGATGTGTCCCTAAGAAAGTTGCCTGTGCACTAACCATGCCCTTTAATTTGGACCAGATAGATAGAATGGGAAAAAAAACAATTCCAAAGAGTTGTGAGGAAGCCCAGATTACAGAGAAACTACGTCACTTCCCAGTAGAGACCAGAAAGGTGGAAAGACCTCAGAATTTCCCTGCATACTAGAAATGACACAAGAGCAGAGGCTAAACTGTGGGTTTAGGACAATCGACCTCAGACAATCTTGTAGTTTCTGCTGCCCACCAGAATGATTTAGGAAGAGAAAAAACATCGAAGGGGGTCTCAGCATACCCCAAGAGGCCTATAATCTAAAATCAAGACATGGCACAGGCACAGCAGTGATCTGGGGAAATAAATGCAAAGATCAAGGACCCAATGAGATGATGTATAGCTCAGCAGATGTCAAGCACTAAAGTGTGCTCCAATCTCAATACATTGCCTGGACTCTTCAGAAGTCCCCTAGAACTCAGACACACTTCAGGGAGGAGATGAAAACTGTGCATTGACTTAGATTTTCTATTACCCAGTAAAAAAGGAGGCTTGGAGTAGGTTAAAATAAGTAATAAAAAGCAAAGTTACATTTCCAGCACACCTGATTTCACAGACTGAGATTTACATCTCTACAGAGTAGATAGCATAAAATGATTTCTAATCTCCATTTAAACACTTCTACCATCTCACACATCTCAGAATATAAGTGACGTTGGCCACTCTTTTGTTAGTCTTTATCCTAACTACTTAAAGTTCAAATTCCCTCAAATTCCCTGAAATTACACAGTATACTCAGTCTTCTCTCCAGGTAAACCTCCTCCTCAACAAGACTTTTTTTACATACTGATTTAAATAGCCTTTTTGCTACTACTGCTGCAACATTATACTCATGTTTCTTTTTAGTAAAAGTCTGATGTGTTATTGGCAGGGACCGGGAACACCATTTGTATGGAGCATGGAGGATTATTACAGAAAAACAGAGACTAGGTTTTATATTTCCACCTGTCCCCAAGGGACCTAGCATGGTGCCAGGCTCTACCATTTACTAACTGTGTAATTTAAGGCAAATTAGTAACCTCTCTGAGCTTCAGTTATTTCCTCTGTAAAATGAGGGCAATGAATTGGTTCTTGTGACAGTGCAATGAGATGATGTATGTAAAATTATTGTATGCTGTTCAATTTAGTTATTTAATAAATGAAAAACTATTTTTGAACTGACACAACTTGATTAGTTGTCAAATCAAGACTTGCACAAATCAGAGATCTCACCCAGAATCAAGAGGCAAAGGCGAAGCAGGGAGAGCTCTGGGATATACCATGTGGCTCTACAAGCCCTTCCTTTCTATATCCCACGAACTTTCTGGCTCACAGTAACACCTGAGATCCCAGTGAGGTTGTCTCATAAATCCACAGATTCTGTATTTGTTTGCCTTCAGTAATCCTAAAACAAGGATATCGAACTACTAGCATTCCACAGATAAGGATTCTCCTGCTAAGCAATACCATGGGGATGGTTAGCAGCATGTTTACAGTGATGTTGGTCACCTGCTTCCTTTCACTGGAAGGGAATCAACTGGTCTGGTACCCTGGTAATTATCAGAAGAGAAATGGGTCACAGGCCACTTGTTTTAATCCTTCCCATTTTGTACTATCTTGTTCAAACATTACTGAATCAATATTGAATTAATGTTCAAACTTTATGAAATCATAGAGTGATCTGTGACTAGAGCCCATGACTATTTGCTCCAAATGAATCCTTCTTCATATCTGGAGTCCTTCTCTCCTTCCTTTTCTGTAAATTATTACACAGGTTTGGGATTTTTTTCTCTGAAAATATGTTTAGGAAAATATTTATAGCAATCCCACACACACACACACACACACACACACACACACACACACACACACAATGATTTTCCATCTGAGCAGTTAATGATATATGTTCATTTATATTTATCAATATTCACTCTTTTACTGTGTCATATCTAAATCTGGTTTTGCAGAATAAATACAGAAAACTACTAATTTATGAAAGTATAGAGTTACTACTTACTTAGGGTGAAAGAATGAAAGTGGAGTGGGGGGAAACCATATAAAGAAACTCATGGGAGACACAAACTTTGAAATTCTGTTTTATGCTAATAAAGCATAAAAATATCTGATTTTTTAAAAAATTGTCCTTAGAGTAGAGAAACTTGTTCACTTTATTCAGCTCAAGTCTGTTCCCCTTGGTGGTTTGAGTGGCTCTGATGGTCCTTTAGTGTTCATATAATGATGCCAGAGAGGCGCCTATGTCTGAAAATGAGCACATTTCCACCCAAGGACTTTTAAAGTACCTTTTTAAAAAACTACTTTTTAAAGTACTTTTTAAAAAGTTTCAATGAATTTTCATTAAAGATTTGTTTGCCCTTGGAATAGTCTTTTTTTTTAAAGTGTGCTAATTTCTCTTCCCTAAATGAAGTCACCCAATTATGTAGTTAAGTATTTGTCAAAAAAAAAAAAAAAATCCTGGGTAAACAAAAATAAGAATTAACCCAAAGAAAAATTTAATGCCTCCAAATTTGGCATTTATTTTAATTCTCTGTACTCACCCCCATTTCATCTCTCCCTGCTTCCGCTTTAAATTATTTCTTTCTAAGAAGCTGAGGACACACTTTTGGATTGCCTTTTTTTTTTTAAGGAATTGATTCTCAATTATGAGAGCTAGCAAGGCTGGAACACTTTCTCCACATCTGTACAAATTTTTGTGTTCCGGCACAGTGTGTGCTTCTCTTGTCTTTTACCAAGGTGTATATTTCCCCTAATTTTTTAGGCTCTGAAACCAGTTAGGGAGATAGAAAGATACAATATGAAAACAATTACAGGTAAATGCATCCCAAGCGTTCTTTATCAGTCTTAACTCTATGTCATCTACCAAAAGAATAAAAGCAATGTATAATAAATCTATGTTGCTTATCCAGATTATCTTTGACTATAACAGCTAACATAAATTACAATTTTTAAAACATTTGTTTAAAACTCTGTGCTTGTACAATTTGAGGGTATAGAAGTATAAGGAATGAAATCTAGCTACAGTATGAGAATAATGAACGGGAAAACAAGAAGTTCTGTAGAAAAGTCTAGAGGAGAAATAGTAGAAGTACATAGAAGTAAAGGAAAAAATAATTTTCCAGGGTATTTAAACAAATTTAAAATAGTGTATGTGTTATCTTTGCACAAAACTTCAAAAAATCTAACTGTTGACTATTGGTCCAACAGTTTTTTTGTGTTTTTTTTTTTTTTAACAGTCCTTCTCAACAATTAGTGAGCTCAGAACACTTTTTTTTTTTATTGGAGTACAATTCCTTTACGATATTGTATTAGTTTCTGCTGTACAATGAAATGAATCAGCTATATGTACACCTACATCCCCTCCCTCTTGGACCTCCCTCCCATCCCAACCCCCCATCCCACCCATCTAGGTTGTCACAGGGCACTGAACTAAGCTTCCTGTGCTTTATAGAATGTTCCCACTAGCTATCTATTTTAGGCATGGTAGTGTATATATGCCAATTCGTCCCACCCTCCCCTTCCCCCCGCATCCACATGTCCATTCTCTACATCTACTTCTCTATTCCTGACCTGCAAATAGGTTCATCCGTACCATTTTTCTAGACAACAGTTTTTATTAGACTTTCTTATTCTCCCTAGTATAATAGTAGTGTGCCTAATGGTAATCATTAGTAGGACAAAATACAGCTTCAATAGTGATGGGCTAACTTTTGATTTTTAGTAAAGTTATTTATTTATTTTGCCATGTATTGTTTAATTTTAGGTCAGAAAAATTTTCTTCCTAAATCTAGATTTCTGGGTCCCTTTTAGTCAGGAAAAATTTATTAAATAAATGAATGCATTAAATGTATCATATATTTCACAATTAATGGGTAACTTAAATTAGAGATAAGGCACTATTTTTATTATATGTTTGTGTGTGTATTTTTTTCTTCCTTTGATACTCAACTGTTAATCTTTAGAAATGCACTTATGATGGTAATGTACTGAAAACATTTCCCAAAAGTGAATTTTGACAAGAGATTTGGAAAAGAACAGATGGCCTTCTTGCCAGACTGCAGATGCAAGGAAGAAGAAGGGACAAAGTCAGAGTCAAGGGAACTAGGAGGCAGGTGTGAGAGAGAGAGAAGAGCAGCAAAAAGTTCACTAGAAGGAAATGGATAGATATGGGAATGAAGAAAAGAAGCAGGCGATAAGAGAAAGCAGTCAGTAAAAGGGAGTCCCTGCTAGGAGACACCTGCAGAAAACATCTGTAGACACTTCTCTGTGACTGCCAGGAAGGAAGATACCTGCCACAGAGACATACAAAAAGGCTTAACTACCTGTGGTATTTGGTTGAAGGGTATACACAATGCTCAGTGCACCAGCCTCTAATTACTCTATGACAGCCCCAGTTCCACCCTCCCAGGGGAAAACATATGTTAAAGCACTTAGTATTGATTGAAACATAAGGAAATTCTTTGATTCATCTCTTTCCCCACAGCCTGCCTTATTTCACCCTCATTTGTCTGAGAAAAAAAGAAAAAAATTTCCTTCCAAAGGGAGATAGGAAATGATTCTGATCCATTTATCACAAACTGTTTGCTTTGCTTTTGTACCTGAGGTTAGAAAAATTCTGCCAACACTGCCCTGTCAGACTGGCACTGAATGCAACACTAGGTATGACAAAGGTACTAGCAGCTGGAATGGTACTGTCTAAAGTGTTAGAATTGATCACTGTGCCAGCCAACTGGAAGACTGAACAGTCATTAGAAGATCAACTGTGAAAAAGATACCCCTCCCTGCCTTGTCCCCCCTTGAACATCATGTCCTTCCTGCGCTCTACATTATCCCATTTACAGTTCATTCAGGGCTGATGTAGCAGAGAGGAAATGTGAAGTCAGAGACAGAGAGAGAAACCTTGCAAATGAAAAAAATATTCTTTACCCTGACAAGTGGAGCTCACATTTTTGAAAAAGAAAAATATGCCATAGATTTCTGTATACACATTAGTACCCCTGGCCCATTCAAGTCATTCAATCAGATAAAAATTTCCCCTCACAGAGTGAGTGCATTTTGTGAGTCAATCACAGGCATGTCTATGTGGAGGGGCTACTATATAGAGCCAGGGTTTCCAGGTCAATGATGAGCCAGATGGTGCCAATGGTGCCACTACCAGGTTACTGCTTCTGAGAGCTGGTGCTTTTGAAGTGAGGTCAGCTGAAAGAAACAAGCAACCACAGAAAATAAAATGGAGCCCGTAAGAGACCTCGGCAAAAAAAATGCACATACACAATTGCCTGTTAGGCTTTACATCCAAGTTTCATTAGTCTGCATTATCTTGATAGTGACTTGCTGGGCTGTGCTGGAAAGTCACTAAACTTTCTATGCTACTCAGTCTTTCAATCTATAAAATAAGCCACTAAAAGCAATTTGATATAGAATAGTGTTCCGTATAAGCAGGTGTCCTTGAAATCGTTCACTTTATTTAAGCGATCAAATAGATTAGCTTCCTATTGACAGCCTCACATGCTATCACAGGAAGTATCTATGAAGGACAACAGTCAAATGCCTAGGGCATTCATAAAACCAAAATTTATAATCAGTTGGAATTTGAGGAGGCCTCTTCTTTTCCCTCGGTCAGGCCCTCAAATTACAAAAAATCAAGGATTCTAAGCCCTTAGATTAGCAAAAGAATCAAATTCCCCTTTCCACACACAGGCACAAAGGTGGATGCATACACTGTGACTAAGAATTGAGTCAAGAATGGGGACCAACAGAAAAGAAAAACTAAAATGCTGACCCATAAGCAATTCAACCATATACTTCCTCTACTCAAACCACTTTGGTCTCAATACATAAGTATCTGGGAAATATAAGAAAAGAAGAAAGATTTTTTTAAAAAGGAAAGGAGAAACAAGCCCAAGAAGAAAGGGTAGAAAAAGGAATGAAGAATAGTTTATGGAAAACAAATATTCACTCTCATTTCTTTCCCCTCCCCAACCCCAGTCATATCTATCAAACTACTACACTCATAAGGACAAAAACCGTTATTATTTCTTATGAACATCTCCCCATCCAAACCACCATCTTCTCACTCCTACTTAACTTTTATGAAGTATTGTGCACACACTATAGATGGTTCATAAATGTTATCTGACCAATAAGTCCAATCATATGAATGCAATAATTACTCTTGGAAACAAATACCACTTTTCCATACTTTAGTTTTATATAACTTGGCAGAAGAAGAGATTGAGAGAAGTATAGCTCTCGGAACATAGGGAAGCATAGCAATTTACAACTGCGTTTGTATCTATTCATGGATGAGATTTTTAAAAATCTTTTTCAAAACTTGTTTCATTCTTCTGTACAAATATTTTTATAGGGTGAAATTTCATTTGCACATAGATTTATACAACTGATGTAAACTCTATCACCTTTATCAGTAGGTAAATTTCTTCAAAGTAAAAACTTATATTGTATTTTACCTCCAATTCCCAATAAATGCTGACCGATAAAGATATATATTTCAGAGCCAGCCTGACGGCCAGATCTCTTGCCATCGCTGATTTTATAGTCCTGTTTTTTAGTCTTTTGTTTATTTGCTTTTGTTAATATGAACCATCTGTGCCTCTCATCCTGTGTTTTTAAATAAGCTGCCTAATGGTAGGATTTAAAATTTTTATATTTTACCCTCAAGCCTGCTGTTGATCACTTTTGTCAAAATTGAATGTCTGCCCTTTAAAAGGTCATTTCTGAGATTTAAACCTGTTGGTTTATGTTATTACAGCAAATCTCACCCCAGAATGTTTGGTGTTGTACAATAACAACCTGTCCACTGCTGTGTGGAATGAATAACTAAGTCAAAACCCACTATTTCCTCTTAGTTGTAAAGATCAACTTTTAAACACATACACATTTGGTGATTTGCCTTTTCACATCTTTCAAGCATCTAGCAAGTAACATTCCAAAGAAAGTTTACCAAGGCAATCCCTTTTAGGCAACTTTTTGAAAGGGAGCATTGCTACATGGTAAGACAATGATAAATTTCAACAATACACTCAAATTTTTTCTCTAGTCATAGTTTTCTTTGGCCTCATAGATTCAACAACTAAATTATCGTTTATTTTTGTTTAACATAATATAGTTCTATATTATTCAGTGGAAAGAGAATATATATGCTTTCTAAAGAGAACTGGAGAGGGTCTAAATTACAAACATATTACCAAAAAATGTACAGGTGAGTACAAAACAATAAAAATAGATTCCATAAGAGATATAATAAGACTTTTAAAGATGAAAAATTCCCCAAGAATAGGGATTAGTTGTAAGAAATGTGTACTAAATTTGATCATAGGTTTCTAGAAAGCCAGTGGTAAAGAGCTGTCAGGGGGAACTATTGTGTTTTCTAATTCCCACTTAATCATTTATGAGACACATATCATCATCTTTTTCTTGATAACTGCAGAGTTAACAGGGATCCCAAAAATGAATATTGGAATTGTCTTTTGATGTTGATAACCATGACCTAATGGGATCAAATGCTTTAGCATTCAAGAAATGAAGGAAGGAGTCCAATAGCCCTATTTACTGGTCCAAAATGTCTCTAATTTTGGAAACTAGTAGAAATATTAATACTATTAATGTTAGAAATAACAAGTAACTAGTATGTTGGTCTATATATTGTAAGAACCTTGAATACATAATTAAGGATCCTGAAGAACAACCATCTCAAGATGACAGTCAGGTACTTCAGTCACCATAACTTCTTTTTAGTATATACTCTAAAGAGTGCAACAAAAAATAACTATGTTTCATTTTTGATACTCTAGAAATTACAAGTATATAAGTGTGCTGTTGTTCTCTTAAATTAGTTATCTTACACAGTTTAAAATGCAGACAGTGCTCCAAATATTAATAGAGCATTAATAGGAATTGCCTTTAGAACTAGTTTACAAGAACACAGGCCTTATATTTTACTAAATGCACGGTATTCCATAGTCATCTTTCTGATTTTTATTAAAGAGATGTAACAGCAACAGTATGAATTTGGAAGCCACATAAATCTGGTTTTTGAAACCTAAGTCCACTACACATTGCCTGACACAGGTCACACTACTTAACCACTTGGCACCTCTGGTTCATAGTCTGCACAACGAAGGTAATAACACAGACCTTGAAGACTTTTGTGAGGGTAAAATTTATGTATAAAGCCCTATTCACAGTCTCTTACACAGAGCTGCTGCTTAAGAAATATCTGTCCGTACACAAACTCTCCACAATTATATAAAATGCAAGAGCTGAATCATTTCTGAGTTTAATTCTGGAGATTATTTTACTAATATTGCTACTGATAAAGGTAATACTAGTGGCAAGAGGAAGTTTTTTTTTTATTACCACTATCAATGAAATTCTATTTTATTTTATAATTTCCTTGGTTCCTCTCTACTTCACTTTTAGCTTCCTCCAATTACACATAATCTCCATGCTTTTGCCACAACACAATTATTAATGAGGGGAGGTAGAAAGAAAGGTAAACTAGTATGTCTCTTGGTATCAACAAAAGCATGCACTCCTAAAAGAAAATCCAGCCACAAGTTAAACCAAATACTTTCAGCAAATCAATATATTTTGAAGCTGTGGCATTTGATGACACCTCAAAAAGTAACCTTTTAACTTTCTAATCATATTATTAAATGACTCCCAACAAACACTATAAACATAACCTTTACCTTCTAAGACATGGTGAAAGTAAAACATAAAGTGAATGTAAGAAATATCTTTGTATTCAGTTTTAAATATCTTTGCATTCTACCTTTACACATCAAAACAAGCCTCATCAATTTATCCTGCTTTATTCAGCAAAAACATACAGCTCCCCTTCTAAAAGTATCTGATTTTAAAAAAAACTTTTGCTATTAGGATGCTAGCAGATAAAAGACCACTCTGTGAACAACATAAATAGGGTTAATAGTATGTAATAATGGTGTCAGTTAATGGTTCTCATGGACACCTTTTATATTAGAGGAATACAAAGCATTATGCATTACCGGTAATAACTTCAATTGTGTTTATGGTAATTTAAATATTTAAAACATAAATCCAAATATAAACTCCTTACCTAAATATAAAAGCAAAAACATACAAATTAAATATGAACAAAGCTATAAAAGCAATAAGTTAAAATTAATATTAATTTAATGTAATGTCTGATGATGCTTTGCCTTAGTCAAATTACCAGATCCAACATTACTGGCTGCTAGAACATAGTTTCTCTCGCATTCAGTTTAACTACACAACTGCTTTGTGTAATGACTTCATTTTCCCACTACTTTCTGAGATGCCTACTAGCCACACAAAGGGCATGACTGGTAGGCAACTGGACAGAGGAGTCCAGAGTTCAAGGAAGCGGTTTAAGCTGAAGATGCCAAGCTTATAGTTGAACACAAATTTTGTGATATTTTGTGAGATCATGGGAGGAATGAAAGTAGTTTGAGAAGAAGAGGTCTCATAGCAAAAGAATCATGATAGGAATCATGATAAAATAATGATTCAAACTCAAGAGAAATAAATGCCTCTGTGTGTCTAGGTCCCCCTGCTCCTTTCACTACTTGTTTATGGGTTTACCTGTATCTTTACTTCAAATTAGTGAAGTTTAAACTACAGGAAGAGGTAACTAGAATCTACAGAACTGTCTCAGCAGGTGACAGTGTGGAATTGGGAGAACTAAGGGAAGAGTGACAGGCACTTCAGCTCACTACCATTGCCTCAAGTGTACAGGACTTCATTTGCTTTAAAATATAAGGAAGCTAAAAAATATTTCACTTAAAGAATTGGTTCTGTTGTTAGAAAAAAAAAATTCTCATTGTATGTCAAGAAAGAGAGACAGGGCTTCCCTGGTGGCACAGTGGTTGAGAGTCCACCTGCCGATGCAGGGGACATGGGTTCGTGCCCTGGTCCAGGAAGATCCCACATGCCGCGGAGCGGCTAGGCCTGTGAGCCATGGCCGCTGAGCCTGCGCGTCCGGAGCCTTTGCTCCGCAATGGGAGAGGCCACAACAGTGAGAGGCCCGCGTATCGCAAAAAAAAAAAAGAGAGAGAGACAAACTTGAGTTATATAACAGGAAGTGTGCTGTGAGGATACATGGACATAGCTACAGAAACCCAACAAGCTGGTGCCTAGAGAATAAAAACCCTGTAACATGGCAGAATCTTTATACCGGTGTTCTGGCTTTACCTTAACTAGGCTACCTATCTCCATTCATACAACTAGAGACAGATTTGCTATCCTTTCTCTTCTTGGTAACTTCTGTTTACTCACAGTTCTGCCTCCTCAGAACTTTGGCTTGTGATCATCACTTAGGGTTCTAATTTTAACCCATGACATCTTTCAATTTTTGCTCCCCTTATTAACCACTAATTATTTCCCTATTTCCCAATCAGTCAAATCAAGGGGGCAGAATTCCATCATCTTCACAAGTCAGATTCTTCAGCAATGGCTGTAGACAGGTAAGACTGACCTAGGAAGGATCATAGTTTCTCACACATCAAGATTGACATCTATAACATAACAATAAGCATAATTTACTCAACATATACCTTGAATGAGAATGAAGACAAAAGTTTATATTTTAAATAATTTACCAAAGGACAACTACTCATGGCACAGTAAGAGAATAGCTGTGACAATAACTACTAGCAAATGTATTAATTTTATCCCAACATAACCTGATCTCAGTGAAGTTTGTAACTGTCATGCTGCCCACTATAATTTGAGAAGCCATTTATAAAAATCAATATACTATACAGGTGACTTCTTAATGAGGCCTGGTATATTTCCTGCCTCAAATGGAAGGGATTTAAGGACCTCAGATCATGATAATATGGGATCACTAAGTCATATCCAAATAAACAGAGAAATCACAGCTGCCAAAAAATTAAAGTGAATGCACTATAGGAATTTCACAATAGCACTTCATATTCATTCCTTTTCATAAGAATGGTTGAGTACGAACAAAAATAAATCAACTTTTTGGCCATGGTAAAAATCAATTTTTAACAAAGATAAATGCTCTAATTTAGAAATGCGAGCTGAGGAATCAAATGTGGAAGCATTTTTTCGGGGCGGGGGTGCTGCATTGGGTCTTCTTTGCTGCATGCAGGCTTTCTCTAGCTGCAGTGAGTGGGGGCTACTCTTCATTGCAGTGTGAAGGCTTCTCATTGCAGTGGCTTCTCTTGTTGTGGAGCACAGGCTCTAGGTGCGCGGGCTTCAGTACTTGCAGCATGGGAGCTCTAGAATGCAGGCTGAGCAGTTGTGGTGCACGGGCTCAGTTGCTCCGCAGCATGTGGGATCTTCCCTGACTAGGGATCGAACCTGTGTTCCCTGCACTGGCAGGAAGATTCTTAACCACTCTACCGCCACCAGTGAAGTCCCAAGTGTGGGAGCTTTTAACTTAGATATAATAAACACAAAAACTTCCATCCCTACTGCTTCCAGGAACTCTAAAAATCTTCTAATCCTGTATATAGCAAAAAAAAGTAACTCCAGAAAAGGATACAATTTTTAAATATTTCAATTTCAAAATAAACCAATTTGGGGCAGTGTTTCCTTAAAATTCTATTTTACATGAGTGGTCATTAAACATGTTGAATGTACAGTAGGGGGCATGAAAGTCTCTACATAATAAAAAATCTTCTCAAGCAGGTGAGAACTCCATATCTTTTGAAAACAAGATTATTTCAATTTATTGTGAACATTGAGCCTTAGTGTTGGAAGTATTTTGATCTCATTCTCCTTCCCTAAGAAATGAGGTCATATTTGTTAGTCACTGAATTCTGTGTATACATTCAATAAGAAACTTCTATTTAACATATATTTGTTCTGTTCACATAGAAGATTGGTATGTAACATTTGGCATAATTAGCCAAGAGCCTGAAAAGAGAAACAAGCAAATCAAAAGGAAAAATCAGAATGCCTTTGGAGTGTGCTTGAGGAACTTGTTACCTTGAGAAAGCACACGTCATTTTTTTTTTTTTTTTTTTTTTTTTTTGCGGTACGCGGGCCTCTCACTGCTGTGGCCTCTCCTGTTGCGGAGCACAGGCTCTGGACGCGCAGGCTCAGCGGCCATGGCTCACGGGCCCAGCCGCTCCGCGGCATGTGGGATCCTCCCGGCCTGGGGCACGAACCCGTGTCCCCTGCATCGGCAGGCAGACTCTCAACCACTGTGCCACCAGGGAAGCCCCACAGGTCATTTTTTTGATAAATACCATCACGCTGGTGTCATGTTATTGCTGCTATTTTCTCATTACTGCAGTTATAACAGCAATATCACTACCTCCATTTCATTTTACCTTTACATGTTTAATGAGTTTTTTTTTAATTATGCAAAGAAATTATGAATGGGTGTCATAGTCCCACCCATGAGTTATGTAAATATATTTATGTTTGTGGTTCATTTTTAAAATCCATATTTGGGAACAAATAAAAGAAGTACTTCATTACCTGTTGATAACTGCACACATGGAACTCATTATCCTCAAAACGTTATTCAACTTGGAACTCTGACAAAGTTTGAGTTTAGGTGGATTCACAGATTGACTCCATTACAAGTTATTTAAAAGATAATATTCTTGGCACAGTGTTCAAGATGGCAGAGTAGAAGGACGTGCACTCACTCCCTCTTGTGAGAGCACCGGAATCACAACTAACTGCTGAACAGTCATGAACAGGGAGACATTGGAACTCACCAGAAAAGATACCCCAAATCCAAAGACAAAGGGGAAGCTGCAATGAGATGGTAGGAGGTGCGCAATCACAATAAAATCAAAGTCCATAACTGCTGGGTGGTGACTCACAAACTGAAGAACACATACCACAGGAGTCCACCCACTAGAGTGAATGTTCTGGGCCCCACATGAGGCTTCCCAACCTGGGGGTGCAGCAACGGGAGGAGGAATTCCCAGAGAATCAGACTTTGAAGACTACCAGGATTTGATTGCAGGACTTCAACAGGACTGAGGGAAACAGAGACTACACGGTGGGAAGGCACACACAAAGTAGTGTGTGCATCAGGACCCAGGGGGATGGAACAGTGACCCCATAGGAGACTGAACCAGACCTGCATGCTAGTGTTGGAGGGTCTCCTGCAGGGGGTCGGGGGGGTGGCTGTGGCTCACCACAGGGACAAAGACACTGGCAGCAGAAGTTCTGGGAAGTACTCCTTGGCATAAGCCCTCCTGTAGTCTGCCTTTAGCCCCACCAAAGAGCCTATAGCCTTCAGTGTTGGGTAGCCTCAGGCCAAACAACCAACAGGGAGGGAACTCAGCCCCATCAGTCAGCAGACAAGAGGATTAAACTTATACTGAGCTCTACCCACCAGAGCAACACTCAGCTCTACCCACGACCAGTCCCTCCCATCAGGAAGCTTGCACAAGCCTCTTAGATAGCCTCATCCACCAGAGGGCACACAGCAGAAGCAAGAAGACCTATAATCCTGCAGCCTGTGGAACAAAAACCAGATTCACAGAAAGATAAACAAAATGAAAAGGGAGAGGACTATGTACCAGTTGAAGGAACAATATATAACCCCAGGAAAACAATTAAGTGAAGTGGAGATAGACAACCTTCCAGAAAAAGAATTCAGAATAATGATAGTGAAGATGATGCAGGACCTCTGAAAAAGAAAGGAGGCAAAGAAAAAGAAGATGCAAGAAATGTTTAACAAAGACCCAAAAGAACTGAAGAACAAACAAACAGAGATGAACAATACAATGACTGAAATGAAAAATAAACCAGAAGGAATCAATAGCAGAAACACTGAGACAGAAGAATGGATAAGTGACCTGGAAGACAGAATGATGGGATGCACTGCCACGGAACTGAATAAAGAAAAAAGAATGAAAAGAAATGAACACAGCCTAAGAGACCTCTGGGACAACACTAAACACACCAACATTTGCTTTATAGGGGTCCCAGAAGGAGAAGACAGAGAGAAAGGACCTGAGAAAATATTTGAAGAGATTATAGTCAAAAACTTCCCTAACATGGGAAAGGAAATAGCCACCCAAGTCCAGGAAGCACAGAGAGCCCCAGGAAGCAAAATCTCAAGGAGAAACATGCCGAGGCATATACCAAACAAAGTGAAAAAAATTAAAGACAAAGAAAAATTATTAAACGCAACAAGAGAAAAACGACAAATAACATACAAGGGAACTCTCATAAGGTTAACAGCTGATTTCTCAGTAGAAAATCTACAGGCCATAAAGGAATGGCACGATATATTGAAAGTGATGAAAGGGAAGAACCTACAACCAAGATTACTCTACCCGGCAAGGATCTCATTCAGATTTGACGGAGAAATCAGAAGTTTTACAGACAAGCAAAAGCTAAGAGAATTCAGCACCACCAAACCAGCTCTACAATAAATTCTAGAGGAAATTTTCTGAGTGGGAAACACAAGAGAAGAAAAGGACCTACAAAAACAAACACATAACAATTACGAAAATGGTAATCGAAAAATACATATCAATAATTCCCTTAAATAGGAATGACTTAAATGTTCCAAGCAGAAGACACAAGCTTGCTGAATGGATACAGAGACAAGACCCATATATATGCTGTCTACAAGAGACCCATTTCAGACCTAGGGACACATACAGACTGAAAGTGAGGGGATGGAAAAAGATGTTCCATGCAAATGGAAATCAAAAGAAATTTGCAGTGGCAATACTCATATCAGACAAAATAGACTTTAAAATAAAGAATGTTACAAGAGACAAGGAAGAACACTAAATAATGATCAAGGGATCAATCCAAGAAAATATAAAAATTATACATATATATGCACCCAACATAGGGCAACCTCAGTATGTAAGGCAAATGCTAACAGCTATAAAAGAGGAGATCAACAGTAACACAAAAATAGTG
The DNA here is from genome assembly GCF_963924675.1 of Phocoena phocoena. NCBI lineage: Eukaryota > Metazoa > Chordata > Mammalia > Artiodactyla > Phocoenidae > Phocoena > Phocoena phocoena. The sequence continues at coordinate 84,649,138 of NC_089221.1, read as the reverse complement.
GGGGACTTTAACACCTCACTTACACCAATGGACAGATCATCCAGACACAAAATTAATAAGTAAACACAAGCTTTAAATGACAAAATAAACCACATAGATTTAATTGATATTGATCAGACATTCCATCTGAAAACACCAGATTACACTTTCTTCTCAGGTGCACATGGAACATTCTCCATGATAGATCGTATCTTGGGTCAAAAATCAAGCCTCTGCAAATTTAAGACAATTGAAATCATATCAAGCACCTTTTCTGACCACAACGCTATGAGATTAGAAATCAATTACAGGGAAAAAAACCATAAAAGACACAAACACATGGAGGCTAAACAATATGCTACTAAATAACAAACAGATCAATGAAGAAATCAATGAGGAAATCAAAAAATACCTAGAGACAAATGACAACAAAAACATGATGATCAAAAACCTAGGAGATGCAGTAAAAGCAGTTCTAAGAGGGAACTTCATAGCAATACAATCCTACTGCAAGAAACAAGAAAAACTTCAAATAAACAATCTAACCTTACACCTAAAGGAACTAGAGAAAGAAGAGCAAACAAAGCCCAAAATTAGTAGAAGGAAATAAATCATAAAGATCAGAGCAGAAATAAATGAAATAGAAACAAAGAAAACAATAGCAAAGATCAGTAAAACTAAAATAAGATAAAAAATTAATAAATCTCTAGTCAGACTCATGAAGAAAAAGAGACAGAGGACTCAAATCATTAAAATTAGAAATGAAAAGGGAGACTTTACAATGGACTGTGCAGAAATACAAAGCATCATAAGAGACTACTACAAGCAATGCCAATATCTATGCCAATAAAATGGACAAGCTGGAAAAAATGGACAAATTTGTAGAAAGGTATAACCTTCCAAGACTGAACCGGGAAGAAATAGAAAATATGAACAGACAAATCACAAGCACTGAGATTAAAACTGTGATTAAAAATCTTCCAACAAACAGAAGTCCAGGCCCAGATGGCTTCATAGGTCAATTCTATCAAACATTTAGAGAAGAGCTAACACCCATCCTTCTCAAATTCTTCCAAAAACTTGCAGAGGAAGGAACACTCCCAAACTCATTCTGTGAGGCCAACATCACCCTGATACCAAAACCAGACAAAGCTACTACAAAAAATGAAAATTACAGACCAATATCACTGATGAATATAGATGCAAAAGTCGTCAACAAAATACAACAGAACCCAAACAGCACATTAAAAGGATCATACACCATGATCAAATGGGATTTATCCCACGGATGCAAGGATTCTTCAATATATGCAAATCAATCAATGTGATACACCATATTAACAAACTGAAGAATAAAAACCATATGATCATCTCAATAGAGGCAGAAAAAGCATCTGAAAAAATTCAAAACCCATTTATGATGAAAACTCTCCAGAAAGTGGGCATAGAGGAAACCTACCTCAACATAATAAAGGCCAGATACAACAACCCCACGGCAAACATTATTCTCAATGGTGAAAAAATGAAAGCATATCCTCTAAGATCAGGAACAAGGATGTCCACTCTCGCCACTATTATTCAACATAGGTTTGGAAGTCCTAGCCATGGCAATCAGAGAAGTAAAAGAAATAAAAGGAATACAAATTGGAAAAGAAGAAGTAAAACTGTCACTGTTGGCAGATGACATAATACTATACATAGAAAATCCTAAAGATACCAGCAGAAAACTATGAGAACTAATCAATGAACTTGGTGAAGTTGCAGGATACAGAATTAATGCACAGAAATCTCTTGCATTCTTATATACTAACAAGGAAAGATCAGAAGGAGAAATTAAGGAAACAATCACATTCACCATTGTAATAAAAAGAATAAAATACCTAGGAATAAACTTACCTAAGGAGGTAAAAGACCTGTACTCAGAAAACTGTAAGACACTGATGAAAGAAATCAAAGATGACACAAATAGATGAAGAAATATACCATGTTCTTGGATTGGAAAATCAATATTGTGAAAATGGCTATACTACCCAAAGCAATGGACAGATTCAATGCAATACAGATCAAATTACCAATGGCATTTTTTACAGAACTAGAACAAAATATCTTAAATTTTGTATGGAGACACAGAAGAACCTGAATGGCCAAAGCAATCTTGAGGGAAAAAAACGGAGCTGGAAGAATCAGACACCCTGACTTCAGAATATATAAATCAATGCAACAGGATAGAAACCCAGAGATAAACCCACACACCTATGGTCAACTACTTTAGGACAAAGGAGGCAATGATATAGAGTGGAGAAAAGATAGTCTCTTCAGTAAGTGGTGATGGGAAAACTGGACAGCTTTATATTAAAGAATATTCCCAATACCATACACAAAAATAAACTCAAAATGGATAAAAGACCTAAATGTAAGACCAGACACTATAAAACTCTTAGAGGAAAACATAGGAAGAATACTCTTTCATATAACTCACAGCAAGATCTTTTTTGATCCATCTCCTAGACTAATGGAAATAAAACCAAAAATAAACAAATGAGACCTAATGAAACTTAAAAGCTTTTGCACAGCAAAGGAAACCATAAACAAGATGAAAAGATAACCCTGAGAATGGGAGAAAATATTTGCAAATGAAGCAACTAACAAAGGATTAATATCTAAAATGTATAAACAGCTCATGGAGATCAATATTAAAAAAAATAAACAATGCAATCCAAAAATGGGGAGAAGACCTAAATAGACATTTCTCCAAAGAAGACATAAAGATGGCCAAGAGGCACATGAAAAGCTGCTCAATTTCACTAATTATTAGAGAAATGCAAATCAAAACTACAATCAGGTAACACCTCACACAAGTTAGAATGGGCATCATCAGAAAATCTACAAACAATAAATGCTGGAGAGGGTGTGGAGAAAAGGGAACCCTCTTGCACTGTTGGTGGGAATGTAAATTGATGAAGCCACTATTGCGAACAGTATGGAGGTTCCTTAAAAAACTAAAAATAGAATTACCATATGACTTAGCAATCCCACTACTGGGTATATACCCTGAGAAAACCATAATTCAAAAAGACACATGCACTCCAATGTTCAATGCAGCACTATTAACAATAGCTAGGTCATGGAAGCAACCTAAATGCCCATGGACTGACAAATGATAAAGAAATGTGGTGCATATATACAATGGAATATTACTCGGCATAAATAGGAACGAAATTGGGTCACTTACAGAGACGTGGATGGACCTAGAGACAGTCATGCAGAGTGAAGTAAATAGGAACGAAATTGGGTCATTTGCAGAAACATGGATGGACCTAGAGACAGTCATGCAGAGTGAAGTAAGTCAGAAGGAGAAAAACAAGTATTGTATATTAACGCATATATATGGAATCTAGAAAAATGGTACAGATGAACCGGATGGCAATGCCGAAATAGAGACACGGATACAGAGAACAAAGGTATGGACACTAAGGGGGGAAACCAGCCTGGGGGGTGTTGGGTGAATTGGGAGATGGGATTGACATATACACACTAATATGTATAAAATACATAACCAATAAGAACTTGCTGTATAAGAAATAAATAAAAATTGAAAAAAATAATAAAAGATAACATTCTTGAGCTACAGAAAAATGTTACAATGACAGTACAGTATCATCAGCTCTTCCCAAAATGTAGTTTGTGTGCTATTGCTATAAACCAAGAATCATTATATTCTAATGTTGAAAAGAATGTTACTGATTTTCATTCTTAATTTTCTTTTTTTTTAGCATCTCTATTGAAGTATAATTGCTTTACAATGTTGTGTTAGTTTCTGCCGTATAACAAAGTGAATCAGGTATATGTATACATATATCCCCAACACCCTTCCCTCTTGCGTCTCCCTCCCACCCTCCCTATCCCACCCCTCTAGGTGGTCACAAAGCACCAAGCTGATTTCCCTGTGCTATGCAGCTGCTTCCCACTAGCTATCTGTTTTACATTTGGTAGTGTATATATGTTGATGCTACTCTCTCACTTCATCCCAGCTTAACTTTCCTCTTCCCTGTGTCCTCAAGTTCATTATGAACCTCTGCGTCTTTATTCCTGTCCTGCCCCTAGGTTCATCAGAACCATTTTTTTTTTAAGATTCCATATATATCTGTTAGCATATGGTATTTGTTTTTCTATTGCGGACTTACTTCACTCTGTATGACAGTCTCTAGTTCCATCCACCTCACTACAGATTGCCGAGTAATATTCCATTGTATATATGTGCAACATCTTCTTTATCCATTCATCTGTTAATGGACACTTAAGTTGATTCCATGTCCTGGCTATTGTAAATAGTGCTCCAATGAACATGGCGGTACATGTCTCTTTTTGAATTATGGTTTTTTCAGGGTATATACCCAGTAGTGGGATTGCTGGGTCATACAGTAGTTCTAGTTTTAGTTTTTTAAGGAACCTCCATACTGTTCTCCATAGTAGCTGTATCAGTTTACATTTCCACCAACAGTGCAAGAGGGTTTCCTTTTCTCTACACCCTCTCCAGCATTTATTGTTTCTAGATTTTCTGATGATGGCCATTCTCACCAGTGTGAGGTGATACCTCATTGTTCTTTTGATTTGCATTTCTCTAATGATTAGTGATGTTGAGCAACCTTCCATGTGTTTATTGGCAATCTGTATATCTTCTTTGCAGAAATGTCTATTTAGGTCTTACACCCATTTTTGGATTGGGTTATTTGTTTTTTGATATTCAGCTACATGAGCTGTTTATATATTTTTGAGATTAATCCTTTGTCAGTTGCTTCATCTGCAAATATTTTCTCCCATTCTGAAGGTTGTTTTTTTGTCTTGTTTATGGTTTCCTTTGCTCTGCAAAAGCTTTTAAGTTTCATGCGGTCCCATTTGTTTATTTTTGTTTTTATTTCCATTTCTCTAGGAGGTGGGTCAAAAAGGATCTTGCTGTGATTTATGTCATAGAGTGTTCTACCTATGTTTTCCTCTAAGAGTTTTATAGTGTCTGGCCTTACATTTAGGTCTTTAATCCATTTTGAGCTTATTTTTGTGTATGATGTCAGGGAGTTTTCTAATTGCATTCTTTTACATGTAGCTGCCCAGTTTTCACAGCATCACTTATTGAAGAGGCTGTCTTTTCTCCATTGTATATTCTTGCCTCCTTTGTCAAAAATAAGGTGCCCATGTGTGTGTGGGATTATCTCTGGGCTTTCTATCCTGTTCCATTGATCTACATTTCTGTTTTGTGCCAGTACCATACTGTCTTTTTTTTTTTTGCGTTACGCGGGCCTCTCAATGCTGTGGCCTCTCCCGCCGCGGAGCACAGGCTCCGGACGCGCAGGCCCAGCGGCCATGGCTCACGGGCCCAGCCGCTCCGCGGCATGTGGGATCTTCCCGGACCGGGGCACGAACCCGCGTCCCCTGCATTGGCAGGTGGACTCTCAACCACTGCGCCACCAGGGAAGCCCCCATACTGTCTTAATTACTGTAGCTTTGTAGTATAGCCTGAAGTCAGGGAGCCTGATTGCTCCAGCTCCATTTTTCTTCCTCAAGATTGCTTTGGCTACTCAGGGTCTTTTGTGTTTCCCTACAAATTGTAAAATTTTTTGTTCCGATTCTGTGAAAAATCCCATTGGTAGCTTGATAGGGATTGCACTGAATCTGTAGATTGCTTTGGGTAGCACAGTTATATTTACAATGTTGAAAATGGTATATCTCTCCATCTGTTTGTATTGTCTTTAATTTTTTCACCCGTGTCTTATAGTTTTCTGCATATAGGTCTTTTGTCTCCTTAGGAAGGTTTATTCCAAGGTATTTTATTCTTTTTGTTGCAATGGTAAAAGGGATTATTTCCTTAATTTCTCCTTCTGATCTTTCGTTGTATGTGTATAGGAATGCAAGAGATCTCTGTGCATTAATTTTGTATCCTGATACTTTACCAAACTCATTGTTTAGCTGTAGTAGTTTTTTGGTAGCATCTTTAGGATTCTAGTATCATGTCATCTGCAAGCAGTGAAAGATTTACTTCTTCTTTTCTGATTTGGATTCCTTTTATTTCCTTTTCTTCTCTGACTGCTGTGGTTAAAACTTTCAAAGCTATGTTGAATAACAGAGGTGAGAGTGGGCAACCTTGTCTTGTTCCTGATCTTAGAGGAAATGCTTTCATTTTTTCACCATTGAGAATGATGTTGGCTGTGGGTTTGTCATATATGGCCTTTATTATGTTGAGGTAGGTTCCCTCTGTGCCCACTATCTGGAGAGTTTTTATCCTAAATTGGTGTTGAGCTTTGTCAAAAGCTTTTTCTGCACCTATTGAGATCATCATATGGTTTTTATTATTCAATTTGTTAACATGGTGTAGCAAATTGATTTACATATATTGAAGAATCCTTGTATCCTGGGATAAACCCCACTTGATCATGGTGTATGATCCTGTTAATGTGCTGTTCGATTCTGTTTGCTAGTATTTTGTTGAGGATTTTTGCATTTATGTTCACCAGTGACACTGGTCTGTAATTTTCATTTTTCATGACATCTTCGCCTGGTTTTGGTATCAGGGTGATGGTGGCCTTGTAGAATGCGTTTAAGAGTGTTCCTCCCTCTGCTATATTTTGGAAGAGTTTGAGAAGATAGGTGTTAGCTCTTCTTTAAATGTTTGACAGAATTCACCTGGGAAGCCATCTTTCCTGGGCTTTTCTTTGTTGGAAGATTTTTGATCACAGTCTCAATTTCAGTGCTTGTGACTGGTCTGTTCATATTTTGTATTTCATCCTGGTTCAGTCTCAGAAGGTTGTGCTTTTCTAAGAATTTGTCCATTTCTTCCAGGTTGTCCATTTTATTGGCATACAGTTGCTTGTAGTAATCTCTCATGATCCTTTGTATTTCTACAGTGTTCGTTGTTACTTCTCCTTTTTCATTTCTAATTCTACTGATTTGAGTCTTCTCCCTTTTTTTCTTGATGAATCTGACTAATGGTTTATCAACTTTATCTTCTCAAAGAACCAGCTTTAGTTTTATTGATCTTTGCTATTGTTTCCTTCATTTCTTTTTCATTATTTTCTGATCTGATCTTTATGATTTCTTTCCTTCTGCTAACTTTGGGCATCTTTTTTTCTTCTTTCTCTAATTGCTTTAGGTGTAAGGTTAGGTCATTTATTTGAGATGTTTCTTGTTTCTTGAGGTAGGATTGTATTGCTCTAAACTTCCCTCTTAGAACTGCTTTTGCTGCATTCCATAGGTTTTGGGTCGTTGTGTGTTCATTATCAATTGCTTCTAGGTATTTTTTGATCTCCTCTTTGATTTTTTCAGTGATCTCGTGGCTACTTAGTAGCATATTGTTTACCCTCCATGTGTTCGTACTTTTTACAGTTTTTTTCCTCTAATTGATATCTAGTCTCATAGTGTTGTGATTGGAAATGATACTTGATACGATTTCAATTTTCTTAAATTTACCAAGGATTGATTTGTGACCCGAGATATGATCTATCCTGGAGAATGTTCCATGAGCACTTGAGAAGAAAGTGTACTCTGTTGTTTTTGGATGGAATGTCCTATAAATATCAATTAAGTCCATCTTGCTTAATGTATCATTTAAAGCTGTGTTTCCTTATTTATTTTCATTTTGGATGATCGGTCCATTGGTGAAAGCGGGGTGTTAAAGTACCCTATTATGATTGTGTTACTGTCAATTTCCCCTTTTATGGCTGTTAGTATTTGCCTTATGTATTGAGGTGCTCCTATGTTGGGTGCATAAATATTTACAATTGTTATATCTTCTTCTTGGATTGATCCCTTGATCATTACGTAGTTTCCTTCTTTATCTCTTGTAATAGCCTTTATTTTTTAAAGTCTATTTTGTCTAATATGAGTATAGCTACTCCAGCTTTCTTTTTATTTCCACTTGCATGGAATATCTTTTTCCATCCCCTCACTTTCAGTCTGCATTTTTCCCTAGGTCAAGTGGGCCTCTTGTAGACAGCACATATATGTTTTTGTATTCATTCAGCCAGTCTGTGTCTTTTGGTTGGAGCAGTTAATCCATTTACATTTAAGGTAATTATTGATATGTATTTTTCGATTACCATTTTTGTAATTGTTTTGGTTTGTTGTTGTAGGTCTTTTCCTGTCTTGTGTTTCCTGCCTAGAGAATTTCCTTTAGCATTTGTTGTAAAGCTGGTTTGGTGGTGCTGAATTCTCTTAACTTTTGCTTTTCTGTAAAGGTTTTAATTTCTGTCGAATCTGAATGAGATCCTTGTTGGGCAGAGTAAATTTGGTTGTACGTTTTTCCCTCTCATCACTTTAAATATGTCTTACCATCCCTTCTGTCTTGGAGAGTTTCTGCTGAAAGATCAGCTGTTAACCTTATGGGGTTTCCCTTGTATGTTATTTGTTGCTTTTCCCTTGCTGCTTTTAAGTTTTTCTCTTTGAATTTAATTTTTGATTGTTTGAATAATGTGTCTTGGCATGTTTCTCCTTGGATTTATCCTGTATGGGACTCTCTGTGCTTCCTGTACTTGACTGCCTATTTCCTTTCCCATGTTAAGGAAGTTTTCAGCTATAATCTCTTCAAATATTTTCTAAGCCTCTTTCTTTCTCTCTTCTTCTTTTAGGACCCCTATAATTCAAATGTTGGTGCTTTTAATGTTGTCCCAGAGGTCTCTGAGACTGTCCTCAATTCTTTCTTCCTTATTCTGCTCCACAGTAGTTATTTCCACTCTTTTATCTTCCAGATCACCTATCAGTTCTTCTGCCTCAGTTATTCTGCTATTGATTCCTTGTAGAGAATTTTTAATCTCATTTATTGTGTTGTCCATCATTGTTTGTTTTCTCTTTAGTTTTTCTAGGTACTTGTTAAATGTTTCTTGTATTTTCTCCAATCTATTTCCAAAATTTTGGATCATCTTTATTATCATTACTCTGAATTCTTTTTCAGGTAGGCTGCCTATTTCCTCTTCATTTGTTTGGTCTGGTGGGTTTTAACCTTGCTTCTTCACCTGTTGCATATTTCTCTGTCTTCTCATTTTATTTAACTTTCTGTGTTTGGGGTCTCCTTTTCACAGGCTGCAGGTTCATAGTTCCCGTTGTTTTTGGTGTCTGACCCCAGTGGGTGAGGTTGGTTCAGTGGCTTGTGTAGGCTTCCTGTGGAGGGGACTGCTGCCTCTGTTCTGCTGGGTGGGGCTGGATCTTGTCCTTCTGGTGGGCAGGGCCACATCCAGTGGTGTTTTTTGGAGTATCTGTGAACTTAGTATGACTTTAGGCAGCCTCTCTGCTAATGAGTGGTGTTGTGTTTCTGTCTTGCTAGTTGTTTGGTATGGGGTGTCCAGTACTGGAGCTTGCTGGCTATTGGGTGGAGCTGGGTCTTAGTGTTGAGACAGAGATCTCTGGGAGAGCTCTCGTCGATTGATATTACATGGAGCTGAGAGGTTTCTGGTAGTCCAATGTTCTGGAGTCGGCTCTCCCACCTCAGAGGCTCAGGCCTGACACCTGGCCAGAGCACCAAGACCCTGCCAGGCACGTGGCTCAGAAGAAAAAGAAGAGAGAAAAAAAACAAGAACAAAAAAACAAAAACAAAAAAATGAACTGACAAAACCCTAGGTCAAATGGTAAAAGCAAACCTATACAGACAAAATCACACAAAGAAGCATACTTATACACATTCAAAAAAAGAGAAAAAGGAAAAAATATATATTTTTAAAAAATGAAGATGGCAACCAAACCAATAAACGAATCTACCAATGATAATAAGCAGTAAATCCTATACCAAGATAAAAAAAAAAAAACAGAAACAAATTAGACGCAGAAAGCAAACCCCAAATCTACAGTTGCTCCCAAAGACCACCACCTCAATTTTGTGAACATTCATTGTCTATTCAGGTATTCTTCAGATGCAGGGTTTATCAAGTTGATTGCGGGGATTTAATCTGATGCTCCTGAGGCTGCACAGAGTAATTTCCCTTTCTCTTCTTTGTTCACACAGCTCCTGGTGTTCAGCTTTGGTTTTGGCCCTGCTTTTGCTTGTAGGCTGCCCCAGAGTCTGTTCCCCATCAAGACAGGAGGAGGTTAAAGCAGCAGCTGTTTAGGGCTCTCTTGGTCATTCAGGCCGGGGGAGGGAGGGCTATGGTAGTCATAATTGGAATGCAGGGCGAGCCTGAGGCCGCCAAGGCCGGTGTGACATTGCAACAGCCTGAGGTGTGCCATGTGTTCTCCCGGGAAACTTGTCCCTGAATTTCAGGACTCTGTCAGGGGCATGCTTCACAGGCTACCAGGGGTGTGGACAGTGACCTGCGCTGGCACAGAGGATTCTTGGTGGCAGCAGCAGCAGCGTTAGTGGTTCATGCCCGCCTCTGGGGTCAGAGCTGATAGCCGCATCTTATGACTGTCTCTGGACCTCGCTTAGGTGGTGCTCTGCCTTCTGTGGGCACACTGGGAAGGAATACCCTCTCCTCACGCACACTGAAACAAAGGTCTCTTGCCTCTCTGGCAGGTCCAGCCTTTTTCCCAGACTCCATCCTGGCTAGCTGTGTGCAATAGCCCTCTTCAGGCTGTCTTCACGCAGCCAACCCCAGTCCTCTCCCTGGGGTCTGACCTCCTAAGCCCAAGCCTCAGCTCCCAGCCCCCACCCGCCCTGGCAGATGAGCAGACAAGCCTCTCAGGCTGGTGAGTGCTGGTCAGCACCGATCCTCTGTGCAGGAATCTCTCTGCTTTGCCCTCTGCACCCCTGTTGCTGCGCTTTTCTTCATGGCTCCAAAGCTTTCCCCCCACCCACCCCCAGTCCCTGCCAGTGAAGGGGCTCCCTAGTGTGTGGAAACTTTTCCTCCTTCACAGCTCCCTCCCAGAGGTACAGGTCCTGTCCCTATTCTTTTGTCTCTGTTTTTTCTTTTTTTTTTTTTGGCCCTACCCAGGTACATGGGGATTTTCTTGCCTTTTGAGAAGTCTGAGGTCTTCTGCCAGTGTTCAGTAGGTGTTCTGTAGGAGTTGTTCCACATGTAGATGTATTTTTGATGTATTTATGGGAAGGAAGGTGATCTCCACATCTTATTCCTCTGCCATCTTGAATGTCTCCTCCTCTTAATTTTCATATTTCACTGATGGGGAAAAAATAGCTTTTAAAAGCTTAAATAATTTTCCCAGTGTCAAATAAGTGGTGGTGGAGTCTGCCCAGGAATTCTTGAGTATCCATCTGATTAGAATTTAAAATCTAGATGGACTAATTCAGCAAGCATGTTTCAAAACAAAATGAAAATAAGAAATCCTAGATAATTTCTGTAGAGGAAATGGTGTCTTGATGAGTGTATATCAATTTTAAGTGATGGTAAAAAAAAAAAGGGTTCTACATTCCTTCTTCCTTTTAAACTTTGTATCGTAACTGTTTCATAATGCTTTATATTAAAGCAAATGGGAAGATAAGCTTTCTTCTGTACTCAAGTAATGTGGTGTTATTATCACTATCCAGAAACGGCCTTAAGAGATCATTAGTCCTGCTACTTATGTAGTACAAGGAAAAAGAGGTAATAAATACTTAACATAACATAAAACGAAACAAGAAATGATATTTGGCATAAATTCACCACTTTTTATGTCAGAAATTGCAAACTAGAACCTTTCAAGTGGACTCTGGCCTTCAACTTTGATTGTCTGACCCACTCGTGTTTTATTTCTTATAAACAATTAATTATAAACATTCAAAAACTGGAAGGTTTTAAAGAAAAATACAGATTTTTCCAATTCAAATTCAAAAACACTGACAGTACTTAGATTGCATTTTCATGGTAACAATTCATAGGAGCTGAGCAGCTGCCCTGTAAGGCAGATTATACCCTCTTCAGGTACCCCACAGTCCCCATTACACATTAAATATATTAACTGCCTGGACCTTGTATTCTTATGAGGTTGTAACTGATTTGGTAATCAGTATCTAATAATTACACATGTCAGGTCACTTTGTTCAACTCCCCAGAGATATATGCAATGGTTAACAACATCCATTAGTATATTTTCAGCAGCAAGTAAAATTAATATCCAATTAGAATTGATTAAATAATATAGACATTTATTATCTTGCATGTAAAGAAAGGAGTTTTAAACTCAGGGTTCTTATGTTGGCTAATTCAGCAGCTCAACAGTATCTCAAGCAACTAGAATGTCTCAGTTTCCTGCTTTGCCATCCTGAGTATATAGCCTTGGTTTCTGTGGCTATCTCCTCCCCTCATTCCAAGTTGATGAGCACTGGTCCTGGTGTCACACCAGCCAATGAAGTCCAGAGTGAGAAAAGAAAGGATCTCCTGTCTTGTATCTCCTTTTACAATTGAGGAAACATTTCTCAAAATGTTGCCAGTAGAATTCCTCTAACATTTCCTTTTCACCTCTTGACTAAAAGGAAGACCAACCTCTCCTGAAGCACATGGATACTGTATTAGTCAGGGTTCTCCAGAGAAACAGTACCATTAAAATAGATTTACTTTAAGGAATTGGATCACATGATTATGTAGGCTGGCAATTCCAAAATCTGCAAAGTGGGCTGGAAAGCCAGAGATCTAGGAAGAGCTGGTGCTGAAGTTCAAGTCAAAAGCTGTCTGCTAGCAGAATTCTTTCTCAATGGAGTGAGGTAAAATTTTTGTGCTTTTCAGGAACAATGTTAATCTCATCCAAAAAATCCTTACAGGAATACAGAATAATGTTTGATCACATATCTGGTCACCATAGCCCAGCCAAGATGACACATAAAATTAACCATCACACTATACAAAACTTCAACAATCAAGAAGGAAAGGTGGAGATGGATGATGGCTATAGGAGGCCAAAGGTGATTCAGCCTGAAAGACAGATGCATCAGTTGGTTGTGTTGCTTAAACTAGAAGTTTCAAGAATAATCAAAGTGGAAAAAAATGCAAAGGCTACCTTTTTAAATAAAATTCAGATTAATCAAAATTGGTGCCAAAATGAGCCTCCTGATGAGGAGATGATATGGGCTACTTGCCCAAATCGAAAGCTGAAGGGGGCTTCAAAAACAACTCTGTGAATCTCCTTTTGTTATATGGAGGCTGATTCACGGCCACTTCACTAATGCTTTCTTAACACAATTAAAATTAAATACTTAGCACATTTCATCCTCAGCAAGTACCACCAGGAAACTTAGACTCAGCTTTATATACAATTGCATCCATTCTAATAGTTGTCTTCTCCTACTAACAGCATTTAAGAGGTAGAATAGCACAGTAGTTAAAAGTACAGATTCTGAAACCAGAATACTTGGAATTGGATTCCAGTTTGCACTTTAAATGTGTGTCCTTGAGAAAGTTATTTAACCTCTCTGTTTCAATTTTTTTCTGAAAAAGTTTTTATTAATGTAAAATAAGTTAACATGTAAGCACTTAGAGTAGAGCCTGATACATAATAAATATAATCTGTGTTTTCTATTTTATCTCCCTTATAAAATTTTTTGTAATACGTATACTTTGTAAATTGTGCTATGCTTATTTTTTAAAGGAGCATCAAAATCTTTCAGAAAAACAATCTGTAGTCTCTTCAGAGATTGAATGCTCACTTTTCTTTGGGTGTAGAGAAGAGAACCATCTTAAGAGGGAAAATAGGACTTTCCTGGTGGCACAGTTGTTAAGAATCCACCTGCCAATGCAGGGGACACGGGTTCGATCCCTGGTCCAGGAAGATCCCACATGCCGCGGAACAACTAAGCCCGTGCACCACAGCTACTAAGCCTGCACTCTAGAGCCTATAAGCCACAATTACCAAGCCCGCGTGCCACAAATAGTGAAGCCTGTGCGCCTAGAGCCCGTGCTCCGCAACAAGAGGAGCCACCGTGAGAAGCCTGTGCACCGCAACGAAGAGTAGCCCCTGCTCACTGAAACTAGACAAAGCCTGCGCACAGCAACAAAGACTCAATGCAGCCAAAAATAAATTAATTAAAAAAAAAAAGAGAGAGAGGGAAAAGGGAGAAGACATAGGGATATGAAATAACTGTCTTTGAAACCAAAGGAAACATATTTATAAGAGGAGGTGAAGATGCAGGCAATTTGATGTGGAGAAAAAAATTCTTGGGTCCCAAAGATAAATTAAAAATAAAGAACAGTTTTAGGACCCAAACAGCAGAGGAACTGAAAAGGAGTTCTTCTTATACTCACCCATTAGTTATCTATTGCCGCACAACAATATTACTACAAATTCAGTGCTTTTAACAGGACACATGTATTGCCTCACAATTTCAGTGGGTCAGGAGCCCAGGAACGATTTATCTAGCTCTTCTGTTTCAGGGTCTCATAGAGCTTCAATACAGGTGTCAGCTATGGCTGCAGTCTTAACTGAGGCTCAAGTGGGGAATGATCCACTCATGCCCTTGTTGGCAGCATTCAATTCCTTGTGCTGCTAGATTCAGGAGCTTAGTTTCTTCCTGGCAGTTTGCTAGAGGCTACTTTCCCCCTCCACTGACTTTCTCCTTATGGCAGCTCACAATATGGCATCTTGCTTCTTCAAAGCCAGCAAAGGAGAGAATTTGAGAGTCCTAGCAAGATGGGTGGTATAATCTTCTGTGCTGTAATCACTCACTCACTGATAATCATGCATGTCCTGTCACCTTTGCCATACTCTTCTTAGTCAGAAGTTATAGATCCTGACCATACTCAAGGGGAAGAGTCTGCACTAGGAACATGAATACCAGGAGGCAGGAATCATGAGGACCACCACAGAGTCTGTCTGCCTCAAATTACTAATACTTTCTTCTTTCCAACAATTCTAATCACATAAGAATCATATTGCTCTTTCTCTTTGGCCACTAGGAGACCCAAAGCCAAAATTTTGACTCAGCTTTAGTAACTCTGTAAGACTAAATAGTCTATGTATCTGCAGTGTAAATATCTATCCCCCTTATATTGATCTTCCCTATAAAGAAATGTTTACTGCTGCCATTAATTTATACTTCTTTCATCCCTTTATTTTTTTAACACGTTCTTATAATTTCTGCAAATCCTCTGTAGAATGAGACATGGAATCGATAATTACACCATAAGGACATTGTTAAAAAGAGTAGCTCAGCTTTGAAAAGTTGTGAAGTCACAATGCTACATCAGCTTCTCTACTTTTCTCCATGGTACTGCAAACATCCCATAGGCAAAAAACATGTTCTACACCTCCCTTGATGCCACTTCTGATCTCCCTAATTATAGCATAAGTCATTCAATTCAGTTGCTATACTTAATACAACTTTCACTTAATAGAAATGTCCTTTTCCATTTGACTTGTGTAAGCTCTCTCCTAAAACCTACACTAAGGAAAATAATGCAAGAAACATAACCACATCAAGGATTAGAATTAGCAAGGAAAGTGCTTCAGTTTATAATATGCATTCTATAAATATGTGTACAAGTGATAGCAGCAGGGGCAGGGGCGAGGGCTGACACTGTTTTAGAAAAGCATTACTTTGAATTGACTTCCATGATACATGAAACATTTTAGAAGACTTTACCTTAATTCTGATTAATATGAGTATACGATTTTTAAAAGCATTTCTGTGTTAACTTTATTAAGCATATTTTTATCTCATGTTCTTCAGGTTTTTTATTCAAATGATAGGGATAAAACATCATGAGAATTAGTATCTTTGAAATCACCTATATTTAATGCCAACTTCTTTCAGCAGTTTTTGTTTCCTAGTGAACAATAATTTCATACAATGAGAAAATGAGAAAAATTTTAAAGTATGCTTTCATCTTGTATTTTTCTCAACTTTCTACAAAAATAAGTGCACTAATTATTTTCTGGTTATAACTTTACTCACAGAATTAAATGATACTCCCATATCAAACAGCTATGTTTGATAATGGTGATTACAATCTTCTCTGAGGAGATTATTCAGTTGTAGAGGCTGTTTCACCTCACTTTACACAGACGCAGATTACAAAGGATTTAAACTTTCTTCTTTTTGGTAAACTACAGTTTCTTAATCACCAACAGCTAAGTTCCTATCACCATAGCTTCCAAATGTGATGTAAGCATCCTGAGTTATAATAAGGTAAGTCTGGTCCAGCACTCAGCAAAACTCACAGAATGTTCTTTAGAGTGTCCCTATGATTTTAAGAGGTAAGAGTTATGTGCATGCTAAATCTAGATGTCTTTTTTTTTTGGCTGCGTCAGGTCTTAGTTACAGCATGCAGGATCTTTGTTGAGGCATGTGAGTTGTTCGTTGTGGTGCATGGGCTTCTCTCTAGATGTGGCATGCAGGTTTTTCTCTCTCTAGTTGTGGCATGCAGGCTCCAGAACACGTGGGCTCTGTAGTTTGCGGCACACGGGCTCTAGTTGAGGCACACAAGCTCAGTAGTTATGGCGCTTGGGCTTAGTTGCCCGGCGGAAGGTGGAATCTTAGTTGCCTGACCAGGGATCGAACCCACACCCCCTGCATTGGAAGGCAGATTCTTTACCACTGGACTACCAGGAAAGTCCCATAAATCTAGATGTCTTTTAAAGAAGAAAAAGGACACCACAAACTGCCTCAGATGGCCAGGGTAGTGTGGAGGGAAGGAAAGGTGATCTACTATAAACCCAGACATGCCTGCTTTGGAAAAGTTAATCTTGCTGCCTGTACTTCACGTGGGACTATTTGTCAGTATATTGCTCTCTGTTCATTATAACTCTCATATTCAAGAAGGAGAACTGGCCAAACCAGTAATATAAATGCATTGTATGCTCTACCCTCCCTCTTTATGATTAATTCTACCAGTGGTACAAATTTGCATGAATGAATGTCAGTGTGTTTTCTGCCCTGAACATTTCCTGCTGGCTTCAGCCCTGCTGACATTTATTACAAATAATAGCTAAATATTCCTGATTTAATAGCTGCAGTGGCCCCACATCTGAAGGTGCTGTCTATAATAAAAGCAGACAAGATGAGCTTATAACAAATACTAATCAGATTGTGTTTGCCCACATAATGGATAAGCCTCACATATACACTCAAAAAATGTAATGGTTGTTTTTTAAATGCAGCTGCTAGAAGTCACAGTTCAAGAGCATATCGGTTGCTTTCTTTTTTCATATCCCTTCTTCCTCCATCTCCTTAAAGTACCAAAGGCCTCTGTGCACAATCAAGATTGAATATTATCCCCTTTTTTATCTGGAAAAATGGGACACTGAACACAGAAGACTGGCTGTGTCCTTTTGTTCATCTTTTGTTACTCCTTCTAAACAAAGGGCATTGTCCCCTGATAAATTCCATTTTCTGCCTCTTATTCAAAGGTAGTTTACACACTAGCTAGGGTGATTCTCACACAATGCAGTGACTAGCAAAGATACAAATAACTTTCAAAGTTCTTTCAACCTGTTGACCCAGGTGTCCCTTCTGAAAGATACAAACTAGCATTCCACACCTCTCACAATTGATAAAGGAGACTATAAAACCTGAGATTACAAAGAGAAGACACAGAGTACCTACTAAAGTCAGGTTTTAAAAACCTTTGGGAATAAAAGGTACTTTTCTCTTTATCCTACCCAAACTTCACAAGCTTCCATATGAAAATTGAAGAAGGTCAAGTTAGTATTGTCTTTTACTTAGCATTTAAACACTTAGGAATTTTACTCACTTGGCCTTAATTGTGAATAATTTTCTGAAAATACATCTTTTTTTCTATTTTTATAGCATTCTTTCCAGAGTAGATGTTGTAGAAAATTGTAATGAGAGGTGATTACAGCCACCAGAATTTTAAAATATATCCCACTGAGATATACTACTTGATTGGCAGACATTCCCTGCAGTGCATAAACTATGTGACACTTGGAAACCAAAGTCTTAAACGATCTTCCACAATGATGAACACCAAAAATATACAACCTGAAGTTTAAGCATCATGGATCCAGGGACAAGCTAGCAGTAGAGCATTTTTGTTGAAGGCCCAACATCATGTCCTATTCTACAAAGCCACCTGCGGATGTCCCCAGTCATAACTTCTAACTCCCACCCTCCTCTGATTCCTCCAGCAGTCCAGTGGTCCAAAAGGCAGTGAACATGGTCTTGGGTCCACTGGCGCTGCTTCTCATACTCTGCACCTCTACCACTACTGCCTGAGTGTACAGCAATTTGCATCAACATGTGGAATGCAGATTCAACAAAATTTTTACTATCTTGATATTCAGAAAGAAACTTAAATTTCCCACCTCACCATATTGGTTGGCACAGTCTCCCAAACTGAAATTTGTTTGTTCACTGTGATCTTCAAAAGACCTAGAAAAGTAGGCAAAATGTATCCACATTGGCCAGGAATACAGACTGTCCTCATTTTACAGACGAGGACACTGAAGCCCAGAAAGCTATAGTGACTTGCCAAGAGTCACACAGTGAATTAGGACAGAATTGTATCGTTGTCCCTGTCTTTTAAGTCCTGAGTCAGTGCTTCCTCCATTATACTAGTCTCCATTCTCACCTCCATTCATTACACTAGTCTCCTATCTCACCTGTTCTCTCCTGGCTAATGAGAACCAATCACTTTACTTGTTTCATCTGTCCTGAGCTGCAAAGTTTGATCAGTGGGTTTTCTGGATTCTCAATTTATTAGATCCATTTGGCCAAACATATGACCAATGTATTATTTTGTCTATGAGCGATGTCGCTGCTGACAATCACTTGATGGTGCCACTGATTTCTAATACACATATCCTTTTCCCCTCTGGATGAGAAATCTTGCTTAGACTGACAAAGATGACTTCATGTGCATTCCTTTACTGCTAAGTGTGACCTTTTCATGGCCAGCCTTCAGTAGGCAGGCATTCAGGCACAAAGTTGCCTTTCTCCCTACAGCACTTCTCCCTACAGCACTATTTTTCTCCCATTTTTGTCACTAACAATTGTGCTCCTTCCAGAAATCCAGTTCACATGCTTAGCACATTGTGATCAGATTCCTCTGTCTCCCACCATTTGCCTTCACATATATTCAGCTTCACCTGAATGTCCATTATAATTCTGGGTACATCTTAAATAAATCTGTTTTAGCATCTGTGCCCTTTCTATGTTCTGGGCTGGGAATACTATTTCCCTATCCCATTTAGGTTCTATTCAGATACTGACTCTTCTTTGAGCCTTTTCCTGAATATCAGCCAGATGTGACTTCTCTCTACTCTGAGCACTTAATGCCCTTGTCACTTCTATTTTCATAGCACTTATACACTGGCCTACCTGTATTACAGTTATATGCACTAGGTGCTCTAAGCCATGTAGTTTATAATTCATCCTTATACTGCACAGCACACTCCCAATGCAGGGGGCCAGGTTCAATCCCTGGTCAGGGAACTAGATCCCACATGCTGCAACTAAGAGTTCGCATGCTGCAACTAAAAGATCCTGCATGCCACAACTAAAAAAGATCCCGTGTGCCACAGCTAAGACCCGGCACAGCCAAATAAACAAATAAATATTTTTTTAAAAACGTCATAGCCATATATCTTAATCCCTAGCACAAAAAAGATCTCTTCTATCATACAAACATCTTTGCAACTCTATGTCAAAACTAAAATGAAGCATATGCTACTTCAATGTTCTGAAAGCTATATGAAAACTGAAGAGAAAGCAAAATGAATTTTACAGTCTAGCATCCTGTACCTGGCAGAAGCTGTGTGCTGAGACCTGAAGCAGAAATTATAGACAGGTAATCAAAGAACTGACCCACCTGGGGTGGGAGGGAAGAGGATGGTTCTAAGAGTATAAAACCCAATCTGAATCCAAAAGCCCAGGAACCAGAAGCTGACATCTAATGTCCAAGGGTAGGAAAGGATGGATGTCTCAGCTCAAAAAGAGAAAGCTAATTCACCCTTACTCTGCCTTTCTGTTTTATTGGGGCCCGCAACAGATTGGATGATGCCTGCCCACACTGGGGAGGGCCATCTGCTTTACTCAATGTTCTGATTCAAATGCTAATCTCTTCCAGAAATACACCCTCAGACACACCCAGAAATAATACTTTACCAGCTATCTGAGCAACCCTTAGTTCAGTCCAGTTGACACATAAAATTAACCATCACAGAATGGCAAGTATTCAGATGTTTCAGTCCGGTATCTATAGCCAAGGTCAGCATTCTAGGAAAAATTCTAAAGAGCTGAGAATATGCCAACAAACAAAGAAACAAACAAACAAACATAATTCCACAGAGGTGATTTCTAATGTATAGTAAAGAAAACTGTAATCTGGTACCAGAGATCAAATTTTCATAGGCAAACAGCAAAGAAAGAGGAAAGAACACTGCCATTAGACAAAGAGAAAAATTGTATCAACAGGGCCTAGATCCAAGTGTTGGGCATGGAGTCTGGCTCCACTCTCAGCATTTAATTCCCTTAGCTGCTATATTGTGAGCAGTCAGGAGCTCTAAAATAACCTAGGCAGAGTCTGTTATTATCCTTATATTTGGCCCAGGAAACACTACTGATTTGGGCCTAAAAAAATGAGCATGAATTTTTAAGAGGCAACACACCTTAGTAGGACAATCACCCAAAGCCTGTCCTCAAACTTTGATGTGCCTATAAATCACGTAGGGATCTCATTAAATTGCAGATTGTGATTCTGTAGGTCAGGAATGGACCTGAAATTCTGCATTTCTAACAAGCATTCATGCTGCATACTGCCTCCAAGCTCAAACTTTGAGTAAGAAAAACCTAAACAACAGCTAAATCGGAGCCCAAAATATAGCACAGGCATATTTTAAAATCACAACCTAATGCTTAAATTAAGTAATGTACATACATAACTTACAAACAGACTGTATAATTTGTTATATTATCTGTAATAACATGTTATATTATTTCAGACCTCAGAATATATATAGTTACTTCCCTTGCAAACATATAACAAAAACTTTGAAGCACTTGTTTTCCATATTTATCTCTCGCCTGTCGGCTTACATTCTTTTTAATAGGTTCCAAATGAGAAATGTTCACTTCACAGATTTTAATTACCTGAAATCCTTTTTTCTTTACTGATTACCAAGAGCAAAGCAGCCTTTTGCGTTAACCTTTCAAAATGTCCAATTTAACTTACGAATACAATATTTTTTTAGCTCAGCGTGTATAGATGATGCATACTGTTTCATACTGCCGTTATAAAAAGACTGTTTTAATTACCCACAAAAATGTTCTTGGGATGGAGAACTGTGAGAGTTCATGAACAGAACTGCCCAACAATTTATTGGAAGAGCACCCAGTATCAAGAAAGCAACTGTATCTGTGGTAGATAAAGCATTCTCTCAACTACTGGGGAAATTTGTTTTGACACCACATTAGGATTAAATCAGTTATGCAATATACCATAATAGCTGCCTTTATTTTGTATTTTCAAAAACAAAAGCCTGATTTTCTGGATTCCTGCTAACGGACTAAACATTGGCATAAAGCCTGGAGACATATCAGGAGGAGGAAGGGGGCTGCTGGTGATGAGGTCATCCTGAGGCATTTGAATTCAGAGCTTCCATTATTCCAAATGTTGTAGCTATTCTGGGAAGCTTCAAGGTCACAAAAGCAACACTGCTTGATTGCAGTCACTTCTCTGATTCCTTGAGCAAGTGTTTGCTCCTTTTTACATTGTCTGAGCTTTGAAATTCACATAGCAACTTTATCCCCCCAACCCAATCAGAAGGCTTTCATGCAAGCCATTCTGCAAAACACAAAATCAGGGGGAAAAGAAGCTAAATCAAAAACTTAAATAAAAAGCAGTGATAGAAGGCTTCAACAAAGTCCACACGGGGAATCAAACCTGCTTTTAAACAAAAATATTGACATAGCAATTTAAAATAAATACCAGCCTCATATGCTGAACACTTTATTATTGGCTCACAGGACTGCAAATGCAAGAAACACATTCTTCTCTGAAACACTGCCAAAGGCAAACCTCTTAAAAACCAAACATTGTGACATGTTCTTAAGTAGCTTGCCATCATGTCGATTGTTGCATTTGGTATAACATAACAGCCGCATGTTCATTAAGCCCACATTTTGCAATTAAGGTACATATGTTTTGCTTCTCCAAATGTCTGAAAGCCAGGTGGAACAAGTCAATCGCTCTGGTGACATTGCGCATTTCTACAATGCTGAATTCTAGCTCAGCATTTTGCATAGTATGCCTATTATATAGAAAACAGAATTGCCAGTATGTCCTTTTGTGTAAAGCTGTAAAAGCTCAGAACATCTTAGCAAATATTGGCTATGCTGCTGCTAAGGTAACATGGAGCAGATGTCTACAATTATCCTGTTAAAAAGTTTCATTGTAAAAGACCCTTCAAATAAAGCACCGATGCCAGTAATTGCACATTAATTGGCTTCGTTCCTCTGTGAAGGTATAGCACAGCACTGATGACCTTCTGATTTGCTGCCTTCCAAAGCACACTGTATGCTAAAAATATTGAAAGGTCCTTGTTCTTTCATTGCCTTTTAATCTTTAAGTAATGTGCCCATAAAAATAAACCTAGTGATTCTGTCCTGACATTCAACATTTCTTCAAAATTTTAAAAAGCAAAATAAAAATGATTTCATTATGACTTGGGACTCGTAATACCTAAAGATAAGAGTCAGAAACAGAGTAAAGAGGCTGACCTAACATTAAAATGGTAAGTTGCAGTTCATTGGAACCTTGAAATTGTGAGCACTTGGGCAACTGAAATGTTAGGTGTCAAACAGCTAAACAAAATATGGTTTTTACAAATAAATCCCGGCAAGGCTAGAGTTGTGTGACCTTCCCCAATCTATGCTCTAGGTAGAGCACAGTATAACTCTCATTGAGATGTCAGGAAGACCTAATTAGCTGAAAGCCTCATCTGGGGTGAAAGGGCAATGGGAAGGCAAACCAAGGATTGCTTCAAAATTGCTCTCACTGTGTGTCCACTGGAGAGGAGTTTGGGAAGATTGTATAAAGTGCAAAAGCTCTTTCTGGTATTTCTGACAGTTAAAGTACCCTAAATTGAAATGCATTCCTATATAACAGAAAAAGGAAGAAAACAATTTCTAGGGAGTGTTGATGGTTAGTCTGCTGTAAAAGCCCATGCAACTTGGTGCAGTTTTTTAAAAACTCTGCAAATATTAGATAAACATGATGTATGAAATCTTCCATGTTTAATCACTCACCACTCACCTTTACCCAGTGTCCCACACCCAGCTCAGCAGCATCTTTCACTGTTTCTCTTTTCATTGTTTCAGGGTTTAGAGAGATCTGGTCACTTCTGATTGACCCTAGACAAAAGAAAGAGCAGGAATGGAGATGGAAAGGTGTGAAAATCTGAGCAACTTATGATTTACCTCCCAGGACAGTTAAGTTGGAACAGCACTGGAATAGGAGTCTGAGGATCCTTCAGTCACTAACCAGTGTGCATCTTGGACAACTCAGTCTTTCTTTGATTTCATTTCCTCATATGTATAATGAAGAGACATGTCTACATACAGTTTTTTTTTTTTTTTTTTTTTTTTTTTTGCGGTATGCAAGCCTCTCACCGCTGTGGCCTCTCCCGTTGTGGAGCACAGGCTCCGGACGCGCAGGCCCAGCGGCCATGGCTCACGGGCCCAGCCGCTCCGCGGCATGCGGGATCCTCCCAGACCAGGGCACGAACCCGCGTCCCCTGCATCGGCAGGCGGACTCTCAACCACTGTGCCACCAGGGAAGGCCCTACATACAGTTTTGAATCCCTTTGGTGTGACAAGATTCCCACTTCCGCATTTTCTTCAATGTTCTTTTTTTTTCTTTTTCTGTGAATGTAAAATTAGACTTTTTTTTTCTAATTGGGTATAGTTGTTTTACAATGTTGTACTTTCTACTGTACAGCGAAGTGGAGTTCCCTGTGCTACACAGCAGGTTCTTATTAGTTATCTATTTTATACATATTAGTGCATATATGTCAATCCCAATCTCCCAGTTCATCCCACCACCACCACCCACCCCCCTCCTTCTATGTTCTTAAATACGGAATAACCTTCCCTTTATTCAGAAATTTTCATCTATAAACTTATGAGTAATACTCAATGAAAAAATAACTTTGGAGTTTCAATAAATCTAGAAAATGAAAAGGAAATGAATAGGGTATTTGTAACTATTGAAAAGCATCTCAGAATCCAGAAGGAGATCCCATAACAAGGTCTTCAAAGGTGGTCAAAGTTTGGGAAGACTTTGAAAGAGCTGAGAAGATCCAAAGTTATTCAACTCAGATTCCAGAGGAATTCATATCAGAATCACATAGGTGAGGTCCTAATTCATGGTAAAACCTCTTAACCTATATCTCAAGTAAAAGAATACATAGAGATTTAAAAAACAAATATTGAGAGCCTACTGGGTAGAAAGCACTGTCCAAGTGCTCAAAGAAAAAAAGGAACACAACCTGGACCCTGCCAGCAGGACTTGACTGCTTTGTAAATAAAAATAACAAAAAAACAAAAACCTCCCGCCCTTGGGCTGCTTGCACACCACAGACACCCTGAGGCAATTAGTTAGAGATTACAGTGATGCAGGCAAAATAAACACAGTTAATCAAATCAGCTTACTAAAAGGACAAAATCAGATAGTCTGAGTGGAAAACCATCAACCCAGTCCAGACTAAAATCAGACCATTTGGTCAGGGTGTGAAAGCAAACCAGTGTTTGCTTAATTTAACAGACATTTCACTTTGAACCAGGTGTTTGGCTGACCCTAAGCTTCATCTAGAAAGTGGAATCTGACTTATTTCATTGTATTTGTTCTAAAATAATAAGACTAGACCAAACAAATGGGAAAACAAAAATAAAAGCACATGACCAAGATGAACACAGAAATCACAAAAAATATAAAGTGAAAGAAAGGAAAGGAAAATGAGAGGATTGAGTTAGATGATTTCTAAATGCCCTTTTCAGTTCTTAAAAAAAACCCTTTGATTATATCAAAGATCAGAAATTAGAGAAAATGAGTTCAGATGATCCAAACACCACAAATAACTCCAGGATTATATACGAAATAATGCATTTCAAAGTACATTTATCCAAAGTACTATTTAAATTATTTCCATTCAAAAAATTGACACTTAAGTGGTGGCGCAGTGGTTGGGAGTCTGCCTGCCGATGCAGGGGGCGCGGGTTCATGCCCCGGTCCGGGAGGATCCCACGTGCCGCAGAGCGGCTGGGCCTGTGGGCCATGGCCGATGGGCCTGAGCGCCCAGAGCCTGTGCTCCGCAATGGGAGAGGCCACAACAGTGAGAGGCCCGCGTACCGCAAAAAAAAAAAAAAAAACTTATGTGTCAAATTCAGTGCCAGGTTTGAAGATGAGTAAGACATATTTAACAGTTACATGAAGAACACATGCTTACTTCCACAAACTGACATTTCTTTCTTGTGATCACTTAGGTTACTGCACTAAAAATATCCCAAACATAATGGTGCTTTTCAGCCAGTTACATAATTGTATCACATTTTGATACTTTCTTAAAAAATAGATGAAATTATATCAGATCCATATACTCGACCTAAAATTTCCAATTTCTTTTATATGGCATGTTACAGGTGGTGGGCAAGGAAGAACTGCTCTAAGAAATATAAGTTGAAGCAGACTATGTTTGCATCATAATTAAGGTTCCACGTTTAAAGTTGAATTATCTCTAAAGATCTCTAGATATTCTCCCTTACATCTCACCCTTATATTTATTTTAACTAAGACAGCATCACTCAATTCTAGAAGTTTCTATAGTAATTTGGAAAGATTGCAGTTGAAATGCTTCATTTCCTGGATGCCAAAATAGCACCACCTATGGGCTTATCATAAGACAACACCAGTGGGTAAAACTGCAAGATTGTTTTAAATTAAACTAAAACTTGATTTAGGTGAATTATATTAATTGATGCTGACTTGAGTTTTTTATGGCAAAATATCACTACTATTTCAATATGCTTCTTGTATACACTTACCATGTTGCACTTTGCACACAATGTAAAAATATTCTGAGTAATATATAAATCCCAGAACCTTTAGAAGAAAATGTTATGAAAGATATTCAGATTTTCCAAAAGCATACACTAAAACAAATGTTTTATTATCTTACATATAAAAACTTATCATTGCCTTTACTGCAGAGACTGTATATAACATACTAGGCACTCCAATCATTGAATTTTAGAACTGAAAAATATCTTAGAGACTGTAAAGTCCAGGAAAGCAAAGACACAACACACACACTCTGCCATTCATCTTTCCTAAACCCAAGGCAGACAGCGCCAATCAATTTCAGGTTTCATTTTTGCTAGGCCTAGGTGTGGTCTCCAGTGCCTATCCACACAGCACTCTAGGGTGCCCTTACCAATCATTCACAGCTGGCACAGAAGATGAAATACATTTGCTAACTCAACTCCAGTCCAGAATCCTCAAGGTACAAATAAAGAAATTGAAGAAATACCCCATTTTGCTATTCCATTAGTTTTGTAATAGAACTAAGATTAAAACAGATTTCAAGCTTTTATAGCTATATCTTGTTGCCTTGGAGAACTTTTTTAATAGTAAGAGACAGGAGGTTTGAAATTAGAATAGTTTTAATTTAAAAATCTCATTGCCTTATTTTCATTGCATGGCAGCTGCTGATTTTCGTATACATAATGTGTTATTTTTTATGCTGCCTCTCTTTGTAAGCCAAAAATGCTTCCTAAGAAAAGAATATTAGGGAGTTCTCTGGTGGCTCAATGGTTAAGAATCCACCTGCCAATGCAGGGGACACAGGTTTGAGCCCTGGTCTGGGAAGATCTCATATGCCACGGAGCAACTAAGCCTGTGTGTCACAACTACTGAGCCTGTGCTCTAGAGCCCGCATGCCACAACTACTGAAGCCCACGTGCCTAGAGCCCGTGCTCCGCAACAAGAGAAGCCACCGCAATGAGAAACCCACGCACCGCAACGAAGAGTGGCCCCTGCTCGCCACAACTAGAGAAAGCCCGCGAGCAGCAACAAAGACCCAGTGCAGCCAAAAGTAAAATGAATAAATTAAAAAAGAAAAGAATATTAGTCCCTATCTTAAATATATATATATACTATTGAAGAAGTTACAGTTTGTGACAAATTGACTTCAAGAATTCATGGGGCCAGTCAGTCCTGGAAATAGTTTCTCCTACCTAGCATCTCTCAGGTTTGCTTTACTAATGACCAAATAATTCTGGAGTTGTCCAACTTCACATGAGGATATCTTAATTGGTTACCCTGATGCCTAACAAAGTCTATCAACCATCTTTATGCTATATGAATCACTACATCATCACTCAGAGGCAGAATCCCCTTCCAAGGATTTTGACTTGGTGCCAAACAGGTGATACTTGGGCTCTGGCCCCCATTCTCTTCCTACCCATACATCCTTTTCTCCCTTCCCACTGTGCCATCCAAACATGACACAAATTCAGCCCTTAGAACTTTAAAACAAATAAGAAACGCTTGTTTCCCTTACCATCCAGTTATCTATGCACTCAATAAACATTTACTCTGTATCCATTATGGGACAGGTGCTGTTCTAGGTGGTAGGACTCAGTAGTCAACAAAGTAAAAATCCTGACTCAGTGAGTTTACATTCTCATTTAAATTTTAACAATTTTAACAGCATGTCAGTTGCTGATGAGGGCTGAGGAAAAAAAATAAAGGGAGAACAAGGGTATAGACAGTGATGGGGGAGGCTCTTTTATATAAGCTGGTCAGGGGAGACTTCACAGAAAACCCATTTAGCCACATAAAAGTCAGGTGTACTTCATGAGAGCTGTTTCAAGGTCATCAAGTGGGCTCAAAGACAAATGGGGACAAAGGATATACAGTATGTATTAGAACAGCCCTTTCTAGGAACTCTAAGGAAGAGCAAAAAATGGAATAAAGAAATTTTTTGGAGTCTTGCTATTGTTATCTGTTTTTAAGACAGGAAAAAGCTTACGTGTTTGTTCATTGGAATGATTTGACAAAAAGCGAAAAATCATGAAGCAAGAGAAAAAAGATTTGCTAGAGCAATGTCCTTGATTAGTACAGAGGAGATAGGGTCTTAAGAGAGCAAATGGCAGGAATATCGGGTGGGGGAGGAGGGATGGAGGGTATTGCCATAGCAAGAACCACATTTCATCCACAGTGAAGGATGAAAGGTAGAATTCATATGTATAGACAGATGTAGGGGGTTGCATAATGTGAGGAGAGGAAGATAGAGGAATTTCTCTTCTGATTACTTCTGTGAAATAATACTTCTCTTCTGTGAGATAAGAAACAAAGTTATAGCTTAAAATAAGAAGGAAGAAATGTTGAAGGTTTGAGGAGAAAGAAGACTCTCTCCTCTACCTGCTAAACAACCTGAACCAACCACTCCCTTGCCCATGTTAACAGAAAAGCATAGGAAACTATCCACTCTTTGCTAATCATCCACACCACTGCCTCCGTACATAATCAAGAGTTGACTGTTCCAGAAAGACTGGCAAATGGTTGGCTTATTACTTTCACCTTGAAAATAGTTTTCAAAAATCACTTAGCCCACATATATGCTTAATATGCTCTCCCTCCCCATCCCCAACCATTTCCTAATTATAACCACATCATTTTAGTGTTTTCTCTGACTTCACTCAGGACATAAGCATCTTTCTAAAACAAAGTTCTTCAGAAATGCATTCACTTGGGAATCAAAAGAGAGGAAAATTACTCATTGTCCTTTAGTCCTTCGAACCAATTTTCTTTAAACCTCATTTTTATCTCTTTAGTCCCTTAATCCTTACTTACTTTAAGTTGCAGTCTGATAAATATGCCATAGAGCTTTAAAGACTGGAAATACATTAGAAAATGTAAATGATGCCATAACATAAAATCTGCTATACTGAAATGAGTACCTGTTATTCTCATGGTATCATACTGATACATAAACGTAAAGCAGTTCACATCTGTGATTATTTCTAACACACAAACTAAGCATGTTTCTGTTTATCTGGAGGAGTGAAAAACAAGGAGGATTGAGGGAGCTGTACTGGGATGTTTCTGGAACCTTTAAACTTACCTTTTCCAACAGGTAAAATATTTGGCCTAAATATTATGGAAAACCTCTTCTGACCAGTGTATCCCCGGGGTAGAAATCTGTTGTAGTAACAAGTCACACTTTGCTTAGGGCAAGACAGTCCCCTTATAGGGAAGAATATAAAAGTAATCCTGCTGACTTCAGCTGCAGACTGAAAGCTAGGGCTGGAAAGATCTTAGACAATCAGAGGGTTCTCTTTCCCTAGGCTTTCTTAGGAAGAGCCTAAAATATCTTTGATTTATTTGGCATTCATTACTGTGAATGACAACTTGATTTCCTAAAATCTAGCTGACTATTACGCAAAGGGTGGAAGAGAGCATTCAGAGGATGGCAGAGTGGAAAGCAAAGGACACCGTAGGGCAGAGCTGGCAGGGTTTGTGATCTCTGGTGGCAGAATTTGAGGGAATATAAAGGTGCAAAGAAGAAAAGTCAAAAACAAGTAGAAAGAAACATAAAGAAAAGGGATAAGGGAAGCTACAAGAAAAGAAAATGAGAAAAGTTTAAAAAGGAAGGTGGTATTGTAATAACAGAAAAAAATTAGCTTAGATCTCTTCCCCTCACATTAAAAGGCAAAATGTCTAACTGATAGATAATTAAATGTCAAAAAACTTAGAAAAAATAGTATATTTTTAATATTTCTATGGGGCACCACATTTCAAACATAAAAGGATACGAAATCACCCCACGCAGCAATGAAGACCCATGGCAGCCAAAAATAAATAAATTAATACATTTATTTTTAATTAAAAAAAAGAAATCACCCCAAAAGACTGACCAGTTTACTTAAATAAAATGTAAAGTTTCTAACATCAGAACACACCATGAAATAAAAAGACAAATAGTTTCTTTGTATATCCTTCTCTCCTTCCCATCCTTTCCTGCAAAATTCTGTCCCAAACTGACAGATAAGGCCAAGAAAGATAGTGTCAGAATGGGGTTCTAGGGATTCTGCTGAGCCAGTGAGAAGCCAGAACACTTGTGGGTGAGAAGGGCTTGCTCTAGGAAGCAGGAAGGGAATGGGAGCAGATGGGCAGCCTAGCAAAGCTGCCTGAGCTCAAGCGGGAAGAGGTGGTCACGTCCAAGTAAGGGAGCAGCCTGGTACACGTTACTGAAGGCTCAGTAGAGTTAAGAATACATCTAGAGGGGTGGGAGGGGAAAGTAGTAAGATGGGAAACAGGTTATGGAGAGACTGATCAAATAAGTAAATACATGGTTGATAAAAGGAGTCAGGTTTCTCACTGTGGAGAAAGGGCTAACAAATACAGGAAAAAAGACAAGTGGAATGAACCTTGATGTGGGACTGGAATTAAATATAACAGTGTGAACTTAATGATTTCATAATATACAGACACTTGTAGAAATATATGTAAATGTAATTGCGTGTGTGGATTACCTACCTCTCTGTCTACTGAGGACACCTGAGAGCAGTGACACCACCAATACCCATGAGTACAGTACACTGAGCACCCAGGTCTTGTTTTCTGAAGTAACTAGAAGATGCAAGCTATTATACCTATAGTGACTGTTCAGGATGTTAAAATGATGGACACTTTTTTGTACTTTGCTCTTATTCTTTGCTGTCTTCGTTTAACAAGTCTCTAATACCTTTATAATGACAAAGAAAATATGTAAGAGAAAAGGGAGGGAGATGAAGGCTCTGTGGCCTATTCTGCAGACCACGCCCCTTTCACAGTCCTCCTTGTTCTTGCCTTCCTGACTGTCACAGCTAAAAAACAAAACAATCCCATTTTCCAGCTTACTTTGGAGCCAGGTGTGGACATATATCAGAGTTCAGGCCATAAGAAATAGGCAGAAATCCCCAGAGATTTTGTACATGAATTAAAGCCTATTAGCCTACTAGTTGTTTTGCTCTCTTGCTTTCTCCTGCCTGGAAGACATATCCTCTCCCAGTAGGTTCAGCAGCCATCTTGTGACCCTGAGTCAATAAGCATGAGGACAAAGGCCTATACACTAAAGAGAACAGAGTGGGAAGATGGAAAGCAACCAGGTCCCCGATGACCTCCTTGAGCTTCTGTGCCAGCCCTAGACTCCTCACCCATGAATTTCTTGTTTCATTAAATCACTAGGCCTCATGTGTTTAAACTGCTATTTATAGCAGAATGCATCCCTAACTGATACATATATTTAAATAAAGAGTGAAGAAGAATAACATAAAAAGTACTTAGACTGTGTACAAACAGAAGGCTTGGGCTAAGGTATCACATGACCTTCATGGCTGGGCTCAGCATGACAATATTGATGTTGTCATTCCAGAATTACAAACATACCATGTGCCTACAAACAAAAAGGGGACAGTTTTCTAAAAACCCCCTTCTTCCTTTGAGTGAGAACTACCCGTCTCCTAAAATATGGCATTTAATTCAATTATACATGCCACTCATCTCTTACAAACACTAATCAGTTTTCTGATATCTATTAGATGTAACTCTTTATCCTAAATTCTATAACATTCCTGAGACTACGAAGTGCATTAGCAAACATTAAGGATCTATCCTTGTTCATTGTTTCTTGAATCTTCCTGGTTTTAACTTCAAGGATAGGGCACTTGAGACCAGGACAGGGCTGGGGAATATGGCACCTATATCCTTAAGTGATAGTGGAGCAAATACATAAGTAAACTTCCATCCTTTGGGGCATAGCCCAAAGTGACCTCTTGTGAGAAAACTGCATTCAAGTTTTATGCTTATGTATTAGCTAAAACTGTGTATATTCAACACAAGGTGTAAGAGAAGATATTTGCAATACAGATATTTGGCATAAGGCTAGTACCCAAAATATACGATGCACTTCTACAAATCAATAAGAAAAAAACAAAACCAGAAAACCCAGTAAAAAGGTGGACAAAAAATGAACACTTAACCAAAGAGAGTATCTAGATTACAAGAAAAATATGAAAATATTTCATTCAGGAAACGCAATTAAAATTACAATCAAGTATCACTGCATACCCACTAGAATGACTAAAATTAAAAAGATGGAAAATTCTGTCAAGAACCTGAAGCAACTAAAACTCTAATACACTGCTAGTATGAGTATAAATTGTACAACCACTTTGAAAAACTGTATCTTTTAGAGCTAAACGTATATAAACCTATGACCCAGCAACTTGGCTCTTAGAAATGCATACATATTTTTATGTCATATCAAAGCCATTTGTAATAGTCAAAAATCTGTAAATTGCCCAAATGCCCATCAAGAGCAGAATGTATAAACAAAATAAAGTATATTCACACAATGAACATGATACAAGGAGAATGAACAGTCTACAGCTACACACAGAAAATATTGTTGACTCTCGCAAACACAATGTTGAGGGAAAGAAGCCAGACACAAAAGAGTATTGCTCTATGGTTCCATGTCTATAAAGTTCAGAAACAGGTGGAACTAACCTGTGCTGTTAGAAGTCAGGAAAGTGCTCACTCTTGGTGGAAGGAGGTAGAGACTGGAAAAGTGCACAGTGGGGTTTGAGGGTGCTGCTAATGTTCTATTTCTTGATATGCTATTAGCTGTCATCAGTGAAAATTTACCATCTCTACACTTATGTTCACTTTTCTCTATGTATATTTCAATAAATAGATATAAAAGTTTAAAAATGCACAAACACTTTGCATGCTTCTTTGTAATTTATCTATGTTTAGTATTTTTTTTAATTTATTTATTTGTTTTTATTTTTGGCTGTATTGGGTCTTCATTGCTGTGCACAGGCTTTCTCTAGTTGTGGTGAGCAGGGACTACTCTTCGTTGGTGCACGGCCTTCTCATTGTCGTGGCTTCTCTTGTTGCGGAGCACGGGCTCTAGGCACGAGGGCTTCAGTAGTTGTGGCTCGTGGGCCCTAGAGTACAGGCTCAGTAGTTGTGGCTCGCGGGTTTAGTTGCTCCGCGGCATGTGGGATCTTCCGGACCAGGGCTCGAACACGTGTCCTCTGCATTGGCAGGCAGATTCTTAACCACTGCACCACTAGGAAAGTCCCTATGCTTAGTATTTTTAAATTTAGGGTTTTTTTGCTTCTGGGTAGTCAATAAAAAGTTGATATTATAGAAAGGATAGGTTTATATATCAGCCTCTGTACCACTTAAAAACAACCACATATTCCCTAAGATATCTGTTCTCCAGTTTGAAGGACATGGAAAGAAGTTCCCATTCTCTGCCATGAGATCAAAAGCCATTTGGCAAAACATACATTCTATTCTCTCCAGCCTGATTTTCAGATACACTTACAGTTAATATTCTATCGATATCAAATATGTGCTATTTGCTATGCTGCCCCATTGTGTCATTCCCCCAAATCTTTACTTATCTCCATTATCTAGAGCCTAAGACATAATGAATGCTCAATATTTATTAAAATAATAAAAAGTTGGCATTCAAGTTGATTTTCAGCATTGATAGCTACTCTGTATAATGATCCCTCACTCATCACAGAAGTTTCTGGTGGCCACTCCCCTTGAGGATCTGGCATACCACAAACTCCAGACATTTTTCTGCAACAAACAGAAAGTATGAACCATGTCCTATGGTATTACATGCTCAGATGTCAGCAGTTAGTGTGATACTTTAAAAAAACTAAGACAAACACAGTTTAGTGTGTTACTTTCTAGTCATTACCACACATTCTGCACACCCCCAAACCTTCAGTCCCCACCACCACACACACACCAAATGTACTGGTTTATGTTAAAAAAGTGACTCAGCAGATAAGAAACGGCAGAATAGCCTACTTATAAAGTGTGCACTTTGGGGTCAGACAAATCTGAGATCACCTACTGATTCTGCTTTTCTACTCTCGGAATACAAGTTCTTTGACGTAGCAATTTTTGTCTTCTGATTCACTGTTGTATTGTCAGCACCTAGGCTAGATTATGGCACATGACTGGCACTTAATGATTATTTGCTGAGTGAATATTTAAGATTGGCAGCATCAAAAACAGACAGTCACACTTCTCTTCCATACACAGAGCATCTGACATCCCCAGACCAGTAATGCTAAAGTTGCTATGCAATTCAGACTCCTTATGGAGAGAACATGTGAAAAAAAACACAGTCCTCCGTCACCAACAAAATAGAATGCAAATAGTGACCACAAACTTTTATACACTGTACAACTTCAAGATTAAAAAATGAAGAAACATGCAATAAATTATGTGATCTGGTTTTCAGAATAACCATTCCAAATTTACTAAAACTAAAAACAAAAAGGATTACATTTTTCTTTACCAGAAACCTTCTCACTTGGAGAGAATAACAAATAAAGTGAAATTAATTAAAATATTTATCTAGTAATACACATGCAGAGAGGTGACAAGAGTGTTGGGCTTGGAGTCAGATGGGCCTAAATTTTAATTCAGCTCCGGCACTTATTAATAGTATGAATGACCATGGAAAAGTTTCACCTGCAAAAAGAAGTAACTATATACCTCATGCAGTATATAATCTATGAGGAGTAAAAAAGATAATACATTAAAGTTTTAGTACATAATCTGGCAAAGACCAAGTTCTTAATAAATGTTAGATCTTGTTATTAGAGTGTCTTCTTGATAAATATTATGTTGGATATTTCACTTAGTTTTAATTTCTAAAAATATTTTTAGAGGAAATTCAGCAGCATCCACACTTTCAGGAGTTTCTGAACCTGCTGATGTAAAAAAAATCAGAAGCTTATTTCACTCATGGGGTCAACCTTGCATATGAGATCATCAACCAATCTTCCTCTATTATGTTGAGCAAAATTATTTTCCCAAAGTGATCCACCTTTAATCCAGTTGCAGTTCCAAAATTTAATTGACAAATCTAATTACTGTGATGAATTTATTTATAGTCACTATTCAATATCTATTGATAGTTTCTTGACCTTGAAGAATACCATCCAATTAACATGGCAATATGTGTTAATGGATTTTTAAATTACTTCACACTGGATAAAAGGTAAAAGGAAAACAGAGAAATTCATTTTCAGAAAGAAGAATCACAACTGATGAAAACAAGCCTTATACATAGCACTGAATCTGGAACACTAAGGGTTTCCTTCCATTCATTTGATATTATGATGTGAGGGGGTCAGTTATTTTACAGACGGGGTGGTACATGTTTGGGGAATTCTTTCAGAGACTCAGGGCCTAAATTCAGGCAACAAAATGTCTGCTCAACTCTAAGAACAAGACAGCTTTTTTGTTTTAAGAATTTGTTAAATCTTAGTTAATTTTTCAGAATATAAAAAGTTGATGAGTGATTGATTAATAAAAATCACCAACTCCCTGAAATAATGGGAGACAAGAAACCTTTCTTAGAAAATTAAAGGGGAATGACTACATTCATACCAGTGACCCCTAGAGAAGGAACAGTTACCATTCAGTTGGTACTTTCCTCACTGCCTAGTCATGTCCCTTCCCATTCTCCGTATTTATTTCACCCTGTATTTCAGGCCTAATTTTAGACACAGAGTTGGAATCACAGATCATCAGAACTGTAAGGAATCCTAGAAATTATTTACCTAATCCATCATTTACAGGAAAAATGCTAAGAAATTGAGAGGTGAAGTGACTTATCCTTGATCAAGTGATTAATACTTTTGTTTCCTTCTTAATCTCCTATTATACCATAATCCTCTCCAAAAGAGGGATCTTGCATTAGGGTGTGATACGGACTGAATTTTGGTCCCCCGCCAAATTCATATGTTGAAGTCCTAACCCCCAGTACCTTAAGCTATGACTGTATGGAGACAGAGCCTTTAAGAGGTAGTTAAGATTACATGATGGGAAAATAATTTGAAAAAGAATAGATGCATGTATATGTATAACTGAATCACTTTGCTGTACACCTGAAACTAACACAACACTGTTAACCAACTATGCTTCAATATAAAATTTTAAAAAATTTTATTTAGTTCAGAAAAAAAAAGTTTAAATGAGGTGGTAAGTTTGGGGACCTAATTAATTATGAATGATGTCCTTGTAAGAAGAGGAAGAGACACCAGGGACAAATTCCACAGAGGAAGACCAAGTGAGGACACAGTAAAACGACAGCCAAGGAGAAAAGCTTCAGTAGAAACCAAACTGGCCAACATCTTGATATTGGACTCTAACCTCCAGAACTATGAGAAAATAAATTTTTGTTGTTAAAATAACCCAATCTGTGATATTTTGTTATGACAGCCCTAGCTGGCTAATACAGGGAGTTGTGTTCCAGCACCTGGTACAGTAACTGGCACAGAGTAAGTGTTCATTTTATAAAGAAAGGAAGGGATAGATGAAGTAAGGAAGGAAACAGATAGGAGGAAAAAAGGGAGTCCTTACAGATGGAAATTAGTGTCCACAGGACCCAAACCCAATATGTCTAGGCCTTTTCCACTATAGCAAATGCTGTGACACTTTTCAGTTCTAAAACCTGGTAGGCACTTGGTTCATATGTGCCTTGCACAAACTTTCGATCTTTTATGTTTATTTACCATTATGCACGGGCAGAACAGTAATTTCATCATTCATGGGTCCCAAATCTACATGCTTTAAGTCAGTAGTTATATCTAAAGAGAGAAAAAATAGACTTAACACCTGTGAAGTTCCTATTTTGCTTCAAGCAGTTTGTTAAGAAATATTTTATGTATCGAACAGAAGTGGGTAAGCCAGGCTACATCTTAATAATTTGCACAGTTATCACAAATTATTTTGCCCTGATATCTAATCTTTTAAAGATAGGGATGGGGTGGAGTGAGGGGGAGATTTAAATATTTGCTTTTTGTTTCGAAGTGACATTTTCTTTCAAGACAGAATACATAAGAAAGGAAATTGTGCCTCTAGAGTTCAGGAAATACTCGTTTTCTTGGCATAAGATAAATTGGAATGGACTATTACAATGAGAACTATCGCTAGTACAGTGAAGTGTAGCAAACTGATGCTCAGTGAGGCTCACGTTACATGAAGATGTTTCAGTCAAATGCACTCAAGTACCGTTTTAGAATGGTTCTTTACTATTCTGAAAGAAGCCAGGTAATAACCTATTTAAAACCATATCTATCCTTTTAATACTTTATTTTTTCCATCTGCAACAAGGGTTGGAGGAGGCAGCACAATTAATGGAGATAAGATGACAACAGACCTTCCCAGTTAATTTGGAAAGCCAGACCTTGACCGGCTGGCAATCACATGGACAATGGTCATCTGCTGATTCTATTTGTAAGGCATCCATGGTTCATGGCTTAGTCCCTACTGATTCTGGGACCCTGTGGATTCCATAAGAGCCTGCCTGAAGGAAAATAATATCTCTAATTCTGTTACCTGAATCTTTTGACAATTATGTCCTAGTAATTCATTTACTTTGTCAGTTTTATCAACATTATTTCTCATCCCATTGTCTAAAGCCACTGAACAATTCAAAGGGAAAAACAGTAATATATACATGTGTATGTATGTATGTGTATGCATGTATGTATGCATATTTGTGTAGGAGTATGTGTGTATATATCTGAGTATATGTGTGTGCATGTGACTGTCTTAGAGACAAGAGGCAAAGAGAAAAAGAAGGCATGACTGGTACTTCCACTGAAACATTCTCAGATTTGTTTATGCATTCCATTCATTTCAGCCTCAGAAGCCACCAAACCCATCACAAATTACACTAGTCAAAAACTGAGTAATGCTTGTTTTGCTACTGAATCTATTTTTTATACAAATTGCATTTTAATGTTTACCTGCTTAACCTTTCTACCTTCCCTAACATACTTTGATCTACCTATAAAAATCCTAAACACTCTCTAAGACCCACGTAAAATCCTTTTTTATTTTTTATCAAAGTTTACCTATCCAAGTGAGCCCTGTGTTATAGTCTACATAACTTATACTCTAAAGTATACAAACTTGTCAGGTAACATGAGTGAGTGAATAAGTGTAAATACTTGGTATCTGTGTATGTTTCTCATTTGGCTCACACCTAATATAGACACAAGTACATGAAATACTTTTCTTCCTAATTCCACCACAAGGAAAAAAACTCTGGAAGCAGAATGATACACGGCAGCTGACACGCAACATTTATGTGGGAAATAAAAGGGAGTAGTGGGGACTATGGCAAATTGAAGAGCGATGCCACTTCTTGTTTTTTTTTTTCCTTTGTGGTACGCAGGACTCTCACTGTTGTGGCCTCTCCCGTTGCGAAGCACAGGCTCTGGACACGCAGGCTCAGCGGCCATGGCTCACGGGCCCAGCCGCTCCGCGGCATGTGGGATCTTCCCGGACCGGGGCACGAACCCGTGTCCCCTGCATCGGCAGGCGGACTCTCAACCACTGGGCCACCAGGGAAGCCCCTGCGATGCCACTTCTAAAGTGAGCAGCAGCTACTCAGCTACAGACAATGCTTCCTCATAAGAATGTAGGCAAAGGATATCCAAATTTCTGAATTATCAAGAGAAGCCAAAATCTGAATACTTATGTAAAATCTCTCAGTTTTTAAGTACTGACAATTAATTTAAAATTCTCTTAAATACACAGAAACTTTTCTAAACAATATGCAGGCAAAAGAGTGTGGTCCAAACACCTAAGGGACAAGTTTAGCCCAAGCCAAGGTGTATATTTGCCACCTCTGGAATATACATTCATTAACACGTACTGCCTTAAGTCATCTCATTTACTGTCTAAAACAGTACGATTGTGTAGCATACACTCTGAAGCCTAGCTGTCTGGGTTTGAATTCTGTTCCACCATTAACTTGCTGTGTTGCCTTGGGCAAAGTACCTAACCTCTCTGTGCCTCAGTTTCCTTCTTTGTAAAATGCAGATAATAATAGGTTTTTTATAAAGATTAAATGAAGTCCTATTAGTACAGAGATTAGGATAGTTTAAGGCACAGGGTAATTATTTACTATAAGATGGTTGTTATTAAATCTCATATTGAATTTTAATTTGCTGTATTTCTTTGACACCTTCTCCCCCACTAAACTGTAAATGCCTTGAAGGTATCCTTTTACACAACATGACGTTTAACATAGTTTCTTTTTAGAAAAGGATCTCAGTATTCTTTCAGCCCAAAATATAGTAGAAATCTTAAAAAGACATTTAAAGAAATTGACTGGAAATCAAGGTCATGCTACTACTTGTCCTTGCCTTTGTTCTATATATTTAAATCTACTGTAAGGCCAGCACATTGCACTAGTCCATGTCAATTTGTTCTATGATCAGTTATAATGAATGTTTTCCAAGTCCCAGACATATAATTTCCTCTTTGATATATTCTATCCAGTCTACAGTACAACAGACAGGAACTATTCATGTCCTTTTCTTTTCTCCTTTTGAAAAGACTAGGAGAGAGTTAAGGTTAGAGAGAACAGTAGGTACATGTAGGGCAGCCTTGTGTGACTGGAGCCCCTGGGTCTTTCTCACCTGCCTTTACTTAAATTGACAGAGGTTACATCACAAAAACCTGACAGGGGGCTTGTAAAAATGGAGCCATTATTATCCTCATTCTTTTCTTCCACTATAATCCTTGTTCTCTTTGAAAATAAAGAGTAGGTTCTAGAAAGGGAGTGTTACAAAACGGAACCCCCATATTTCGCAGCATGAAATTCCGAATTCTCAGACAGGTAACACAAATAGAGTTTTACACTACAGACTAGGATAATGACTGTACCTCAGAACTCTGGGAGATAGGCTCTAAGCATATAAAGTTAAAGGCATGTCTAAGTCCAATCTAAACTTCTCTCTTCCCCAAATTATATTTTAAAATGTTGAATACAACCAACACAAATCATGTGTTACTAAGCAATCAAAAACCTTCTCCTAAGTCTTAGTGGATTGAAAGTAACACAATGGAATGGGACCAGAGAAAGTAAAAATACAAGGTGGTTTAAAATGTGCTGATATTAGTACTAAGGTTTTTCAGAAGAGATGTCTAATGTTAAAGCAATAGTCATGAATCTTGGACCACCTTGCTGTGTAGTACACATAGGTTACATGTGGGTTTATGTGGAAGAGGTGCATAGAGAGAGAGAATGTGGAAAAGATGGAGTTAAAAAGGAAATGGGGGTTTTGGAAGAAACTTCTCTTGAAAATTTGACTTAAGCAAAGGTAAAATTTGAGGGAAATTAACCATACCAGTATTTACCGTACTCATTAATTTCTTCAAATATTCACTGACTGCTTACTCTGTTCCAGGCACTGGGCTTGACTGTGGACAGAACAATGCAAATGAGACATGGCATCTACCCTTGAGGAGCCGCTGATTCTAATATATGTGTACCTGTGTATTGGGAGTAAGCTTGCAAAAAATGGAGGGAGCACAGGGGGCGGGGAGGGGGAGAGGGAGTAGAAGGGGAAGGTGGAGGAGGAAAAGAAGAAAGAGAGAAGGCAAGGAGGGAGGGAGGGAGAGAGAGGTAAAATAAATAAAGAAGAATGTAGGGCTTCCCTGGTGGTGCAGTGGTTGAGAGTCTGCTTACATGGTGTCCCAGTCTGGGAGGATCCCACATGCCGCAGAGTGGCTGGGCCCGTGAGCCATGGCCGCTGGGCCTGCGCGTCCGGGGCCTGTGCTCCGCGGTGGGAGAGGCCACAGCAGCGAGGGGCCTGCGCACCGCAAAAAAAAAAAAAAAAAGAATGTAAAGATAAAGTCAAAGGAGAGATTGGTCAGTTAGGAAACGGAGAAGGAGTGGAGAGAGTAGAAAGGCTTCATGTGACTTAACTCTCTAACTGATCAGGTATTGCTAGGCAGATGGCAGCAGAAGGGTATCACTTCACAAAGTTCATCTCTCGGAATGCTTATTTTGCTTCTTTTCGTAAGTTCCAAAGCCCATGCCTGTTAAGTTATGGGAAAACTCATTTATGCTCTTGCACACTGCCAGGTACGCTACAGCAAACATATCCTAAAAATCACACTTAGTTTGTAAGGAAACAATGGATAGTACTTTGAAAAACATATCCAAAAGTAATACTATCCAGCTCTCTGATAAACTGTATAGACCCCAAACCCAGAAAACAGAAATCAAACACAGAAAAAAATAGGCCTAAAATGATTCAAAAGGCTGTAGATTGGAACCTACAAGAAAAGAAACCAACCCTAGATGATTGAAACAGAAAGAGATTTATTAAAAGAATATTAGATTGATCTCAGACTCACCGGAAAAGTTGGGGAAGCAGAGGTGTGGATATGCAGCCAAGAATAATGCCCAAAATTAGACCACTGACTTGATGAATTGGAACACCATGGCTGCCATTTCATGGCACTGAAGTTTGGTCCTTGCACTACTGGCATTGCTGGTCCTTAACACTGGACACAGGCACTGGCAGCACTGTTCAGGCTACCACTGAGATTCAACCTAGCAGTGCAACTTCCACTGCTGATGAGAGAGAATTCCTCAAAGTGTCCCCTACTCTGGGATGGGCACATCTGACTTTATGGTGCCTAGGTCACATGTCTTTGTCTTGGCTGCAAGGGGGGCTAGGAAAGTATCTAATATTTACACTTTCTATAATGGGAGGTGGATATTCCCCTTCTGAGACTCATAATAAAAAGGTAACTCCCATATTTGGGAATATGGTTCAAATGCTGGACAACCAAGAGGAATGGCAAGCTAAGAGGTACTTTTCTCTAGCAGAAAGAATAAAGAATTTGAAGTTAGCCAAATCTCAACTTGAATAACTCCTCTGCCTTTTATCAGGCATGTGACAACTTCTCCGAGACTCAGTTTCCACATCAGTAAAGCCAGGAAAACAATGTCTGCATTTCTGATTTGTGGGAAGGAAAACACACACACACACACACACACACACACACACACATACATAGTTTGGAACTGATTAGCCTAGGCATTTTCTCTCTTGGCATCTTTTATAACAGGAGAGACATTTCATTTACCATGAAATATTCACACGTTATTTTGCCTAATTAAAAAGAATGAACAAAAACAACTTGTAAAAATCATTCCTAAAAGATTCAGATCCACTCAAGGATTGTTATAAGGATGTGAAGTAGAGGAGTCTCTATGCTGATTACCTGGCATTAGGAGTTTTCAATGGAACCAAAATTTTGCCAAAAAAAAGGAAAGAAAAAAGGGCTTCCCTGGTGGCGCAGTGGTTAAGAATCCGCCTGCCAATGCAGGGGACATGGGTTCAAGCCCCAGTCTGGGAAGATCCCACATGCCGCAGAGCAACTAAGCCCGTGCACCACAACTACTGAGCCTGCGCTCTAGAGCCCGCAAAACACAACTACTGAAGCCCACGTGCCTAGAGCCCATGCTCCGCAACAAGAGAAGCCACCGCAATGAGAAGGCCACGCACCACAAAGAAGAGTAGCCCCCGCTCGCCACAACTGGAGAAAGCCCGTGAGCAGCAACAAAGACCCAACACAGCCAAAAATAAAAAAATATATAAATAAATATAAAAATAAATATTTTAAATTTTGCCAAAAAAAGCCTAGTTGGAGAAGAGAAGGGCATTCATGGAGAAAAAACAGAAGGGGAGAATTTGTAGAGTGCTGGCACTTTCTCCTTTCCCTTCTCCCCTTTGTGTGAGTAAGCAGATATCTCAGAGAAGCTCATTATATAGCTGACTGTTTGCTGATCACCAGGACCCGAAAACATTTGGGAATAAGGCAAAGATTGCTCTTTTCAATTTCTCCCTGAGCTAAGGCTCCATGGCAGGGACTCTGAGGCTTTGTAAGGGCCTAGAGAAGCCTGCAGAAATAATCTCAGGCAAGGCTTGGTGGTCACTGCGGGAACCCACCCAGAGGGGTTTTGAGGAAAAAGAGGTGTCACTGTTCTCCACAGAATCTCTGAAGTTAGGGGGCTGCACAGAGAATGCCCCCTAGGTACCAAAGCCCATCTCAAGTGTCACACCAGAGACCCAGCATTAGAGACCAGCTGTACCAAATGTTACCAGGCATCTGATGTTAAATGGAGAGAAGGCAATGGCTAATCACAGAGATGCCACAAATTCCTCACAAAGAGTATTCTGTCCCTCACATGAGCAGTAGGACCTTGCCTATACCCCAGGCTTCAGCAAACACAGGTGAGGCAATTTTGCTCCCCAGGAGTCTAACTACAACGAGTTGCCTGACAACAACGTATTTCTTCAGTTGAAGGAAATTCTTTCTTACCACAACATTTGAAGATCACAAAGTTCCCATAATGTGTGATCACTGTAAAATTACTGTTAATACTATTTTAATAAAAAAGATACTATCAGGCTTCCCTGGTGGCGCAGTGGTTGAGAGTCCGCCTGCCAATGC
This sequence comes from Phocoena phocoena, assembly GCF_963924675.1. NCBI lineage: Eukaryota > Metazoa > Chordata > Mammalia > Artiodactyla > Phocoenidae > Phocoena > Phocoena phocoena. The sequence goes on along the minus strand of NC_089221.1, from coordinate 84,605,942 downwards.
AGGGGGCGCGGGTTCGTGCCCCGGTCCAGGAGGATCCCGCATGCCGTGGAGCAGCTGGGCCCGAGGGCCATGGCCGCTGAGCCTGAGCGTCCTGAGCCTGTGCTCCGCAACGGGAGAGGCCACAACAGTGAGAGGCCTGCGTACCGCAAAAAAAAGATACTATCAAGTTGATATCTGATTGGCTAATATTTTTGCCTTTTTTATTTGACCCTACTTGCCCTCATATCTCTATGCACATTTCCTACTTCGACCTTTGTCTTAGGCTAACGTTGTTGGTGACTTGGTGGTATTACCAAGATCTCCTTCAATATGCCTTTGACTCTAGTTTTTGTCCATTATTTACCAACATCTACACTTTCAACTCAATCATTCTGCCACTTGCCTCGTTCTTATTTCTATCATTAAATATGGAAAATTTTGGCCAAGAGCTAAATTTTCTAAAACACAGAACAGATGATTTGAATACAGATTTTAGCAAGAATTTGAGTATGCTGACAAGCCAGTGGAATGGATTTTTGTCCTAATTACAATGGATTTTTGAAAAAATTATCTTAGCTCTACTAAAAGAACAAATTCTTTTAAATCCTTGCCAAGACACTCAAAGGATTTCCTCTATTAAAAAAATGAAGTAGTTTCCCAAGTTTTCCTGAGAGTTTATAAAGCCACTCTCTACTAACATCTGTCCTCCCTCCATGGTGGCATCAGTGTAGATTAAGGGGAGAACTGAAGTCCATGAAGCACCCCCATCTCACACGGACTCAAAAGTAGGGGCCAGCAAAAAAGCCATGTGTTATATTTACGAGTTGCAATTCATTATCTGCAGTGAGCTTATCAACCAAGTAATGGTAATGTTAAGAAATCAAGACACAGTGTCACATTCTAGCTTATCTCTTTATATATTATATATATATTATATATTTATTATAATTATATATTATATATATATATTATATATATATTATATATAATAATTATATATTATTCCTTATGAAATTTCCTCAACCTATTCTTCTTCTGAATTGTATGCAGAGAAGTAGCATATAGGGAAGATTACAGAGTTCCATGTTCTAGCTCTGGTTCAACCATCACTCACTGAGAACTGGATTCCTTATTCATACACTGGAGGCAGTAATACCCACCCTATCTCTCTAGGAAAGCTTTAAGAATAAAATAAAATAATGCAAAAGTGCTTGGTATACCGTAAAGAACCACTGAAACAATCGCACATATAACATTGATTTTTTTCAACAAACTAGGAGTAGATGTACTCTCTTTTCTCAAAGAGTGAACAGCACTTTTCAAACCCTAATAAATGTCAAGGCTATAAAAGTACAATACCATTTGTAAAGTTCAGCTTAAAGGTAAACAGGGTAGCTTATTAGCATCCACAAGAACTGCAAGTTAATTTTAACCTAATAAATATTCCTGAAAATATCCATAAGAAGATAGTCCATCACGCCAAAAAAAATATCCTTTAAATTAATGTCATACTCTACTGGTTTCTTGGGCATGCTGCTAGCTTACTCTTTTTGCAGAGTTTTATGATACCCCTATCTTCAGCTATAGAGTCTTATCTGGTACACAAGTGAGCTTGGAAGTCAGACAGCCTACATTCAAATCCCTTCTCCCCATATAGCTGTTCTGTGACTTTGGGCAAAATCCATAACCTCTCCATGCCTCAGTTTCTTTAACTGTAAGACAGAGAAAACGTCAATGCCTGCTTCATAAAAGTGTTATGCAGATTAAATGAAATAACAAACATGAAACACTTGGCACAGTATCTGATATACAGTAACATGACGCAAATGCTAGCTACTAATATTGTTAATAATGATCATTATAGTGGCTAATAATTATGATATATTATTAGAACATATTTGTACATTAGGAATCTTCATAATCACTTATTTGAATGAGCTAATATATAAGCATCAGCTGTTCTGTAAGGGAGCGAGATGTTTCAGGGCAGGGAAATGCAAACAGGACAATTTCTTACCATCAGTTTGCTTTGAATAGACATAAGTTAGTTATAATCATTTCCTACGTGTCCTTTTATTTTTTCTCTCAGTTGTCAATTAAATTGTCCAGTGTGGCAGAATTCTCAGAAACTTCCATGCTTTAAAGTAGGATTTTGAGGTGCTCTACATAAATAATAAAGGTATAAGGTATACAAAATAAAGTTTAAGAGAGCCAGGAGTTGGAAACACATTAACAATCATATATGACAAGTCACACAAGGCTTTTGAGCATAATGCCTGCGTTCTAAGCTACAAGTGACAACAGTCACAATGCAGGCAAAAGAAGGCATCCATTTTTCATGATTTACAGATTCATGTGAAAGCATGGTATCTCCTCCTAGGGGCAATACTCCCATACACATTAACATACATGGGGTGGAGATAAGAAACAAACAAACAAACAGTATATATGGAGATTAGTATCCTGCCCCTTCTTCAAAAAACAAAAAGGAACAAAACTTGTTTCATAAATGTCCAAGTCCAGAAAAAGTAATTATTTGAGAAAAATAACCTTGTATGTTTATCACTGGAATAACCACAGAAGAGTTTCTAGGAGGCATATTTCAACAACTCTGAACTTCTCTCAGTCCCAGAAAAATTATTTCCTCTTTTAATTTGGAGCCTTTCCACTTGCTGCTCCCTCTACCTGCAACATTTGTCCATCCTCACCCAACTCCTATTTTTACTGGGTTAACTTCTCTTCACTCTTGACTTCTCAGTTTAAATGTCACTTCTACTGGCAAAACTTCTCAGACAACCCATGTCTAGATAAGCTAAGATGCCTTTGCTAAGTACTCACAGGCCTTGTATTTCACCTCAGATGCTCAATTTTGCACTATATCTTACTTAGCCACTTACTTATCTATATCCCCCACTAGAAAGTAAGCTCAATGAAGGCAGGAGTCACGTGCACACTATTATTGCAGCCTAAGCACTTAATACGTGTCTGACACTTGGTAGGTTCCTGTTTACTATTTGTTGTAAAAACTTTTAAATGCTCTCAATTTTAACATCACTTCCAAATTGCATCTAAGCAAATACAGTTATTATGTGCTTTGTAAATAACTTCATTGTCATTTGTTTTCAAATAAATATATAACATGCCATGTTGTGTGGTATGGTCTTCATTATGGTTTTATATTTTTCAGTGCCAACAACCAAGAATCCATTTAGTAAATACTTAAAAATAAGCCATCAGACTTAGCTTCATTTTTCTCTTTGCCAGGGAAATAAACTCAAATGACTTCCAAGAGCACTTCAGCCATTTTTGCATTCTCAGATACCAAGGGAGCCACTTACTCTAGGTTTTAGTCAAAAAATGCATGATGTAAAGGAAGGATAAATGGACCAAGAGGCAGAGTCAGGCAAAGTCCTGACCTGGCTTTCCAGTCTTAGCAAACTATGTAAACAGAAAGTTGCCTAACTTCTCCACCTGTCTCATGTGTAGAATGATAAGCCTGGGTCAGGCAATTTCTGAAAGGGAAAAGCTTATATGTCATTAAAACAGAAAGAATACAGTCAACTACTCAAAAAGTTTTTCAAAAACCTGGTTGTTGGAATCTGGATAAAAACAGGGAAACAGGACAAACAACATACTGAGGAGGAAGAGGTCTGACCAGTGGGATCTCAAGCATAACAGGATGTGGAAGTTCACTTTGGTCCTCACCAGAGTGATGTGCTGAGGGACAGGAGACCCCAATGGTGAGATCTGTCTACAGAGATACTTACAACCCTGGGTGGTCATTCTCATTCCCTATTTATCTGATACTGTCGAAGTTCTCTTCCATTTACTCGGGTCAAGTGTTAAAAGATTATGTTTGATTTGTTAAATTTAATCAAGGTTTAATAGATAAAAATTTGGACTCTAGAAAATACACACACACACACACACACACACACACACACACACACACACACTCTCTCTCTCTCTCTTATTAATAAGTTAGTTTACTGTACTATTGTTAATAACTGCTTCACGTCCCTACGGTTCTCCTGGACCGATTACTTCTTTCAGTGCACAAAGATGAATTCTGCAACAAACCAGTAGATCTCAGCTTATAATGTTAGTATGCCAAGATTCTTTCCTCACTTTAGTTTGATTTTTTTGATGGGTTATTATATTGCAAAACAAAAAGGAACATAAAGAGCAGATCTTTCTTGTTGATTGGTTTGGACCAGCTTTCCCAGCAACCATTAACATTGATCTTTTCCTGTTCAGTGATATTCCATGATAAATGTGAGGATTGTCATGTGTAGATGGGGGTAGTGAAGTGAGTTAGGAGACAAAAATGAAGCATCTGGCCCTCTTCTCAGAGCCATCAGCTCTTTGGAGTACTCTAAGAGCCCAAAGCAATTTACTCATTTGGAGGCAATTTTGGAAGGAATGAAACTATAGGAAGTTAGGGAATGTGATTTGGGAGGACACCTGGAAAATGCCCCCTCATCAAAAATCTGATCTGCAAGCCTGCCATAGGGACTAAAATCTCACCATAATAGAGTAGATCTTTGAGTTCAAGGACTTAATTTCTAGTGAAATTTCACAGTCTGATAACATTTAAATAGTAGTGGAACATATTTTAGCCATTTCTAGCCATTAATATAACAACATAAACAAGTATATCAGATAAAGAGTCATTCATTTAGCAAGATTCTATTGATTAGGGCACTAAAAAATTAAATTTAGAATGATAGGGAGATGGAAAGAGGGGAAAAAATAGCTCCAGGATAGAGCTGTCTACTGAGAAGACAAAATCAAGGTAGGAATATCTGAAAGGTGTTAAGAGTTAATGCAGATAATGAGTACTGAAAGGGGGAAATGTCTACTTCCTAATTTGGGTAATGTTTGAAGAAACAGTCCTGGACTTAAAGTAATGTTCAGGGCATTCATTCATTTAACAATTTATTAAGTACCTAATATGCACCAGGCACTGTTTTAGGCACTTAGAATAACCAGCACTCACAAGAAACTCTTAATACAGAAGCAGTCTACAACTGCGAGAACAGAAGCACATGCAAAATACCCAGAGGAAATTATGGCCAAACTTATATAGAGCTTGAGTGAGGTGGCAGGGAAAGTCTTTTTGAAAGAAGTGACATCTTATCTGAGTAATTAGAAACAAGATAAAACCAAACCCATGTATAAGAGCCCTCCAGAACTTTCTCTCAATGAAGACTGGATTGGAATTGATCATCTACTGACCTCCACATGTGTTTTTAGAAGCCTACTGTCTACAGAGATGAGAGTGAGTGTGTATGGGCAGGAAAGACACTAGAATCTTGAAAGGATATGAGTTCTCTGAAGACTTTAAAAGAGAAAGAAAATAAATTAAAAACAAAATCCAATGAAGTTTTATGAATCCAGGTTACTGGAGTCCTAATGTTATCTTTGACGATAATATTCTTTGGCTTTATCGGCTTTTGGTTGTGTAAAGATTGAGCAAAATTATATTCTGGAATGTCTAATTTAATAAGAATAAGGACATATATAATAGGATGATAATGAAGTAAGTTCTTCCTGAGAGTATTTGGTAGTGTTCCTTGAAAAATGTACCTTTGACTCCAAAGTCTCCAAACATTTACCTATTTTTCTTTCTTTCAAGACACTTTCCTCTAAATCAGTTGATGACTGTAGACCCTAATTTATAAATAAGATAAAGCAACATTTCAATAATATAGTAGCCTGAATTTAAGCACAAATGTTTTTTTATTATTTATTATGGTATGATTTGGCTAGTGATGTGATTTGAGATAATGAGTTCATTTTGTACCTGAATCTCCTAGCCCTTGAAAAAAGAGCCCTAGCCTCTCTCAAAAAGAGCCCTAATTATGCCCAGTTAGAATCACAAAATGATACCTGCTCTGGTCCTCTCTCCAGGGCAGCATGAGATAACAAAATATGGACTCACTTCTATTCTGTGGATGTTGCTCCTGGTGAAACCTAATGATGGAACTGCTTCCTTCCCAACGACCACACTACTACTCTCTTGCCAAGGCAATGGCTTCTTCCCTCCTATCACCTGCATGTGGAGTGATGAACGTTTTGCCCTTTCTAGTCCCTATTCTCCCTTTTTAGGTCTAAGGGTGTATGTGGTGAGGAAGGGAAGGAGAAAAAAATTTTTCTTTTACTTTACTAGTTCTCTCTAAATGACCCAGTCATAAAAAGAGAATGTGCTCTTGATTTTACTTTTGAAACTAAGAAATAAATTTTTGTTGCCCAGAATAAACTTTTGAGAAAAAAATAATAATAGTGTTACGTCAACTGATTTTTTGTTTGTCTCCTTTGTCTTAGCTGTCAACCTCACTTGGAGGCCCTGGAACATGGTGGGGCAACTGGGCAGAGGCATATGAAACAGCTAAATCCATCTGATGCAACACGGCAGCAGAACAGGCTGAAATGAGATGACCAATGGGCAACCCTCTGAAGGCAGTAATTAATGGATCTGTTACAGTCCTATCTCATACTAAGTTATAAGTTAGGACCTAGTGTCACCTGTATGGTAAGGTGAGAATGTTTTCTCCCTACTCCTTACATTTTCTTCTATGATGTGGGAGATCAAATGGCATGACACTTCTGGCCTTTTGTTGTGTCTCTACTCATAGACACAGATAAAGTAACTTCTCTGAAATCACTAAATTTGCGCAGAATAAACCAGAATGCTTAGCGCCGCTCCTCCTTCTCCACTGACGAACTCCTTCAGGACCAAAGTTTGATGTGGTCAGGCTCCTATGGTGGGGGACCAGGCCTGATTTAATTTTATCTGTGACTAGGTGGGACATTCTGCTTAACTCTAGGGTTCTATTAACAGACCCACGTTCTCCACCTTAACCTTTATTTTTGCTTCCATCTGAGACTCCTTTGTCTCATCTCTCAGTTTGTTTAGAACTTGGGTAGGGAATAAGGTACTATTTCTTGGGCGCCCTCAAAGACCCAAGTCTCCAGTGAAGTCTGCCAAATACAACAGTCTTGAGTAAACTATGCCTTAGGAAGGAAATGTCTCTGTTTTGGAAGAGAAGTGGTCCAGAGAAAGCTGTAGAAACACAGACAACGGATATAAAATTACCTAAGGTGATCTCTGTAGAGGACCAAAGCAACAGTTCAGTAGACTAGTAACAGGGAAAATAATAAACTCTCCAAAGGAATTGTCTGAAGTACCTGGGGAGGAAACTGGAGTTTTAAAACATGGGCTCGGATATTATAAGGAAGGTGAACCTATAAAACTGTAGAATTTGTGATTGACCTGGGTTAAATGTGTGGGGGACAAATGAGTGTGTGCCATTTATTAATCTATTGCCTCTTAGCTCCAAACCCACCCTTCCTTCTCTACTTTAAGGTACTGAATCCAGGACTTTATAATGGTGCTCTTTTGCCAGCTGGTCAAAAAGGGGTGCTTAGAGGCCTGCAACTCTGGAATAAGAAGCAGCAGCTGACTGTTCTGCATTTTTGTTTTCTGTTTACAACTGGCAGAGAGAAGACTGAGGTAACGTGGATGCACAGTGTTCCCCACGGCATTCTCTGAAGCATTTACCACCTCCAGGCCAGCCTCAGGGTTCTGTGAGGAGGCCCCAGAGTTCTTCACCCCAGTAGCATACAGTGTATTGTTGTCGACAGTCATGCTCTCCAGTCTGAGGTCGTAATCTCAGCCTTATGGAAGTCTTTCTCTAAATTCCTAAATTCCTTCCTGATTCACTTACTTACAATCATAGAGATGGTAGCTATCTTCTTCAGTTGCTATCTCTACTACACCTTCAAATTTTCTTTTATCCCTTTTACCTACTTAATAATCATTATATTTTCCCTGTTCAAAATATTAATGTGGATTTTGTCTTCTCTTTTTTTTCATTTTTTTCAAAATCGATTTTATTGCAGCCAAAACAGTGGAATTAACTGTACGTAATAAACTATTATATATATATATATATATATATATATATATATAAAAGTTATAGGGAAGTTATAGGGAATAAAGTTTATTTTGGCAGAGAGTGTTAAAAAAATTAAAGTTGCATACATTAGTAACACAACTCAACATCCTTAATTTGGTGTAAGTGTGACACATTTTCTTGCTTTCCTGTGTTCTGCTAAATCACCATAACCTAAACTGCTTTATAAAATTGATATGCTGAAATTTAATTTTACTGTTTTCGCTTATGCTCTGATTCCTTGTATCTTGACTGATACAAGGTACATTTATAGTAAGAGTCCCAATTTCCTAGTAGCTTTTCTCCATCTATTAATTCAGAGTGTCCAATACCTATAATGTCCAACATCAACACCACAACTGGATATTGCTGAGATCCCACGAAGTGTCACGAAGTATACAGACTTACAAAAAAAGTATACTCATAGTTACATCTCTTTGGCATCAACAGATGCAGAGAGTATCAAACCACAGGGAACCACAATTCCCTAGAGGCCACCACTGGACCTTCATATAATCAAAGCTTTAGGGAATCCTATGGCAAACCACAGTAGGAGTTCTGTTTTGTTCCATTCAGGGAAAAGACTCACAAAGCAATGATCCTGGAGTCCTAACGTTTTACACAGATTTTAGGAAAACTGTGCTTTATGATGTTTTTTAAATCTCTCTCCTACTCAGTCTCCATAGGATTTACACATGTGCTCAACAGGAAGCTGAACAAGTGATGGACAACATGTTGAACCTGAGGTTGGCTTTGTCCTTCTGTGGCCAAGGTGCACTTTTTACAACATACTCATCCTTCTTTTTCCCTCAGAATGAGTTCTTCTAAAAGTTCTCTCAATGCACAGGAAAAGTGCCCAACTTAACAGTTTTCCAGACAAATTACATTATGTTTGCATCTTACTTAGAACCCTTCCATGCTTGTAAAAATGTACAGAGATGTAGAATAGTATGGCTAGACAGTTCAGTATAATTAGAATATAATATGATAGAGGATAGAGAAGGGAGGAAGAGGCAGGAGATAAAGTCATTTAACTAAAAAGGATTTGTTTATGAGTTATACAACTCACACTCACTTTGAAGACAACAAGAAGCAATTTATATTATTTATAAACAGACTTGAATTCAGAGGATAGATTGGGATGGGGCAAAAGGGGAGATTAAAGCAAGAGAACCCCTTATCTCCCACCTGTCCTTTCTAAAGGACAGAGACTATCAACAGAATTTGGGCAAATATTGACAAAATACATTAAATTCCTCTTAGAAAAAATGTTCTCTAACACAAAATAAGATAGAGAAAGCTGTCCTTTTCACTTAATCTGATTTTTAAAATATAACACTGAATATAATCTCTGTTCTGGCAAAGAACAATGAGTCTGATTTTCAATGGATACAATTCATGACTTTCTCATCAATTTTTAAGAAAAATGACCATACCTTCCAAAGATGATATATGAGAATTCAATATACAAAAACATCAAAACAGGAAGCTATTGTTAAATATAAATAGTTGAATTACTTTCTGGGATGAAACTGAAATAATCTTTCTATGTATGTTAGTTCAGTATATTTCCTAAGGTGCATTTACATGACTGATACCTTTTTTCTAACAGTCACATTACTTTTTTAAGTTTAGATCACTGTCCCTATTTAATGAGAAAAAAACTCATTCATATATTAGTTTATGAGTATTTACATCTTATGTATATTTACATTAAAACTTTTGTACAACTAAAGAAGCAAAAACATATTCTAGTTAGTTTCCTTAAGTGAATATTTTTTTAAAATATGTTGTTAAAGAACAACAACAGGGGCTTCCCTGGTGGCGCAGTGGTTGAGAGTCCACCTGCCAATGCAGGGGACACAGGTCCGTGCCCCGGTCCGGGAAGATCCCACACGCCGCGGAGCGGCTATGCCTGTGAGCCATGGCCGCTGAGCCTGCGCGTCCGGAGCCTGTGCTCCGCAACGGGAGAGGCCACAACAGTGAGAGGCCCGCGTACTGCAAAAAAATGAAAAAAAAAGAACAACAACAACAAAAAGATCTTTATGTACTCAGGTAAACTGTAGTGTTAATAGACTGTAACCAGGACAAATAAGAAAATTCACAATCTCCTATTGTAATGATACCCTTCTAAGCCCATATGTAAGAAAAAATGTGGATTTTAGGTGATTATTCATATGGCAAAAACATAGTTTACCTTCTGGTGGAGCTGAAAAGTTTCAAAAGATTTTAACTACCTCTTCTTAACTTCTCACGTGACTTTGGTACCAGAACTGCCATTGTGATCCTTGCCTATTTTCAAATCCACAACCAAAGGGTTAATAATCTCTATCCTTTAACCATCCCTGCAAACAGACAGAAAATGATAAATGGCAACACCAGAAAGAATGCTACAGGAAGAGGGACAAAACATGTGCCTGAACTGTCTGTTTCATGAACACAGTCCACCCTCCATTATCCTTGGATTCCGCATCCTTGGATTCAAACAACTGTAGATTCAACCAACTGCAGATGAAAAATATTAAAGAAAAAAATTCAGAAAGCAAGACTTGAATTAGCATTTACACTGTATTTACAACTATTTACATAGTATTTACATGGTATTAAGTTATATCTAGAGGTGATTTAAAGTATCATCTCTAGAGAGCTTAAATTTTAAAAACTATCACCATTTTATATAAGGAACTTGAGCATATGCAGATTTTGGTATCCGTGGAGGTCACAGAACTAATCCCTCTTGAATGCTGAGAGACAACTGCATAAATTTCTGATTTTGCTTTGTCTTCAATTTTTTTTTCCAGTTTCTCTCTCTTAGCTCCCACTGCCACCTCTTTCCCCTAATTTCTGGTCATTTGTTTTTGCTATAATAGAATGTGCATTGCTGATAACATAAGAAAATGTTTGTGATAAAATGAGAGTGTATTAGTTTTCTGCTTGCTGCCATGACAAATGACCACAAACTGGATAACTTTAAACACCAGAAGTGTATTCTCTCACAGTTCTGGGGACTAAAAGTCCAGAATCAAAGTGTCAGCATGGCCACTCTCTTTCTGAAGGCTCTAGGGAAGACTGTATTCTTTGCCTCTTCCAACTTTTGGTGGCTACTGGCATTCCTTGACATGTGTACCTATTATTCCTCCTCCATGGTCTGTCCCCCCCAGTCTGCCTCCAAGGTCACACTGCCTCCTCTGCTTTTGTGGGTCTTCTCTGTGTGTCCCTTGTCATTGGATTTAGGGCCTACCTGGAAAACGGAGAATGACCTCCTTACCTCAAGATTCTCAATTTAATTATAGTTGTAAAAACCCATTTTCCAAATAAGATTTGGAAACTTCACAAATTTCAGGATGTGTGGACTTATCTTTTTGGAGATCATCATTCAACCCAGTACAAGTGGCAGGATAAGTAAATGAAAATAATTGACAGAAATGATGTATTTGCATGTGACAAATATTAGTAGATAAAGTCATTATTACTTATATAGTCAATGGGAATTTAATGGATCTAGAGGAGAATAATATAAACATGTACTAAATAGCTGCTATGTACCAGGCAGAGGGTGAATCCAGGTTTTGTATAGCCTGAGGACCTACTTTTTAAAAAATAATATAAAATTCTGCATACAAAAGTAGATTTGAAAGTGAGTATATATTTAGAATAAGGAAAGGCTTCATAACAAATTATAAAGTTTTAAAAAGCTGACAAATAAGGGCTTCCCTGGTGGCTCAGTGGTTGAGGGTCCGCCGGCCGATGCAGGGGACATGGGTTCGTGCCCCGGTCCAGGAAGACCCCACATGCCGCGGAGCGGCGGGGCCCGTGAGCCATGGCCGCTGAGCCTGCGCGTCCGGAGCCTGTGCTCCGCAACGGGAGAGGCCACAACAGTGAGAGTCCCGCGTACCGCAAAAAAAAAAAAAGCTGACAAATACCATGAACATAATAAAAATCCAGGAAAACAACCCAGCACTTTTACCATTATTAATTACCACTTTTATAATACCTCTGTAATACTTTTTCCCTATATTTTTAGGTTCATTCTCTCTGAGGGAGAGAATAGCATTTGTTCAGATTTTCTCCTTAGGAGTCAAAGGTAGGATCCACATGCACAATGAGATCTACCAGGGTCAGGTTTTCACCAGGGACATGGGTAGACATGCAGATGCTGATGACCCAGAACCACCCACAGTCCCAGGACCACCACCTACAACATGATCTGTACTTCTTCTCTACATCCTGAAAGTAGAACATGCTGAGATTGACAGTGACCTATGCAAGCGAGGGCCCTGACACTTAAGCTTTGTGGGTTTCATCTTAAATTCACTTTTGGAATCAGGTCTTACATATATTTTATTTTAAGGATTACTTTAAAAGTTTAAAATGGTTGTTTAGTTTGAGACGTAGGATTATAAACTCCAATAAGATATTATGAATATTACTTCCAAGTTAGAGCTTTACAAAATTTCAATCACACATGTTGAGTCTAAGAAGATATGATTAGATTTGGCATTAACCTGTGAAACCTACCAGAGAAATAACTAAGATCCCTTACTAATAAATAATCAAGGACAATGTTTATACCTCAACATATATGTATATGCATATATGCTTTAAATATGCCTTTTGATAAAACCTTTTCCCTTTTTCAAAAAAAAAATTACCTATGTGCCATAAATGTGATCATACAGTAAGAAAATAAGGACTGAGAATAACAAAACAGCATTTAAAGTACTGTCTTACAACAGTTCACTTAAGCATGTAAGGTGCACAATGCAGCTCCTAAGAATAAACTAGGAGAGTAATCTGCTTTATGCAAAAAAAAAAAAAAAAAAAGAGGAAATGGCATTCTAAGATACAGCTGCATAGACTATATGATGAATATTCAACATATGAGAAACTGACAAATTTATCTTCACTCCATCATTAAGCATTTTTGTGACAAGCTGGGTATTCATCCCATTAGGGGTATTTTTTGTATGTATTCTTTCCGTTTAATGCTTGCTCATGCCCTTTCCTGACATCCTGCAAGACTAGCCTTTTCTTTTCTTTTCCAAATTTCTGATTACTCACATTTTTAGAAACTCATACTCAGAGAACTCTTTTCAAAACCTTGGTCAAAACTCTTTACTCCATCACCAAAAGCTTGATCTAATAGTTTTTCCCCTCAGCCAACCTAAAAAAAAGGTATCAGAAATAAATGTAAGTTTTTCATTGGCAAATATATATTCTTAATTATTTTTGCTCACTAGAATATCACTTCCCTTATACTTTCACATTACTCCTAGTTCAAAGAAAGATGACTCCTTATTTTATACCAAAGCCTACCACTTCAAAGATTTCAACTTCTCAAAGTATATTATTCTTTTCATACATCTTTTACTCTGTAAACAAGACAGAGCATTTGACTGGGGAGGAGGGGAGGGTACCTCATCCAGTTTTAGATCAATCATTAAAATGACATTCATCTAATAGTTCATTGAAATCAATGTCCAAAATGGATCCCTAGTGTTAAGTTGGGAAACAACACAGGTAAAAGGACTAAGCTTTGATCTCTAGAATCCCTAGTATGCCACACTCACTGAGAAGCTTGCTATGAGATTTTTCTGTAAACTGTAGAAGTTTAACAAAGCTGTGCACTAGAAGATTTCATAGTTCCTTTCCAAAATTTGACAAAAAAGAATACTGTCCATGTAAAAAAAATCTATATGAAACATCATCAGGGTAACATCAGAGTTGTGGCTCCTTCATTTATTATGTATTCAGTGCCTACTTTATGTATTTCACTGCCCCTGAGTTCCCGACCAAACATCAATACATGTTAACACATTTTCAATATTTATAAGCTAAAAGATTAGATCCAAGTGTTATCAATAACAGTCCTGCTATTCCCTTCATACTCCCCAGCATCTCAATTATACTGCCTACCAAGAGGTATCCTTGGGAATTTATGCAGGCTAACAGTTTTTAAAAATCTAATTTAAGTCTGCTTTAGGGTTAGGATCACCAAAGGTCTTACTCCCTTGAAATACTTTTTCTAGAAAAGGTTTTGTTGGACACATGACAGAATGTGTAAACAGGTAGCCAAGCTCAAAACTATATTTGCATAGTGTTCATACCAAAGTTAAGTAGAAATTGCATTGCCTACCAATATAAATAGCACTGACCAGTAAATAAAATAGATAAATGTCAGAAATGCATGTTTGTCTAAACAAAGATGAGTGTGAAATGGCACATATTTATAATAAATATCCAGAAAGAGAACACCCTGTTTCACTGAACACCAAATAGAATCTACTTACTTTGTTAAAACAAATGTGATGGTCTAAGTAAAATGGTTTTTCAAGTGACATTGATTTCCCATTAATAATGTACAAGCATGAAAATATAAAAATCCTTCTATTTATAAAAAAATGCATATCAGACAAATTTTTGTAAGTATGTCTAATCAGAATTTGATTTGTAAGAATTTAATGGATGCACACTGGCCTACTGTCCTGAAGGAGGAAAGATTTCTCCCTTAATATTACTGTTACAATAAACATTCAATTAATAATACTCGGGCTTCCCTGGTGGCGCAGTGGTTGAGAATCTGCCTGCCAATGCAGGGGACACGGGTTCGATCCCTGGTCCAGGAAGATCCCACATGCCACAGAGCAACAGAGCCCATGCACCACAACTACTGAGCCTGCACTCTAGAGCCCGCACACCACAACTACCGAGCCTGCATGCTGCAACTACTGAAGACCGTGTGCCTAGAGCCCGTGCTCTGCAATAAGAGAAGCCACCACAGTGAGAAGCCCATGCACCGCAACGAAGAGTGGCTCCCGCTCTCTGCAACTAGAGAAAGCTCACAAGAGCAGCAACGAAGACCCAAAGCAGCCAAAAATAAATAAATAAATAAATTTATGAAAACAGAAAAAACAACAATACTCTACCAGAAATGGAAGGATAAACCCTGGCTACCTGAGAGTTTCCTAGAAAGCATTTTTTAAAAAATATTGACTTGTTATCAAACAATATTTTTTAAATATTAGGCTATTTTATTTTATCATTATAGAGTAAAAATTATTTTACTATTGAAATCTATCTGATTTATGTTCCTAATGTACTGACTTCTAATTAATTAAGGTTTTACTGACTGAAGTCTAAAACGGGCACTTGAATTGTAGTATGTGTTTATGCCCCAATTGGAAGGGTTACTCTACTTGAAAGTGTGGCTTTAATTATTCAATAATAAGATATTGCCATGATAACAGGTTATCGTCAGCAAGCATCTGCCAAATAATTTTAGTGTTCTAGAAATTTAATTGAATACTGGAATCAGAAGAATCACAGCTCCAACTAGATGTTTTTATGCTTTATTTCACCTTACCTTCATCCACATATACACATCCTAGTACCTCTTCCAAACTAAATATATTCTCTAAATAAAAGACAGGTAGGGGATGTGTCCTAAACAAAACAAAGATGAAGGTGAGATTGCTGTTTGCCTGACAATAGTGCTGAAAATTGTGATTCAGATAAGTGAAATGTGCTAGAAATGGGTACCAATCAAGTTTTAAGCCACCTCTTTTGGCCAATTCTTTCCTAGGAAGATGGTTTCTCTCTCTCTCTCTCTCTCTCTCTCTCTCCTCTTTCTCTCTCTCTCTCTCTCTCTTTCTCTCTCTCTCTCTCTCTCTCACACACACACACACACACACACACACACACACACATACACACACACTATGTGACTATCAGGTAACAAATGTTTGAATAGAGGATGCATTCAATCCTCAATATTTTGATAGCTGACCTACTATTAATATGGGCATTGCTTAGAAACAGTCAAATACTTCAACATCGCACTTCCCCAACAACTTCAAATCTCTGTAATCCTAGTAAGAATCAGGAAATGAAGTGTTGTATTAAAGAGCTCAAGGAAGCAAAAGTAGAGGTAAAAAGCTGTGTACAAACTCTGTGTTTTTAAATATCACCCAGTAACTACTTATTCCAACTTCAGATAGAATTCTGTTACGTATAGATATGATTTTTCTGGTCCACAGTAGATTAAAAGCACAAAATTAGAGAAGAAAAGCACATGTTTAAGACACAGAAAAGTCAGCTGATTAAAGACAAATATATATATATAATGTGATATCAAAAATCACTATATGTATATGTCAAATGAAATAACAAAGAATCTCAGTGGTCATTTAGTCTAAGGAGATAATGACCCAATGGCCCCCAAAATTAGTAACAGTACCTATTATACAGTATATATGGATGATGTTCCATCACCTCCAAGTGATTTAATTTGGTTCATTATAGTTGCTGTAGATAGATAAAAGAGTGCTTTTTAATGAAAATTTTCTGTAGAAAATGGTTTAAAAATATACTCTGATAATAAAGTCAAATTTTTGTTGTTATAAAATTTATTTATGAAGAATATTGTACTCATTGATGATAAGTACTCATTAATTGCTGTATCAACTTTAATATCACATACTTTAATACACAAGCATATACAATCTCACGTACCTACTTTGCTTCATGGACTATTCTCTGAAAACTAAGAAAACAAAAGGATATATTAATACCTTTGGGCCTATCTAGAATAATAGGAAATGAATTCATGTCAAGCAAATAACCAGTCTGATTAATGAGCCCCAAACCAATGAGGCTGAAGTAAAAATTAGAGCATAAAGGAAAAACAAATGAAAAAAGAAGGAAAAAAAGGATGGAATAACTTGCCTCAAAGTGTGGCCAAAAAAAGGCAATAACGTATTACAGAAAAAGAAGATCCATATTACATGAAATTCGTATTACATAAAAGAAGATAACAGAAGGAAGAGTAGGAAGAAGGGAGTAAGGTCCAATATCTTAGGATGGAAGGAAACAATCCAGAATCAGGCCCTGCTTAAATGGAAGACTCCAGGGCTCGAGGAAATCTGACCTACGAAGAAAGGACTTTTAGCACTGTGACCTGAAGGTCAGCCTTCAGACCTCCCCTGAGAAATAGAAAATTACTACCAATGAATACTCTAGCAAAAAAAACCAAAAAAACACTTTCTGCATTTCTATTGCAAAGTACACAACAATAAGTCTTGCTACTTTGGCTTTAGGAACAATCAAAAAAATTCAACTATTGTGAAATGATGAACTCATAAAAAACCTTGTCCTAAGTATTAGAAGTTGCCCTGTAAAACTGGAAGATGATTAAAGTATCCTCCTTAATCTTTTTCCCAGCTCTAATAATTTCTTTTCTTTCCTTTTGCCGATTGTGTGGAGGACAAAGCCTGTCAAGATTCATGCCTGCAACACAAACACAACCATCCTCCCTCCAGGTCCCAACCCAACTATAAATCCATCATTTCAAATGACAATTCCATATGAAATCAATATCTTGAAAGGAAGATTGCTTCAACCACTGCAGCGTGGACTGTGGGTACACGCAGTGAATTCAAGAAGACAGACCCATTTGCAGCTGCTGCTCATTCTAGCAGGATTGATTGCAGGTAACTTCCTCAAAGAGGAGGTAGAGGAGCTATTCATTTCTTCTTTTTTTTTCAACTTGTTCCTCTATTTTGGATCTAATAACAGTCCTAAATTATAAACAGCAGCAGGAGATAAACAAACACCCTGGCCCACTCAAAATGTTAAATAATAACTCCACCTGTTGTTTAAAGGTAGGTGTGTTTCTATTCAACATCTCATTTTTTCATATTGCATATTACTAACAGTGACTGTGAGTCACTGATATTACATCTCAGGATACTCCATCCAAAAAACTGCTAACATCCCAACTCATGAAGCTTCTTTGAACACTGTAATCAAACACAACCTAAAAACCTTAAAAGCTTCAAACCTGAGATTTTTCCTGCTTCCAATATTTTAAAATGATATTACATATTTGTGAAATATTTTACTTTTAAATTTTTTATTTTTTCTGAGTATGTATAATACATGATAATTGAAGACTCAGAAGGGAAAAAGAAAAATGGTTCAATGTAAGCCATCTCCGAGAGATAATCATTATTATATCTTAATTTATTTCCTTCTAATCTTTTCCTATACAATTGTTTTTAGTTAATCTCATACTGAGGATGCAGTCTTATGTCTTTTATAAAACCTTTCAAAACACAAACATTCTCCATAATCATGGACACATCATCAATATATTTCAGGATTGTATAACAATTTATTCTGCACAGTATTTTATATAATATTTTTAAATTTTAAAATGTATTTATTACTATAATTAATCATCTCACTGCTGATATTTAAGTTGTATCTAATATAGAATTTTGTTATTAGACGTAACCTCTGAGATAAACACAGGAACGTATTTCAAAGAACTTTGACACATATTGATAAATCACTTTCTAAAAGGGTTGCTGGTATGATTTTAGATCCATATTTTTTTAAATACCTCTTTTTGCTGATCCCTGATGTAGATAATCAGAACTGCCCAGATATCTTTAGGTCAGTGTATGAAATATGTTTTCTCTAAGAAGAGTTGAAATGGAGGATGGTTCTATATTACTGACTAAAGCCAAAGAGCAAAGTGACAATCAGTTTAATCCTCCAAAATTTGTCTTATGGCACATTGAGTTGTTAGGCTCCCTAATACCACAGCTTAATAGTGACCCCATGGAAGTATAGGCAGTATTCTCCACTCTTCCCTCAACAGCACCCTAAGTATGAAGGAAAAGAAAGAAAAGAGAGAGAATATAGAAAATTAGGAACCGCATCAGACACAATGAATACTTCCACCTCGGACTCACGAAGGTCAGGAAGAGAAAAAAGAACTAACAATTATTAAGTACATGGTTAGTTCTTCATATGTATTTTCATTTGACCAATTTTCTAACTTTAAGAAGAGGCTGAATAGTGTTAAATGGAAAGAATGGTGACATGACAGCCAAGCTAGGGGTTTGAGAGTTGGCACTAACGAGCTCTGTGGCCATAGACAAGCCAGATGATCCTCCTGATTATTAGTGTCTTTTAGAACTGCTTGGTTGGGAAAATTAATGTCTCTAAGTTTCTGCAGCGTTTCAAAATTCTGTGGTTCTCTGTACTAATTTATATGTATCAGGATAAAACCTGTAGATTTTTTTCTCTCATTTTTCTTACTGTTCTCTGCTCATATACTCAAAGATATTCATTGCCAAAGGTAGCGAATAGGATATAGACCAAAACAAATAATTCAAATGGATTCTTTAAGCACATTGTGTAGATGTAGGTCTGAAGGTCAAAGCTCTTTCCGTTTGGAGACTCAGCCACTTGAAAAGGGATGATGTCTACTAGAATTTTTAAAATCTGGCTTGGTTTTGCTTATCAGGAGCAAAGAGTGACTCAGAGTAAAGTTTTACAGCATTGCTTTTCAAACTGCTGGTCATGGCTCACAAGAAAGTCATGAGGGCTTCCCTGGTGGCGCAGTGGTTGAGAGTCCGCCTGCCGATGCAGGGGACACGGGTTCGTGCCCCGGTCTGGGAAGATCCCACATGTCGCGGAGCGGCTGGGCCCGTGAGCCATGGCCGCTGAGCCTGTGAGGCATGAGCCATGGCCGCTGAGCCTGTGAGTCCAGAGCCTGTGCTCCACAACGGGAGGGGCCACAGCAGTGAGAGGCCCGCGTACCGGGAAAAAAAAAAAAAAAAAAAAGAAGGTCATGAAATCATTTTCCTGAGTCTACACTAGTATTATTTCTTTTGTTGTTCGTTTTTGTTTTTGTCTTTTTTCCCCCTAATGAAATGGAATAGATTACATTGCAATTCACAAGAGTAAGCTAAGTGTGTGATATCTGGATAAGAAAATGTATTTCTCACAAAGAGTTTCTATCAAAAATTTTTGAAAAATACAAGTTTAAATTATAAACTACATTGGGATGGGAGGAGCAACATGTTTATGTATTGTCCAGAACCTTTGTATGTGCCTGTGTGGAATGGGAAAGACAGTTTGGAGAAGCTTGGGGAACAACAGCTACATGCAACTGTTAAACTGTTGTCCCTGGCTCTTCCTTTTCTCAATGAAGGCTTGAAACCCAGAGAAATGGAGTCTATAGAGACCACCAAACTTTAATGAGAATATGAAGGCAGAAAAAGATCCACTTCTTGTCTGGATTTTGGAGAGAGACAGCCTAGCAGTGTGATGCTTAACATGGAGCTGCTGCTTTTGAGTATAAATTACAGCAGAGCATGTCCAGACAGAGGAATATCTTGAAATTCATGCCCACTCCATCACCCTTTCTTGAATTCTGTGGGATATGGAGAGAACTCAAGAAGACTCTCCTGCCCAAGTAAGGCACAGAAATAAGGTAAAAATTAAGATATGGCATCCCTGAAAGTTAAGAGGATGAGGATTGGGTTGGGGCAGGAAGAGGGAGGACTTACAGCACAGAATAAGCTTTCCAGAATTATCACTGCATTTTGCAGACACTGACAGAACAGATGGCAAGTTATTACAGCAGTGAACACAACAGATAGGAACCCCAGACCATATTCTCTCCCTCCAATGTCAGGAAGATATATGGAAGCACCCAAGAACCTAGATCATCCTAGGGAAGAATAGTAGGAAAGGAGCCTTGAAGTTGCCTGCATTGATCCAGAAGATACCATTTAAACCGGAAGCTACCTTGATTTGGCAAGAATATTTTCCATCATAATGGAAATGAGGGCTTGGAATACATGTTAAGATCATTTAAACAGAAATAACAAATCTGAGTTTGTAACATTTTTTTGTTACATATCTCTTTTATGTTAGATTTTAAACACTTTTAAAAGCATAAAATGTCTTGTTGTTTGTTTTTAAATCACTTTTAGTTCTTAGGCCAATATCTTCCATGTAATTGCTGCTCAATAAATGCTGCTTTCTGGGTTTCCCAACCATTTTACTGGCATGGCATACATAAAAATTGGTATTTATATTGTATGCTCAGTAAAGTGGAAGAGGCTGACCTGCCCAAAGTCTGGGTCCACCACATACCCCACTGATATATCTGAAGATTGAGGGAATCAACCAATGATTGCACAGTCGTGACAAAGCATGTGGTCTACTGTATTACTAAATACACTTTGCATAGTGGATTAAACTTGTTTGTGTGATACTTAACATGGTACCACATATATATAATACCACATTTACTAAAGCACACACAAATATTGCTAATAAATGTCTGTGGTGTCTTAAGGCAATCAAATCTTTCAACGTCTTGTAAACATTTAGAAAACTTCTGTTCACATGTTTCTACGGTGATCCGTGTGTATCAGCACATCAGGCTGATAATGCTAAATAGCATGCAAGTACTTAAGAGATTAATTCAGAATTTATGCCAAGTATGAACCATTATTTTTCTTGAATGTTTCATAAATAATCATCAACATTTCCCTGCTTAGCAATGGCTTCATGAACAAGCCCCTGAACAAGTACACAGAAATGTCAGAGGTCCTGTTGTAATCAATTACAAATAGGTTATATATTATTTTTCCTATTGCTTCTAAATGCCATGATGATTTTTCCTGTTTTGGAGTGTGATTTTGTTACTCTAAAAAGCCATTTGAGTTATTTTTAAATTTAAAAATATATTTTACTGAGTAACCCCATTGATTCTTTTGCTCTCTGGTAAATAAACAATGTTCATTTTTAATGATCTATTGTTTTTCCAGGAGATAATGAAAATATTAAAATAACTGTCTTGCTGGAACTCAGGTCAATCAACTATAAATAAAGATACAATACAGAATTTTGGCTAAACATAATATTCCATAATGAATTAGATAATAGAAAAATTTACTTCTAGAAGTTGCCTTTTCCACGTGCAACGGCAGGAGATAGGTTCAAAGAGGGCATGATTTTCTTATAATAATTAGTCAAGAATCCACCCATATGGATTTACTGATTTCAACTAAATGTCCAAAACACTGTGAAAAAGAAATTTAATTACTTTTTTGAAGGTGCATTTTTTATCTGAACTATAGTTTAGTACCTTACAAGCATATTAATTTAATAAAGGTATTCCTGTTAGTGTTAATGGTCTCTGGAAACAAATAACTTACAAGGCCCCATCCCAGTACCACCTTCTCCTCAAAGCCTTCCCTGATCCTCCAACTCAGAAACTGACCTGTTCCTCTTCTCAACTCCAGCAGCGCATAGCATCTGGACCACTCATATAGCACCTATGATATGTGTCCTTACAAAATGATTCAAGAAAAGAGAGCATTAATCCCAAAATGAAAGGATATCAGAATATCTTAAATTATTCAACAAAGGTCATGGCCCGTATTTAGAGATCCTTTAGATCATTTGTATTTTAAACATCTGTTCCAAAGGAAACCAGAAAGCTGAATATTGTTAGATCTAACAGAAATAACAAAGTGCTTTAGCCATCATGGTTTTAAGTTTCTCATTTTAAGGCTTCAGTTCATGAATATTTTATTTATTAATATATACACCAAAGAAGTAATCTACATATGCGTGTGTGAATTCATAGCAATGTGGCTTGCTTGGTCTTTTGTGCAAAGTAGCCTTGTACTTTACTTGCCAACATTAAAATGGCTGTACTAAACAATAAAGTCATTTGTAATGAAAAGTGTATTTCTCCAAAACAAAAAATGCATTGGCAATGCTTGATAGCATGTTTATAACCCTTTAGTAAACACATTAATTCCACATACGGTTTCTTATTTTCACTTCCTCTCTCTTTTTTCGTAACAACGAGTTAAATTTTCATTGCAAACAATGTATAAGGCTGGATAATCCCAGTGAATAAATTATAAAATGCATGTTAAGGGTTTAGCACAGTGGTTAGCTCCCCCTAAGTGCTCAATAAAGGGTTGCTCTAATAGAAGTCTTACTTTGGCTGCACATGTCAGAAATCTACTTAGAACAGCCTAAAGGGACAAAAACAGATCTTCCAAATGACATCAGTTTGTTTTATGAAATCCAAAGAATAAGTGGACAACCAAGTTATGGGAAAAACAAAGAAGCATCTGGATCTTAGGGAAAAAAATGAGACTAAGAACTTAACACCATTAGATTACTCAGTTCTTCCTCTCTCCTCACACCAGTTTCATTCCTTCTGGTTACACATGCCTTTCTCAACATACACTACCATATCAACAAGCAATTCCACTCCTGCACATTTACTCAAGTGAAATAAAAACTTAGATTACACAGAAACCTCATACACAAATTATTATAGCAAGTTTATACATAATTACCTAAAACCAGAAACAACACAAATGTCTTCAACCAAAGAATGAAGAAGCAAACTATGGTACTGGTACATCCACATGCTGGAATGTTACTCAGCAATTAGCAATAAAAGAACAAACTATGATAAATGCAACAACATGTATGCATCTTAAATGTATTTTATTAAGTGAAAGAACTCAGGCTCAAAAGACATACTATATGACTCCATTTATATGACATTTTTGTAAATACAAAACTATAGAGACAGAAGATAAATCAGTGGTTGCCAGGGATTGGTGTGGGGGAAATTCTCAACTACAAAGGAGTACAGAGGAATTTGGCGGATGGGAGTGCTAGAACTATTTCCATATCTTGATTGTGGTGACATTGACAAGATTTATGCGTTGCTTAAAATCCACAGGACTGTACACTAAAATGGGTAAATTTTACTTTATGTAAATTATACCTTAGAAATTTTTGAGAAAGAAAAGATAAGAATGACTTAGAAAAAAGGAATGATAAATATTGAAGAGATAAAATACTGAAGATGTTGTCCTGGAAAGCCAACCCAAGATACAGACCACAGGAATCCCTAAAATAAAAAACCAAAGCAAGAGAACAGAACAAATACTAAAATTAATATTCAAGAAAACTTTCCTGAAATACAGATTTGAAACTGCATATTAAAAGAGCACATGTGTACTTGACAATTTAGACTGAGAACTATTATATCAAAGGTACACTCTAGTAAAATTACCAAACTTTAAAGGGAAAAAAATCTTGGGCTTTTTTTTAAAAAAGGAAAACATTTATTTTACAAGGAAAATAAAATTAGATTATCAGACTTTGATGGCAATGCTTTATGCCAGAAGAAAATGGAATAATATATTTGAGAATCTCCATGACAGAATCCATTTCATATCCAGCAAAACTGGATATAAAGGGCATAAGACAAACTAATGTCAACATTCAAGAATTCAGGAATGTTCTCATGAGCACTTCCTTAGGAATCTACTAGGGAGGGAAAGAATTCTGACAACCAAAATGAGAAATATCAACATAAGCACTGACAGTGAGCATTATGTTTATAATTACAATTATAACCAAAAGTAAATGAATTAAGTTTAAAGGAAAAAATATAGTATGTAATTGTTATATACTCAGACCTTACAGGTATAGTTCAACTACTAAAAAATGAGCAAGGAATGAGGATAGCATATGTAAAAATCACATATAACTGTGTGCCGTAATCATATTGATAGTCATCATATTAGTATTGTCATTCTAAGACTGTTGTATGTATAATTTAGGATAAAGAAAATAAGAAGTTATAGCACAATTCTAATGCTATCATCCCCTATGAGCTTGAGGAAAGGTTAAGTAAAAACCCTGTAGTACTTAAATTGATTTGAAAATATCAAGATAAACCCATGAGATATATTATCTTTGGATAGGTATATATTTAAAGATGTATATTTCTGGGTGTTTCTCAACTCTGCCTACATAATTAACTTTATTAAAATGCCTAAAAAAATGACCAGCCCAAGATAAATAAGAATCCCTAACATCCAGAGTTTAATATTGAAATTCAACTTTCCACTAAACAATCCAGTTTGATTTCTCAGAAAGAGTCTGATTCTAGGACTTAGATAGGAAATATATAAGATAAGCCCAGAAAATCTTGTCAAACCAGATAGTACAATAGAAAGTAAGCAATCAAAAACTAGTAGAGTCCTGTCAGAACATGCCAAATGGAACAGGCTCCCACTGGTCAAAAATGAGACAACTGAGCTTCAAGAAGATGATTATGCTGGGCTTCCCTGGTGGCCAGTGGTTAAGAATCCGCCTGCCAATACAGGGGACACGGGTTCAAGCCCTGGTCTAGGAAGATCCCACATGCCACAGAGCAACTAAGCCCATGCACCACAACTACTGAGCCTGTGCTCTAGAGCCCGCAAGCCACAACTACCAAGCCTGCGTGCCACAACTACTGAAGCCCACATGCCTAGAGCCCGTGCTCCACAATGAGAGAAGCCACCGCAATGAGAAGACCGCACACCACAACGAAGAGTTGCCCCTGCTCACTGCAACTAGAGAAAGCCCGCGCACAGCAACGAAGACCCAATGCAGCCAAAAATAAATTAAATTAATTTATAAAGAAAAAAAAAGAAGATGATAATGCCAACAGACTGAAACACATCAAAATACATTTAAAACTATGAGTCTATAAAGATAGAGGGAAAAAGCCAGTGAGTGGGTCTCTAGAAGATGATTGGAAATCAATTCACTATCCTGGAAACTGGTAAATTAAGAAAAGTAAGTAAGCATCTATACTGCCTTCCTTATATGAATTGTACCATTGGGTAATTACCTTAACAGACGAGGAACAGCAACTCTTCATAAAATTATTCCATCTGATAAATGAAAATGAAATACTAACATTAGAATATCACCATGTCCCAAGGCATTAGCATGAATGGTTGCTAGCATTATAACACAGGAGTTACAGAGAAGGAAAAAGTCTGGCGGTCGGGGGTGGGGGGGAGCGGGGGGGCGGGAACTGAGAGAAAACCAGACATTATGTGTCTCCTAACAAAAAACCACCACCACCAATAGGTTTGCAAAGGGATCTAACCCATCAAGCCTTCGGAACCATCTGCCAATATGCAAGAAGTCAGAGGGCAGAGGAATGTGATGAATAGCAAAATACTAAGTATGAAATTACCAATCCAGACTGGGAAATTCTGTAGGTTAAAATGAACTAAGTTCTTCAACAAATGAATTCCAAAGAAGAAATAGATATAGAGAGAAACTATATGCTAAAAGACATAACAGGCACAGACAATATGCAAACAAGGTGTAAGACTATAGTTTAGGGATGCACACTTGGGTAATAAATTGATAAAGAAACTCAAGGGAGTGATTAATATAAATATCAAGGTAGTGAAATTGATCCTATATTCTTCTTCTTTTCCAAACTTATCTTTGCTGATTTTTTCAAGCTAGATTTTGGATTTCTTGAAGTACTGCTGGTACAGTATGAATTAGATATTATCCTGTTTGTTGCTGTACTTAATAAATATACATTAATTAGGTGAATGAATACGTTCAGCCTCTGGATCCCTGTTACTATGCTCTACTTTTTTCCTCGTAGTAATTTTCACCTCCTAGCATACTATGTCATATACTCATTTATTATATTTATTGTTTAATGTCCATCTTCCTCTGATAAAACAAGCTCCTCAGGAGCTGGAATCTCTATTTTGTTCACTGATATTTCCTAGTGCCTAGAACATTGGTACTTAATAAGCACTCAGTACATAATTGTGAAATGAATGAATGAATGACCATAAGAAATATTCACTGAATATACTAGTTAGAACTTTAAAATACTTTTTCCTCAAAAAATATTTTGCAAAGTACTTATTATAAAAATATATATGCTTCCCCTAACAGATATTATTAATTCCTACAATCATGTATACATCCAAGCTGACTAAACAACAGCCTACTACAAAGAGGAAATCAATACAAGATTCCTTCTTGAAATATGCTCAGGAGGTCTAAGATCAGTGGAAACAAGAGAATATGTGCTCCTCTATAATTGGCTTTTGAGTAAGGACACTGTCTTACAGAAAGGCTCCAACTTAGTCATAATCAGTTTATCAAGCATATTAGTTGTTCTGGAAGAAAGAACAAAAAAACATTACCCTGGATAAATTAAATATCATTTGTCATTTTAATACACCAAATAACAAACAACATAATTTTAAATGAACTTGACTTAATATATACTAATAAGACAGTCTACTACTTTTATGGTGGTCTTAAAAACAGTACCTGCAAATAGCACTTTGTAGTTTTCATTGGAGCCTCACCACAACCCTAAGAGCTAGGTAGAATAAATATGATCCTCATTTCAAGGATCAGGAAACTGAATCCTAGAAAATTTAAACGACTAATAGTACTTGAATACATGTTTTTGAACTTATTTCTTTCTGAAGAAGCAAGAAATTAAACAAAAAGCAAATATTCGGAGTCAGAAGTAGATTTCTACTCTGACTCTGTAATTACTTGCTGTGGAAACATCAGCCAATGAAATATCTACTCTAAGCCTCAATTAAACATCTTTTTATTTGTCACTATGCAGAAAAGGATAAAGAAACAGCCACGCATCAAAGGAAATCTATTATCCAATTATCTATATATTGAAAATATACTAAGGTTTGTTATTTATATTGATTCTTGGGGGTTTCTCTGGAACTTGACATTGTTGTCTATTTTTCCTTCTGTTAGCAAGATGCCTCTAGATCTAAGAATTCACTATTGTATAATTTATCCCTCTGCTGCCACCCAACTGGACTGCTGAAGCTGGGCCAGTCATTTGGCACTGTGCTGTGAAACTGCTAAGATAGTAAGGCTCTATTGTTCTACCTCTCTTATCTTTCCTCTCTTCAAATGCATCTGTGGCCAATGATAGAACTTTCAGGTCAATCCTATTCCACCCATATGCCCCACCTCCAGTGCCTAAGCCCTCAATTTTTTGGAGTTGTATAAAAATTAACCTTGGTAAAGAACCAGCCAGGTCACAAAGTTCCTGTCTTCCTATTTTTCCTCTCTTGTGCCCTTTTTGGCTAGTAGCCTCCTTAACATTCTGTCATTCCCTAAGGAACACTGGCTCTGATCAATTTTACAAACATTTCTTGAGTGCCTTCTGCACTGGCAATACTAAGGTGCTAGGAATACAAAGATATGTAGAGCACAATCTGTATCCTTAAGGAAATTTTGTTTATTAGGGGAGAAAGATAATTAAAGGGATCATATTGCTATAATTCAATATATACAGTGGTTAAAGGTAAACTGAAGGTTTTACGAAAACAGAGAGGAGAAATAATTAACCACTGTAAAGGTAGGAATCACATTAATAAAGGCTACAGGAGAAATGAAATCTGCTCTTGCAGCACAAGTAGGAATTAGCAGGTGAAGAAGAGTATTACAGGTGTGAAAATAACATGAGTAACTGCATAGAAGCATGATGCCAAAGGTTTTGTTCAGGTTACAAGCAGTTGGGTATTTCTGGAGCATAAAATGTGCTTGAGTTTTGGACACGTTCATTCAAGGTGCGTTGGGGATGATTAAATAGAAATGTTAATCAGAAAGTTTACAAGAAAAGTCAAGATTAAATATTTGGTAGCCACCAATAGTATAGCAAGATGAAAATAAGCACAATGAAGAAAAATCAAATAAGGTAAGGAGGAGACAAAGCATTGTTATTTTATATAGCATAGTCAGGAAGTGCCTCACTTTTCAGGTGATTTTTGAGCAGAGATCTAAAGTGAGAAGGTGAGTTACATGAATGTCTCAGGATAGAGCTTTCCAGGATTAAGAAACAGCAAATGCAAAGGCCTTGAGTTAAGGGTGTGCTTGGATTATTTGAAGAACAATGGGTTACATCAAATAGAATCTTAATGACCATTATACAGACTTCACTATATGGAATCTTACCCTGAATAATACTGAAATCCAGTAGAAGTTTAGACTGGAAAAGTAATATGATTTATGTTTTAACAAATTTACTCTGGCTATTGCCTATGGAATCTACTATGGGGCAAGAGGCAAAAGCAGAGGGTTTTATTGTTTTGTTTTTGTTCTAGGAAGCTATACCATTAATTCACGAAAGAATGATGGTAGTTTAGAATGGTAATAAGAAATGGTAGGATTCTGGGTACCTTTTGAAAGTAGAGCTCCCAGTATCTTCTGAGTTTGAGTATGTGAGAAAGGATAAAATTAAGATTCAAAACATAATGAAAAGTCTCAAATAAGAAAGACCAGTCAGTGAAAAAGGAAAACAAGGCAAGAATGATGACACAGCAGTTCTAAGAGGAAAGATTATAGTGATTCTGGATCTAGTCCCTGCTATTGAGAAACTACTGAATAAAATAATTTAATAATATTTCCCATTTTTTCTAGTACTTTAAAGTTTTCAAACATTTTCACATAAAAGATTTCACTGTATAGCACCTCACATGGACCAACTGACCTGTTCAAGTTGAATTTTAATAATTATAAAACTGAGGGTCAGAGAATGAGTGAATTCAGAGATTGTCCAAGGCCAAACTATTTGACTGCAGGTCTCTTTACAGTGTTCTTTATGTTCTCATACATGAATATATTTGTAAACACATATGTATATATATATAGAACAGTGTGAATACTGAACAGTTGAGGGGAAAACACTACAGAGTATAGGGATTAGTCAATGACATAAAAACATACAGTAAGTACCTAGTGAAGTTTAAAACCAAGGAAGGAACAGAAATATAAGGAAAGAATGAAGGAAGAAGCTTGCATTCAGGAGTCAAATTGGCTCTCCGTACCATATGAAGTATTTAAACAATACCATCCTCAAACAACACAGGGCAAAATAAGCTTTAGCACATGATTATAGGCATTTTTCTCTCAGACTTAGGTGCTGGGAAGATCTTTCACTAAGGAAAAAGGACTATAAGCCCTAGGAAAGATGCAGAGGTAAATACATATAGTCAGTATCTTTATATCAGAGCTAATTCTGGTAAAGCCTGGAAGATTTTCTAAACCTGTGGAATATTCCCATTCATGTTACTTTCCTTTTCTTCTCTGTTGCATCTATGAATTAAAGTAAAACTTTAAACCAAAGTTTAAAAAAAAAAAAAGAGAATGATGACACAGAGCAAAGGAAGTATACTTGTTTAAGGAAAGTTTATAGAAGGAGAATATAACAATATTACCTAAAACAGTAGAAGAAAAAAAAGGATAAAAATATCTGTTGGACTTAACAATTTTGAAGTTGCTATGCTTTGCCAAAGCAGTTTCATTGAAGTGGCAAGGGGAAAATCAGATTGCAGTGGGTTGGAGGGTGAATGGAGCCCAAGGAATGAGAGATAACACTAAATGTTACCATTTCAAAACTCAACAGAGAGGAAAGAAGAGGGTTATGGTTGTTGAATATTTGGAGTAAAAAGATTTAATCAGTCATGTGATGCGATTTAGAACCAGAAAAGATCCAGGGTCATCTCTTTTAATCCAGAGTTTCAAAGACACCCCAGTGAAATGCATCATTTCCTTTGCCAGTCAAGATTTAAATGTCAGTGTTCCCTGGAACCTGAGTCAAGGAGAGAACTCCAGAAGAACAACTCAACTATTCAGCAATTATCCAAACAGAAGCATAATGGATCCAAAGAGTCACCAAAGCACTACCTAAACTGTCTTTTGGGAAAATGATACATCCATTAAATTTGTATGACATGGGTCCAGTGGTTGAGACTTCGCCTTCCAGTGCAGGGGGTGCGGGTTCGATCCCTGGTTGGGGAGCTGGGATCCCACATGCCTTGTGGCCAAAAGACCAAAAAAACACAAAACAGAAGCAATATTGTAACAAATTCAATAAAGACTTTTTAAAAAATGGTCCACATGAAAAAATCTTTTAAAAAAAATTTGTATGACATTTTATTCAGTTGTACTAATACCTAGTTTAGTAGCTTCGCCTGATAAATCATCTGTTCAGCTTCAGCTTTTGCTAAGCAGATAAAAAAGTTAAATTCCATAAAATAAGCATGCATCTTACTTTCACTTATTTAAATAAGATTTACACAGATTAAAAGATCATTTAATTATAGTGGTCTCAATAAGACCTTAATATTTTTCAACTTTTAATCAAGTACAATCTAACATAGATAGATTATGCAATACCCCCCTAAATGTTCATATATTAACTTGTGTTTTTACATTATCCTCCCATTAAGAACAAACAGAATAACAGTCATAAAAATTTTTTAATGGAAGGAATTTTAGAGACATCATATCCAAACACCTTCATATTTATAAATGAGGAAACAAGCTCAGGAAATCTTCTTGGTCAGATTATATAAATACCAGTAGAAACAAGATGAAAATATAGATTCCTGGATTTCAGTAGTTTTCTTCCCACAACTGCAATCTATAATTCTTTTAAGTCATCTCTGAAAAAAGTACTGGGATACCATCACCAAAATTAAATATCTAAAATGTACTGACTCCCTTTCTATATTTGGCTATAGGCATTATTCCCAGCAACTCTAAGAGACAGGTACTATTATTACCCCAATTTAGAGGTGGAGAAACTAAGCCTTAAATACCCTGAGCAACTTTTCCATGGCCACTCAGATAGCAAGTGGTAAAAATGGAATGGCACCTCAGGCTCTTGACAGTCTGCTCATTTCCTGATTCAGACTAAGCAGCTTTCAAGACTTAATTCAGAAAGCATTAATTGAAAAGCTACTACCAGGAAGGCACTATCTTGGAAGTTGAGTAAGACATGTAAGATACAGAGCTTAAAAACCTATGCATACACCACTAACTGTGATACAGAGTAAAATGGGTAAAGGGTGTTTAGGGAGGAAAAAAAAAAGCAAAGCGCACAGAAGAGACAGCAATTTCAGGGCTGAGGGTGAACATGAAAGTAGTCAATACTACCTTATAAACTGCTGAGATCTGCTTTGAACCAATCTGCACCAGCAGAGCCCAACGGATATAAAAATATTTCCCTTTAATATTTTTATATGTTTGTCACCCAATTCAACTTTTTTTCCACACTATACTCAACACAGACACTTCTAGACTTAGTTAGCACTCAAGGCATTTTTTTTTCAATAAATTTGTTTTATTTATTTTTTTATTTTTGGCTGCGTTGGGTCTTCATTGCTGCATGAGGGCTTTCTTTAGTTGCATCGAGCAGGGGCTACTCGTCATTGCAGTGTGAAGGCTTCTCATTGTGCTGCCTTCTCTTGTGGCGGAGCACAGTCTCTAGGCACACGGGCTTCAGTGGTTGTGGCTTGCGGGCTCTAGAGCACAGGCTCAGTAGTTGTGGTGCATGGGCTTAGCTGCTCTGCAGCATGTGGGATCTTCCCAGACCAGGGCTCAAACCCGTGTCCCCTGCATTAGCAGGTGGATTCTTAACCACTGTGCCACCAAGGAAGTCCTCAAGGCATTTTCTTTTAATGCCCATGGTGCAGAGGTTAAAAAGTATGCAGTAAATAAATCAGCAGTGCAAAAGCTCTCTTAATATATCAAAGAATCTTTACAGAAAGTTATTAGAGTCCTCAAAGTCTCCATAAAATAGTCTATTTACATTCACTGTCCACTTAAGTGGCAACCTCTAAATTTATGAGTTAGCTACTTGCTGAAATATCATATAATTTGCTGAGTGTTAATTTCTTAGATGACCCTGGTCCTGTAAGAAAATTGCAAGCAAGAGTCAAAGAAACTAATACATCCCATTTCTGGACTCTTAGATACTAACCCAGACCACTCAAGAATCACTGTGCCCTCAATGGTGTTTTTTGACAAATGTTTATACTATGATACATTGAAGATTAGAGAACACACCTATAATTTTTCTTTACGGCCCTATATTTTAGCTATATTTTTCTTCAACTAATTGTTACCAAATATGTTTTACTTTTAAATACCAACTTGCAAAATAAACTACATACATTAAAAAAAAAAGTCAATCGAAAAGCCATTGTTTTCTCCATTTTCTTAGTATAAACATTACTGTTGCAAGCTAATTCATGCTAAGCATGAGTGTGTGGAGGTGAAAATAGTATTGTTTCCTTTTTATTTCAAGAGAGGTCTATCCAAGCTTCCACTTCAACTATTTGATTGTTTTCCCCAGTGTTGAACAAGGGGAGCTCTGCATCCCTTCCCAGTGTACAGAGTTCTGACCCCTAAGAAGGTGAAAGTACAAGGGAAAGCTTTAGCATATGCTGCCTGGCCAAACATCTCCAGAGTCTCTCATAAATAAGAGAGGGCTTGAAGCATCTCTCTACACCAATGTTGGCCAAACTACCCTCATTTGCATACTGAGGTCCTGACTTTTATCCCTGTAACACCTAGACTCATATACTTTGTATTTTAATTTAAATGGTATCATTAATTTTACTTTAATAAAATTCACTTAAAAAAACTTTCTACCGTTATTGTAAATGAAAAATCAATATCATGTGTCATTAAAAATGTCATAAACATCTTGCTAGATGCAGCTGCTTGCCAAGGCCTGCTTCCCAATTATTAAATAGGGAGATAGCAAGTGTTGGTGAGCTATTTAAGACATATTAACACCACACTGAAGTCTGGTTGTTTTTTGTTTTTGTTTTTTTTCTCCTTATTCTAATTAGGAAGAATATTGCAAAGAAAGTGCTTCTCTTTCTAAAATCTGGCTCAGTGTTTTTAAATGTTGTGCCCATGTACCTTCTAAAATCATCTCAAGTTCCTCCAGGCAGCCAGGTGGCACTCTGAGAACACTGCTGTAAATTATTCAGATTTTCATAAGCCCAAACCCTGCCACTTCTAATTCATCCATAATTCAGTAGCACTGTTGTCATCTACAATCTTATCTGAGCTCTCCCTTCCCTCTCCCCACCCACTCTGTCTTTACTGTGCTCTTCTCAGAGCAGGATTAGTCTTGTTGTTTGGACACTCCTTCCCACTGTGTTCCACGGGCAGGTAGCAGTCACCATTACCTAGCAAATTTCTAGCTCAATCCCAAGTTCAAAAAAATAATGGTGGGTCCCATATCTATCTGCTCATACTGCCTCTAGATTTACTTTTTCATTTCAGTGTTCTACTTTCAAAGGTTTAGACGTTTCTCATAAATGATGAGATGCCTAAAAAGCCTGTCTTCCTTAACATGAACTGTTTTCCTTCATTCTACTTGTTAATAACTCTATGTTCCACTTGGAACCAAAGTTCATATTCTCAGCTCTGGAATAACTATATTGCTCATTCTAACTTTTACAAACTCTAACTTTGGATATGAGATTTTTCTCATCCATAATATTCTTAAAATATAAATTTCCCACATGGTATATTTTCTACTAGAAAATAGTCAAATAATGCCAGCACAATACATACTTTCCTTTTGAAACTACAGGTAGAGCTGTGTGATCTGACAAAGAAATGCTGGCAGTCAAATTAAGATGTTGTGTACTATCTTTATTGTAATCTCCTTCCCAATTATCCTAGTTTTTAAAAAAATCAAATTTAACATTGTTGAAAACTCAGCATCGATATAAAATAATGAGTCAGTGTCCAGGATTAGTTGTAGTATATGCACTTGCGTCATTTTTTCATACAACCAAACTTCTGCCAGGGTATTTCCTAAACATTACATGTGATCAAATGGCTTTTCACCCATTTTATGGGCTTTTAAAAGCTCACCACAATTTCATTTACAGCTATTATTTCTAATACAGTTGGGCACTGACCTGATGACCCATCAGATCATCCAGAATTCAAAATAAAGGACACATACTGGTCAACTGCTAGCTGGCAAATCCCTCAGTGACCGGGTCATGAGTGAACTAAACGCACTCATCAAGTATACAGGAAAAGATTAATGGAAGAGGAAGAAAATCTTCAGCTAATGCCACAGTAAAACTAGCTATTCTACAGAGACATTAAACACAAAATTCAGCCACACTGGCACAGAACTCTACACTGGGGCATTAACCACTTTCAGACAACTCAAATATTCTTTCTCTAATTAGTAAATGGTGCCTACATTTAACAGAGTCAATGATTTGAGCTGAAAATAAAATACACATTGTATTGAGATGACCCAAATATCAATAATTCATTAAAATGATCTCAAAATGAGGGTTTTTTTTCACATAGGGGAAAAATTGTAAGAAAGAGGCAATTAGATGATAGATATGGTATTCCTGTGGTGAGCTACTGCAGCAGCTCATCATATTTACCCAGGTATCTCTTTAAGGTCTTATTTGTGAAAGGTTGTGATAAAATGGAATAGAACTTTAAATTCATTTGTCTTTTGAGATTATCACTCTATTTAACCTCGAAAGCTTTTTTCATTTTCTCATGCCTTTGTTTGCTTTCAGGAATTTATCTTCACTTTAACTTTAATCCGTCTTATATCTCCTGCCTCATCTTTGATCCACAAAGTTCAACCTTTTTTTTTTTTTTAATCTGCAGTGTCTACAGTGTAGGTGGGGGTAGGGAGGGCTTCCACCTCCTTTTTATAAAGGTATATAATATGGTCATGTTAAAAAGTTACACATTCATAAGTTTGTGTGTACACCTGTGAGATTAACCAAGGATCATTTTATTCGTTATGTTGAAAAACTGGCATCCAAGTAAAACTCATTCCATATTAAGTAGCAGTTTCACCTGGGATTTACAACACTGATTCTGTCAGTTACACTATCCTCAAGGTAACAGCATTTTGTCTCAAGAAGCCCAAGCATTTCAACATTCTTCTTACAAAACTGGAAGCAAACACTTATCAACATTGCCATAAGAACCATGAAACTAGCTTTGCAATGGGTATCCTAGAGCTCTGTGCAGAATTGCAATAGTTTAGACCAGCTTTTCACAATCCGGGACATTTTTTACATCAGCTATTGCAAACACAAAACCTAAGATCTGTTAGCTTTCCAAGCCTCCCCCACAAATTATATACACTGGCTCCAAAAATTTTAAATATATATATATTCAAATAATGTCCATAAAAGAAATAATTTATTCTTTTAAAATAAAATTATCTTAAAATTTCAAATTAAAAAAATCAATTTAATGTGATGCATTCAAATGAGTGCATTAGAACTAGAATTTGATATAAGGAATGGGGTCTGCCAAAGTAAGCATGCCTAGGACATATGCTGTGATCACTATAGATCTTCATTCATATGTCAGCAAGGCAGTAATTACAGACTGTGAAACACTGAGAATTTCATAAGGCAGTGAAAAATCTGTATTAGAATCGTCTAGAAAGTACTTTCTCATAGACATTAAATCAGATAAAATGGGATTTCCCTAAAATCTTACCCAGTGAAAAGAAAATCCCAGGAGCCTTCAGTCTTCTTATTATAATTGATCTTCTTATCTCACTTCTGAAAACAATATGAGTAGAACAGCTATATTCCAAGATAATTACAGCTGATAGTGTCCCAAAGTTATCATGATTATCAATGCATCTATGATAGCTTTTTTTCTTTTTTCACCAACAATTTAAACATGCCAAAGATATACCATAGCAGAGATGCTCAGGAAATGTTCCCCTACAGTAGTAATTGTTTCATATTTATTTTACTTAACAACTCAGAATATCTAACAATGACCCCCATACATTTCTTGCCTGAGAAAAATCAGAGAAGAGAATTCTCAGTAGAATGTCATGGGCTTTTAAGGATCAGACTTATAAACTACCTTATATCAAACCACCACATCCTATTATAGTTCCATACCTTGGTGAAGCCCCTATATAAACTTGGACTTGAAATCAAGCACCCCAGTGTTACAAAAGCTAGCCTGTTTTTTTCACAATAGCAATTCCATGGAGAGAAACTGCTCTCACTTTCTAACAGGTTTGAGACTCTGAAATGTGACTGCTTCTCTTCAGTAATTTTCTATCACATGTACAAGATATATCTTGACAATGAAATAATGTTTCTTATTTACCTCTTCAAGATTGAAAATACTCCTTCTATATAACGGGCATTCGTTTTTACTTAAATAAAACCAGGATTGATCTCTGTGACTGCGTTTCTTTTTCCAAATATTTCCTCATAAAAAAAACACTGACTCATAGGACTTGATGGGGAAATTTCTTTTTAACATGCTACCTGTATCTGAAAGTGAAATACAGACCTACCATTGTTACAACATGCTGTTTGAGTTATATCGAGGCAGTCACATTTAGTGGTTAGCTTACTTTGTGACCATTGATCTAGCTGCTGAGAATACAAGTTGCAATAATGGACACAGTTTAAAGCCATGAACTGAGAATATGGATTAGCAACTCCATGCATATGACGCCTGCTGCGGACTGAAAGTTTTTAAGTAAACTAAAACATTTCCAGTAGTAGAAATGGAAATGAATAATTTTGAAAATTTATATCATAGTGATGAATTATCACAAAGTTTCAGAACTGTGGCTACCAACATCCCCACCAGAGGATTTACTATGTTGCATTATGAATGGGAAGCCCAACCCACTTATAAATCAATCAAAAGCAGTATTAAGGATGAAGTTCATACTGAACTGCAAGTCCTTGTATAGGAATTTATCTCTGTCAAACAACCAGTGGTTCTATTTTCCCCAGCTGCACTACAATAGTAGGTTGGATGATAAATAATAAGTAAGGCATTTAATATTTAAGGTTTCCACATAATAAACTTCAGTAACTATAAATGACACTAATGCCCTGAGATCTTCCAAAATTTCCTGGGAAAAGGGTTAAGAAGGATATATAAGGTTTATCAAAGTTTATGTACAAAAAAGAAGAATCTAGATTTTACCATACACAGGATAGATTTCACTACTTAGAGCCAGGTAAAAAGAAGTATCACCTGAAAGACTGAAAGATCATAATTATTCTGTTTATATATAAAGAAATGTTAATACTTTCAAGCTACAAAGGTCCTGGAGGTGAGAGTAACATGACAGGCTGGCACTTAGGAACTATGAGATCCCAGCTCTCTCGCTTATGTCAGTTACTTAAATTTGCTGTACCTCAGGTTCCTTGTCTATAAAATGGGGCAGATTAAAGGAGAAAACAGTTATAAAGAATTTTGCACAGTGCATTCTGAAACATTGTGAGTGCTCATAAACATTAACTTTACATCCCATAATAATTATACAAGATTAACAAAATATTGCCAGTAACTATCTGGCAATTCTGCTTCAATAACATAAAGCATAATGTTATATAACATAAATTTGTTTTGCTTTGGTGGTGTCAGTTCTATGTGACTAAACACTTCCAGAGGTCTAGAAAATTGCTTGCTGTCTAAGTATGTTAAGTAGATTTTTCTCTCTGGTAACTGATTTATACTTTTCATATAGTTAGCAGAACCACAAACAAAACAAATAAATGAAAGTCTTCATTTTTATCAAAATTTTCAAATTCAGCATGGCATAGTAAAAAAGAATGGGCTTTGGAGTTAGAAATAGCTGTGTTTAAATCCTAGTTTTACACTATAAGCATGTTTAAGTCACTTAAGAGGTCTGAGCTTCAGTTTTCTCATCTGTCAAACTGGAGTAATACTGCTTTGCAAAGTGGAAAGAACTAAATAAAAATCATGTCTGTGTGTATATGTGTGCATGTATAATTATACATATTTAAGTTTATATATATATATATAAATCTGGCAAGGTGTCTCACATATAATAACTCAAGCTTATTTTTTAAATTAAGAATTTGTGATTAATGATGACTGAATTAATAAATATCTCTATATTGCACTTTAATTCCTGGTCAGTACCAGTGCTCTAATTCATCTGTATAAACCACAATACCTACATCTGGACTTTTGTACCTTAAAAGCGTCTCATCTATAAGGGTATGTTCAGAACTTGCGTGGGATAAGATGATATTTCTGCTCCTCACGTAACTGCCAAATAGTGCAAAGGAAAAACTGCAAATCTAACAACTGCTACTAGGCTTATTAATTTTCAGGATGACTACTAGAAAGTACCAAGTGGTCTTTATTCTTCCTTGGGTTATTATGTAGTCTAGAGCTTTAGAAGACTTTCTAAGCAGTGCCCTCACTTCCCACTGAATTTTTTTCTTCTAGCAAATAAAAGGGGCATAAATGTAAGAACAATATTAATCATTTATTTGTCTTTATACAATTGAGAAATTGTCTCTGTTTTCAGAATTAAGGGACACATTTTAGAAAGACAGCTGTAGGGCCATCAAGTAAGACTTGTTTAATGGCTCATGGACCTTTGTTAAAGATGGCTTACATGGACATCTCTACAGAGTCAACATGGGGAAATGGCCAACAGGTTTCTTTCTGTGCATAGCCTTGTTCCTGCTACCCAGTTGTTGATTTGCTATGTTTGGTTCCCTGTGCTTGGAACATTCAGACGCCCAAATCTTCACATGCCACTGTCCTTGTCATTCAGTTTTTAAATGTCCCCTCCTCAGAGAGGCTTTCCATGACCAATCCACCTAAGTTACCACCTGACTCTGACCAACCACATCACTTTTTATCCTATCAGTTTGTCTTGTTTTCTTTTAGCAATTATCATTATCTTATTCATGTACTGAATTACTCGTTTAATAAACTTGTTTAGCTTGGAATCCTGGCAGCTTCTTCACCACTGTACTGCTAACATCTAAACTACTACCTGGCCTATAACAAATACTCACTATTTATGAACTGAAAGGATGAATCCTGGTGTCCATTACATATAGTGGAAAAGATAAGCTCTTTCAAAAGCAAACTGCCTATCTAGACATTCTTTATCAAGGTATAATTCCACCTTCTTTACAAAATGTACTTGCCCCTAAAGAACACAAGTCTAATGTGGTAATATCTTTGGCCCAATCCACCTCAGGCCATAAATGAAAGTAAAGGGAGCCACTTATCCAGAAAGATAATAACAAAAGTGGGTTCCTGTTAGGACTGAAAATACATGTAGCTTCATAAAGTGAAAGCCATAAAGTGAAAGAAAAATGCCAGACAGTAAATCTATGTTTTAGCAAAGCTGACAGATTTCTTCACTAGGAAAAAAAAAACCCTGCATTACAAGCCTCTGTTAGATGGTAAAAGCAGATAATATCATCATGTAGTTCTTAGTGATCCACCATGATGTATAGCTAGCTGTACAGTATCTCCCCGCTCCTGAATTAATTACTAAAAAAGAGAAAGAAAGAATTTTGACACTGAAGTACAGTTTGCACTTCAGGAATTGCTTTCTTTATGTAGATAAATAACTTTTTATTCATTATGTATCCAAATATCCATAACATCTCCCAATATTTTTTTAGTTACTTCTGAGTTGTCCATCTGTCACAGCCTCTTTATATGCACCTAGAATATTGCCTGTGAATATTTCCTGGAGGTACACAGAAACCTGGGCAAGGCCATATAATTCTGATATCCAGAATTAACCTCTAGTTTTCTCCCCTTTTCTACCATCTTGTGTTTCTAGTTTTCTAACTCCTAGTTGGCTATTTAAACTTGCTTCAGGCCCTCCCTTCACTTGCAATCTGTACTTTCTTTGGAAACCATTTTAATTTCCCATATTTAGTATGTCTGGTTCCCTCCCATAAAAGACAGATTCTCCTGGTTTCTAACACACCAGAAGAGAAGGAGAGCTCATACTTCTTCAATAGGCATCAAAAGAATATTGTAAATCACACAGTGGGGTTTGGGTATCAGGTCTGTTATATTGCATTCTTTATTCTTTGGCCATTGATAGCCTTCTTATGGGGACTGTAATAATTCTCAGTTAACTTGAAATTTTCCTTTTGTGATGGTATTCTGCTTTATTTTGTCCCACTTCCCACATTACCAGTTCTTTGAGGACAAGGACCATGTTTTTACTCAGTGTGAAAGCCTCTGCAACACTTAACACATAGTACTTCCAAAAGGTTGTCAAATTAACTGAATTGAATTAAATTCTAGACAAATGGGCATTTTTTGCTAAAACTTTAATGTCAAGTTTTAATTTTAAGACTTCTATTTTATAGATGCTTTGTTTTGATTATACATGATGATATTGTCTGCTTTTACCATCTAACAGAGGCTTGTCATGCAGTTTTTTTTTTATAATTCATTTTATAATTGCTGCCTACCTGGGAAAACCAAACTTGGACACAAATATATGCAAAACAGCATTTAAAATGTCTCAGAAAAGTTGATCCTGGTGGTGCATGTTAGAATCAGGAAGATTAGAAAAGGAGATAGGGCCTAATCTCAGACCTACTTCCTGAATTAGTATCCCAACTGTCTCGGACATATATCCCTATAAAGAACTACTGATAGAAGTACAGGCAATTACAAAGGAGTTCAGGAAATGAAGTTACTTTATAGAGACATTGTGAAAGTCAAATAAACTTTGTTTTCAGAAAGAGCATCACAAACTGGAAAGTGCTAATATGTTAATGACCAGTCTCATCAGCATCATCACTTCCACTAGGAATTTTCTGGTAGCTACCTGGGGAGAAAGTTTCTGAGCTCAGCTTTCAGAGATGCACTGTATCTGAGACAGACCATAATTAAAAAAAAATATCCCATGAATCTTCACTTCCTCACTCTAATCTATTTTCAATTGTTTACCAATTTTTTCCAACTCAATTCAACTTTTAAAAATCACCAAACTGATTTATGAAATTTTCATCTTTAAATCTTACTCTAATTTTAGATACATCCAATTATTTCTAACTTGGTGAATTATTCTTGTTAGTTCTTAAAAATTCATAAAAAGGGGACATATTTGTCTATTAGAATAACCAAACTGTACCCTACTATGTGGTCTTGGTGTGATCCAAACCCTTGGAGTATATTAAACAGTATCACTCACAACTTGATCTGAAAATATGAAAATGTTTATTATATTCAAAATACTTTGATAACTGTTTGCTTTGTTCCAATATGAAACTTCACCAGATTCTATCTGGCCTTATGCCATAATTCTTAATTAATACTCTTAGGTTCCACAACATGGTTCAAAAACAATGGTAAATCATTCCGTTACAGACAGTGATTTCTGAATTAATTTCTAAGCACCAGCAGCAATTCTACTATTACGAGCTGCATTTAGATCATAAATTATTCTGTGGGTCCTGCTGCCGATGCCAAACAAGTATGATGTTGCTAATACGTGTGAAGATGGCAATTTGGCAAAATAATATTTAGAGCACAAAGAGCAAAATTATTACCTCCTCTTGGTCAGGACCCTCTTGTAGCTAAAATGATGAAAAACTAGCCAAATAGTCCCTGAAACACATTTGTTGAAAATCTGCTTCATCTTCAGCAAACACCTGAGAAGAAACTAGTCAGCAGCTTGACAGATTCAAGACAGAGAGAAGCAACATCTTTCCCTGGCACTATTTTAAATTGCTACATGGGAGGGTGAATCAGTGAAACTGGGGTCAGTGGAAAAAAAAAAAAAAAAGGAATAACTGCTTGTTAGAAAAGAAGAGGGGGGCAATAGAGAATGCTGAAGGAAATGTTATACTTCCAAAATATATATTAACAATAAACCTGTAGCAACTTCATGTACTTAAGGAAATAACTTCAATTAGGAAAAAATTACATCTAAGAAATAAAATATGTGCCTAGAAATCAAAATAAAGCATGATTTTTAAAAGTGCTGTTAAGCCTCAGAAGTATGTTCAAGACTTAGCTTAATCCACAACTCAAGATACTACAAGAGTTTTAAGAGGGTCATAGGAAACAGGAAAATATTTTCTGACTATCAGCTTGACGTAAAATAGCCATACCTAAAGCAGATATTGTGACAGCAACTCTGCAGTACAGGGGTCAGCAAACACTTTTTGTAAAGGGCCAGATAGCAAATATTTTAAGACTTGTGGGCCATAAAGTCTATCACAACTACTTAATTCTGCCACTGGTAGTGCAAAAGCAGCCACAGACAATATGTGAACAACTGGATGTGGCTGTATTCCAATTAAATTTATTTATAAAAAACAAGCAGCCCATTAGAATTGTGGCCAATATCCACAACACTGACCAAATGCTGGATGTGGAACAATAGGAACTCTCATTCATTGCTGATGGGAATGTAAAATGACAAAGCCATTATGGAAGACAGTTTGGCAGGTTCTTACAAAACTAACCATATTCTTACCATACACTCCAGCAATCATGCTCCTTGCTATTTACCCCAAAGGAGTTGAAAACTTATGTCTACACAGAAACTTGCACATAGATGTTTACAGCAGATTTATTCATAATTGTCAGAATTTGGAAGCAATAAGATGTCCCTCAGTAGTGAATGGATAAATAAACTGTGGTACATCCTGACAATGGAATAGTATTCAGTGCTAAAAAGAGATC
Source organism: Phocoena phocoena (assembly GCF_963924675.1). Lineage (NCBI taxonomy): Eukaryota > Metazoa > Chordata > Mammalia > Artiodactyla > Phocoenidae > Phocoena > Phocoena phocoena. Next base: position 84,562,992 of record NC_089221.1, on the reverse strand, counting down.
AGCTGTCAAACCATGAAAAGACACGGAAGCATCTTAAATGCTACTACTAAGTAAAAGAAACCAATTTCAAAAAGCTACATACAGTATGATTCCAACTATATGACATTCTGGAAAAGGCAAAACTATGGAGACAGTAAAATGATCAGTGGTTGCCAGGGGTTATGGGATGGAGGGATGAACAGGCAGAGCACAAAACATTTTTAGGGCATTGCATGACACTACAATGGTGGCTGTATGTCATTATGCATTTGACAAAACCTGCAGAATGTACAACACCAAGAATGAACCCTAATGTAAACTACAGGCTCTGGCTGATGATATGTCAGTGTAGGCTAATCGACTGTAACAAATATAGGTCTCTGGTGGGGGATGCTGATAAAGGAAGAGACATGTGTGTGTGGGGGCAGGTATACGGGAAGTCTCTGTACCTTATGTTCAATGTTGTTATAGACCCAAAACTGCTCTAAAAAATAAAGTCTATTACAAAACAAAAACAGGCAGTCCACAAGGTCTGAGAGAGTTAAAGGAGTTCCCAACTATAAAGTGTTTAGTAAAGTCTCTCACACACAAGATATTTAATAAATTTAAGCTATTATTTTTATATTTATGCTGTTCCATAAACCTCTGAGCAAAGGAAGCATCTACTCTTTTACCTGCACTAAAGAAAAAGGAAAAAAAAATACTGAACACAAGAAGAGAAATATATAAAAAAACTCAAAAGATTATCCTGTCACACAGAGTTGACCCAATATGGCACTGACTGGGACAGTAACTAGAATGTGATCTCCTTAAGATACTTGTTTTGACTCGTAACATGAGGTCAAAAACACACCAAAGCAATTCATCAAAACTCTCACATGTGCCTATGGACTGAGAGAGGGCAATATGGAGACAATACAGAGAAACTTAATAATAAAGAAGTAATACCAGACACAACATCTTTAGGGAGCAGGCTGAGGATCAACACAAATTTCCAGGTCACCACCCGGAGAACACAGCTGGATACAAGAAAGCAAAGGCAAGTGAATATAACTCTGACTATCACCCACTCCAGCTAATAAAGAGCCAATACAGCTGGGCACTGAATCCCACCCAAGAGGCTGTGGGTAATGAGTCCTTCTTGAAACAATGTCTATTCCAATACAAAATTAGCAGGTATATAATCCTGAATTTTCCTATTTGATCAAATGAGAAGCAAATCCTAATTTCCTAAGCTAGGAAATCAAGTATATGGGGTTTCATATTAAAATTCTTGTTTTCTGAATTTTGAAGAAACTTATCACGTGGATTTTGAAAATACTGACACTCGGGTCACCTTATGCACACTCAGTGTTGGCAGGTCTGGGCACAAAGGGATAGTACATATTATGCCTCTTAAACAAACACTATCTTGACTTTTTAAAATTTGTTTAAGTTACTATTAATTACATGACTTGAATTACAACTAACATACCAATAAAATACTTACTTTGTATCCCAAGATGTCTTTATGTGTATAGTTCATATCCAAAAAGTGGCCCTTTATAAACTTAAGAGCAAGTAGAAATTATGAAAATAAAATTCATGTTCAGCTTATTACCAAGATATAACTAAATATATTTTAGCACCCTAAATAACTTAAGATTGTTTTAATCATCTTTTAAATACCCAAATTAAACTTTTCTGCCTATTCATTCATGTGTTTTATTAACAAAGCATTTTGGGGGTACTTACTCGGTACCAATGCTGAAAATATTTGCTCTCTCCCTTCCCAGCATCACTCAAAATTTTCAGTATTTGGAACATTAAATTTTCAACTGTAAGTTGTCTTACATCAGATGCCTGAACCAATTTTGTACCATAAACTCATAAGCCCAAAGTTTATCATCAAGTCAGCCTACAGATGGCTGTTCATAGTAGCACCCAGACTCTTTTCTTATTACCTGAATATCTACAGTAATTGGTTTCTTGAATCCCAAATATAATAATTGGTTCTTTACCTTTGGCTCAGGTACCTAAAGGGTCTTGATTCTCTTCCAGGAATCTTTTTCTCCTATCCTGTCCACCTCACTATCTAAGATTTCTGGAACTCAGCTTCATGACTGCCACTAAAATCTTTTTCACCTGTTCAGGACTGCAGAGCTTTCTCTTCTCCTGGCCCTACCATATTTGACATATTCTGCTCCCCTCTAAGCCACAGTTCTAACAAGCTGCAAGATACAAGTCAGACATTAGCATAAGTCACAGCTATGCAAATTTCCACAGCCAGGAAAACAAGGCTTGTATTAATTAGGGGTTTGTTTTAAACTTACATTGTCAGGAATAAATGTTGAAGTAAATATTGAAAGAATGAAAATGTCTTTGAATTTTCTCAAATTTGCGAGTTAAGATATAAACTTTCACATAAACCAGCCCAAATTATAGTCAATTCTCAATGACCTTGAATGCATATGATCTTTAATTCATCCAGGGAAACTGTCAAAAATGCTGATGACACCTACAGTATCCATATTATTTTATTTGTTGATATTTCCTTCTATTAATAGCCATCACTTACTCCAGTCAGCTTCAAGTGATATGCACTGATCCATTTATGTTCCCAGAGTGATATTCAAAATGTTCTAAAATAACACATGCACTAACAAATTAGAACAGAGGGTGCACATAACTTTGAGATACAACAGAAATTTCCTTCCTTCTCACATATAATCTGAGTGTTCTAAGGACATCCTTCTACACCATGATTCAGAAAGCTCCTTCCTTTTAGTGGTTTCTCTTGATCACCTGTATCCATCTAGGAGATGAAGAAAGAAAGCAAAAACATGAGAAAGGAATGCCTGCTCTTAACCACCTTGCTCTACAGGTGATGCACATTACTTGCACACACATTTCATTAGCAAGAATAAGTTATATATCCCACCAAAATTCGAGAAGCCTAAGAGTTATAGCCTAAAAGTATACTCGGTGAGTACAAACCACTGTCTCATCATATATAAAATATATTAGATGGTAAAAGAAAAAAGCAATGGGCATTTGGAGTGCTGGGAGATGGGTCACAAATTTAAACAACTTACTCCAGAGTAGGCTTCACTGAAGAGGTAACAACTGAGCAAAGGTTTGAAGGGAAATATGGGCAGATCCATAAATATATCTGGGAGAACAGCATTTCAGGAAGAGTGGACAGTCAGTTCAAAGGGCATGATGTAGGATGGTGCCTGGTAGGCTCAAGAAAAAATAAGAAGGCTATTGTGGTTAGAGCAGAGTATTGCAGGGGAAGTCTGAGAGCTAAAAGGGGCCAGTAGTTTTTATAAGCTGTTACAGACTGAATGTTTGTATCCCCTCAAAATTTGTATGTTGAAGCCCTAACCCCCAATCTGCTGATATTTGGAGGTGGGGCCTTTGGGAGGTGATTAGGTTTAGATGAGGACATGAAGGTAGAGCCCCCATGACAGAACTAGTGCCCTTATAAGAAGAGGAAAAGACACCGGAGCTGCTTCTCTCCACCATGAGAGGATACAGCAAAAAGGTAGCTGTCGGCAAGCTAGGAAGAGAGCCCTCATCGAGAACTGAATCTGCCAGCACCTTAATCTTAGACTTCTGGGCCTTCAGAACTGTGAGAAATAAATGTCTTTGTTTAAAGACTGGTATTTTGTTATAGTAGCCGAACTAATACACATTACGTTGTAAAGCCTTTTGCTTTGACTCTGAAAAGAACAGAAGGCCCTTGGTAGGTTTTGAGTTGAAGGGTGATATGATCTGGGTTACACGTTAACAAGACCATTCAGACTCTTATTTGAGAACACACTGAAGTGGGGCAGATACATAATATTAGAGACAGTTAGGAAACTATTACATACAACAATCCCAATGAGGGATGTTGGTAGGTTGGACCCAGTTAGTAGCAAAGGAGATTGTGAGCTGTAGCAAAATTCTGGATTTATTTTTAAGGTAGAGTCAATACATGTGCTGACAGATTGGCTATATTCCATGAGTGAATGAAAAGAGTCAAAAATGACTCAGAGGTTTTGGGGCTGAGCAATTACAAAGTGGGAGTTGTCAATAATTGAAATGAGGGAGACTGTGAGTGAAGCAAATCTGGGGGAGGACAAGAGTAGGAATCCTTTTTTAGACATGCTAATTTTTTTTTTTTTTTTGGAAAACATAGGCAGAACATTTTTTTTTTAACATCCTCATTGTAAAGCAATATAATTGCTTTACAGTGGTGTGTTAGTTTCTGCTTTATAACAAAATGAATCAGACATGCTAATTTTGAAATATCTGTTCGACATCTGAATGGAGCTGTCAAGTAGTCAGCTGGATATATGATTCTGGAATCAGGGACCGATCTGGGCCAAAGATATAAATCTGGCAATTGTCAACACATGGATGAGATTTAAGCCATGAGGCAGATGACATCACCAACTTAATAAGGAGAGAAAGAGAACAGGTCCAAGGTCTGAGCCCTGAGCCAAAGTAACACTAAAAAGTCAAGATAAACAAGACACAGCAAAAAGGAGATAGAAAAGACATAGTAGTATTGTAGAAAGTAATCCAGGAGACTGTGGTATACTGGGAGCTAAGTGAAGAAAGAGTTTTCAGGAAAAAAGGAATTATCAACTGTGTAAAATGCTGCTAATAGGTCAAGTTAGATGAGTACTGAGAATTGAATATAGTAGCCTGAGAGTCTTTGTTGACCTTGGTGAGAGCAATTTTGGTGGGATGTAAAGTGTCAAAAGCCTGAGAGAAGTGAGTGTAAGAGAGATATGAAGAGAGGAATCAGGGACAGGAGGTGCAGGTAACTCTTAAGGACTTTTTCTGCAAAGAGAAAGAAACGAGTTTGGAGAGGAGTTTTGTTAAGAGATAGATTTCTCTTTCAAGATGAACTAATACCACGTTGTTTCCAATACATATCAATGGTAAGATGCTTGAAATTCAAATATAATAACAGACATAGTCCAATTTTCACATTTCTTTAGATGCTAGTGAAAGTGTCACAATTTTCAGGTCTATTTTTGGTCAAAAATATAATTATTTTGGGCTTCCCTGGTGGCGCAGTGGTTGAGAGTCCGCCTGCCAATGCAGGGGACACAGGTTCGTGCCCCGGTCCGGGAAGGATCCCACATGCCGCCGAGCGGCTGGGCCCGTGAGCCATGGCCGCTGAGCCTGCACATCCGGAGCCTGTGCTCCGCAACGGGAGAGGCCACAACAGTGAGAGGCCCACGTACTGAAAAAAAAAAAAAAAAAAAATATATATATATATATATATATATATATATATAATTATTTTGGTTTCTCTTCAATGATTAACATACAAATATGCTTATTTGGCCCTGCTAACAATTTATTAGTTTTTAAACATATTCTATCAACTAACACCTTCTCCCAATTCAACTTAAAGTTAGCATAATTACCATGTTGGGAAAAATGTGGATGTGTGTACTTATTCTTCTTTCCCTTCCTGGCAAAATATGATACACACTAGCGCCTTTCTCTTTTTAATCTGAATCATCAAATTGTTTCTCTCCTCCAGTCTTTTTGCTTCAAAGCAAGAAAAGATGTAACTTCCAAAATCAGAAGAAATACACACAATGTATGTCTACAGGAGATGAATCTAAATCTAAAATCTCAGATCCCCCTTCACACATGATATCACTCTCACCATCAGCATCTCTACCTGCAGACTTAAGGCAACAGAGGACCAGCTGCTTTTTTAGAAGCAAGGTGCTCCTCAAAAAAGTCTGGCTGTTCCACAGTCTTCCACCCTTAACATGTGGCAATACTGCAGTGTACCACTGACAAGTTTCCACTGAATAGCATACGGCTGAAGCGTTTAAGAACTGATATTAGAAGGACCAGGGGAAAAGGCTAAAGTCCATTAATATTACCTGGTTCCCCACAGTAAGCAAAGTTTAACTTTCTGAGTCATCTTTCAGATCTAATTGAGCAAAAGTATTTAGAGACTGGAAGTATACAAAGTGAATTTTTAAAAATCCATTTAAATAAACATTAAACACATAAAATAACTGTTCTAGTAAGAAAAAGCAGTAAGGTGCTACTCAATACTATTTTTTATTATTTCAGTAAGTGGTTACAAGTAAAATCAATTGAAACAGAACAAGAGGTAATTCAGTGCTTTCAACTGATCAAACATTTAATTAGAGCCTATAATGTGCCAGACTCTGTGCTAGGAATAGGAGGATGAAAAAAGACATTTTTCTTGCCTTTGAAGAGCTCACATTCTACAGGAAACAGAAAAATTTAAACAATGAAAATATAATGTGGAAAGTGCTCTAATAAAATATTAGAGATAGGTACAGAAAGAAATAGAAGCACAGAGTAATTAATTCCACTATTTTCAGTGAGAAAATTAGAGAGGAGTTAGTATTTGAAGGATGAAACTGTCATTCTAGAGTTTGGAAAGGGTTGGGGGAGGCCAGAAAGACAGGTCAAACAATTTAAAGCTGGGGTATCTTAGTCTACTCAAGACCTCTATAACAAAAATACCATAGACTGAGTGACTCAACAACAAATATTTACTTCTCACACTTCTGGAGGCTAAGAAGTCCAAGATCAAGGTGCCAACAGATTTTGTGTCTGGTGAGAGCATGCTCCCTGGTTCATACATGACCATCTAAATTGCTGTGTTTTCAAATGGCAGGAGGGTCCAGGGAGCTCTCTGAGCTCTCTTTTATAAGGGCACCAATCCCATTCATGAGGGTGCAGCCTTCATGACCTAATCACACCTCAAAGGTCTCATCTCCAAATACTATCATATTGGGTGTTAGGATTTAACATAAATATTTGGGGTAGACACATTCAATCACACAGGGGTAACAGCAAGAACAAAGGCAGGTAAATATAACATTGTTTCCAAAATGGAAACATAAAGTCATTAAAATTCTGGTAGGCCTGCTTCTCATAAACAAGGCAGTCAGAGCAAAAGATGGACTTTTCTTTCCAGAGAGTGTCTCTGAAGAAAGCACCTGAAGTGGGTTCCATTACTAAACATGACAGGAGGCAGACATGGAAGAAGCAAAGGAAAACTACCACCTTACAAGGAGACTGCTTAAAAAAGGAAATTTATCATCCTTCATTCCTCTCTTTTCCTCTCTACAACCTTCCCTAGCATTATTTCAATTATCAGCAAGTCCTACAGTTGCATTTTCAAAATATACCTTATTTATACTACTTCTCACCATCTCCAATAGCCCATTAATTCAAGCCACCATGATCTTTCTCCTGGATTACTGCAATAGTTAACCTGTCTCCCTGCCTCTTTTCTTGCTCCTTGAGTCTTATGTCCCAAAAATCCAGAGTGACTATTTTAAATCATGAATAAGATTATATTGTTCTCTTACTTAAAATTCTCCATCAGAATACTACTGCAATCGGAATAAAATTCAAAGTGTTGGATTATTATCTATAAGGCTATATATGATTAGTCTCCTTACCTACCCTCCACCTTTATTTATTTATTTATTTAGCCTAAAATTCTCTTTCCCGTGACCTTTACATAGCCAACTCTCTCACCATTCAGTTTTTAGCTCAAATGCCACCCATGGAGGCCTTTTCTGATCACACTATCTGAAGTGGTTCCTTCTTTCCACTCTCTATTCATTACCCTATTATGTTTTCTGCATAGCACTTAGCACTATTTTCAATCATCTTATTTATCTTGTTTACCTGTGTACTGTCTGTTCTCTCCCTCAATTCTAATAAACTCCAAATACTCAATAAATTTTTCTTTTTTGTTTAATACTGTTTCCTAGCACCTAGCATTGTGTCTTGTACTGAATGACTACTTAATAAATAATAGTTAAGTGTATGAGAAAGTTTAGGTGGAGATCTGTATTCAGAGAACTTTTGGAAGTTTTCTCAGTGATACACTATGTAAAATTTCTCCGTATCTCCTTCAGAAACTTATTATAAAACCTATATTCTTCAAAACTTGCAGAGATAAGTGGAAGTCTTGATATCTAATACCATGCAGACTTGGGCTTCAAGGCAAGTGAAAACAGGTCCCACTTTATATGGGATAGAAGTACAAGCCTATCTGAAGACACATCACCCCCAAATAGTTAATTCCTGTGCAATGAAAACGTGTATATACTCATTTGTCTTTATGAGGTAATATATGTTTACATGTAATAGTCAAAAGCAGTAAGAGCTACATGGAAACTATAAATCAAGGAGGGTTCTGATGAGGACCTTCCAAGAAAAACTAGAAAATAGGAGAAATTAAATTTTATTTTGAAAAAGTTATGATAAGTAATAGAACTGGAAATGTGGAGGTTTCAGAGGTAAAACTGGCTCTATGATGTGTCCAGCACATTCCATGGGAAAGAGAACTACATTTAAGAGACATGAACAGTTACCAGAGAGCTGTCCTCCACTGTACAAGATATTCCCATGGCTTTATCATGGGCTGAATAAAGTTTCTCCTTCCCCATGTTCTCACTCCTTGTTTCCTACACAACCTTCTAAGTACAATACAGTTTCCTTGGTACCTTGATGCTAGGAAGACGGCTGAGCCAGAACAAGCATTCCAGTCACCAGAAAGGGCTGGATTGTCTGAAGTCCTTGTTGAGACTGAATCACAGCCCAGTTTCTCCCTCTGCCCAGTCAGCTTTCAATACCCCAGGTGTCGATCCCAATATACTTTACCTCTTATATGTTAATCTCTAGCTCACAGTTTGCATCCCTGGAAACCCAACCACCAACCTATCTTTAAGCACAGTAGAATCCAGGTGTTCGAATGATGCCAGAAATCTGTCTCTATCTCTCAGCTCTGCATTAAAATCCTTTTTAACAAGTTACTCCTCTGTGGTATAAAGAGAATTTTATGTCATTTCACCAAATTTTTTTCCCAAAATCAGTTCTATAAGGATAAACTTATCTAATGACAATTGTGTAAAAAAATTGTAAGAAGTAAAGTAAGCTATTTGTCATCTAAGGAGTTGGTACAAGAAAGCTGAAAATGCCTAAAATGTAGAGAGAATGTGACATAAAAAATCATCCAAAAGAAATGAAAAGTGACTCTGGTTTCTCACAATAAACTATTAGATATATGAACCTGGAAATAATTTGCTTAGAGATTTGATTTAGAAAAATAAAATTATTCAAAGCAATTATAGCAAAATTAGGATGAACAGAGGCAATTACTATTATTACTGTAATATACTATATGATTACTATGTCTTATTTCTCATAAATGAGACAAAAATAGAAAAATTTGAAGAATCAGCATAGAAATTGGATATCAAAAAAACCAAACAACTTAATCAAAAAATGGGCAGAAGGTCTGGACATTTCTCCAAAGAAGACATATACAGATGGCCAAAAGGCATATGAGAAGATGCTCAACATTGCTAATTATTAGAAAAATGCAAATCAAAACTACAGTGAGGTATCACCTCACACCGGTCAGAATGGCCATCATCAAACAGTCTACAAATAATAAATGCTGGAAAGGGTGTGGAGAAAAAAGAACCCTCCTACACTGTTGGTGGGAATGTAAATTGGTATAGCTGCTATGGAGAACAGTATGAAGGTTCCTTAAAAAACTAAAAATACAGCTACCCTGCAATCCCACTCCTTGGCATATATCTGGAGGAAACCATAATTTGAACCAATGTTCATAGCAGCACCACTTACAATAGCCAAGACATGTAAGCAACCTAAATGTCCATTGACAGGCGAATGGATAAAGGAGATGTGATACACACACACACACACACACACACACACACACACACACACACACACACTGAAATATTACTCAGCCATAAAAAAGAATGAAATAATGCCATTTACAGCAACATGGATGGACCTAGAGATTGTCATACTAAGTGAAGTAAGCCAGACAAATACATGATATCGCTTACACATGGAATCTAAAAAATATATACGATACTAATGAACTTATTTACAAAACAGAAATAGACTCACAGACATAGAAAACAAACTTATGGTTACCAAAGGGGAAGGCGGGTAGGGATAAATTAGGAGTTTGTGATTAAAATATACACACTACTATATATTAAATGGATAACTGACAAGGACCTACTGTATAGCACAGGGAACTATACTCAATATCTTGTAATGACCTATAATGGAAGAGAATGTAAAAAAAGAATATATATATGTATAACTGAATCACTGTGCTGTACAGCTGAAACTAACGCAACATTGTGAAATCAACTATATTTCAATAAAATTTTTTTAAAAATAGAAATTGGCTAAAAATCCTAAAAATGATACAATTAAAGTACAAAATTAACTAGAAAGCAAGAGGAAAATCACACCAAATATTATTTTACTACCATTTTTTAGAAATAAGCTAAGGTTTAAATGCCAAATGGAAAATTGGCAGAAAAATCTTAACAGTGCTAAAATGTTGATACAAAAAATAACATTAAAAACATGTTAAGTAAACAGAAATTGAAAAAATTCACATGAAATGCTATTGGGTTTTGATGATAAAATATTGTTTTCTAAATATGAATATATATATATCACAAAAAATGAATCACCCTATCTATGATCCTCAGAATTCACCAACTATAACATTTAAAATGCTCATATAAAGAAAAATAAAAACAAAGCATCTTCAAAAGCTTTTAAAAGCATTCCCAAGTATAAATCGTAGTAATCTTTGTAAGTAGTTAAAAGATATAAGATTTTGATAAACTGGTAGATTTGTCATACAGTGAATTTTCATTTGGGAAATTTAATTTCAAAAAATTAGTTTTTGTAGAATTGATTTTCATTGAGTTAACCTGCCTCTAGCAAGAAAGCCACTGGCAGCCACAGTTTTATATTCTACCAAGCCGATCAACCCCAGCTAAAATGCATACTTTGTTCCAAGAGTTCCAACGAAGTCCTAGCATTAATATTGACCAAGACAGCTTGGGTTATGAGCTCATCCCAGAACCAGTGACTGTAGCCAGGGATATGGAATATACCAATCATTCAAGCTTGATGCTTGTGACACCCTCTGAAGCTAGAAGAGCAATCAGGCCCATCTGAATCATGTGGACTGCAAGTAGGAGAGGGAAAACTCTTGAAAGAAAAACCTGAGTCTATTATCAGGAAAGAGGGATAGAGATATCTGTTACACAGCTTCAAATAAACTTTTTTTCTTATTTAGCAGCATTTCTCTAACCATTGCTCATGGAACCAAGTTTCATCCTGGCTTTCAAAAGAAGATATCTTATCATGCTTTAACTTTTTCGATCCACTTGAACTCAGAATGCAAATGGAAATTTTCTTCAAACAAAAATATGTTTGCTCATGGGCTTCCCTGGTGGCACAGTGGTTGAGAGTCCGCCTGCCGATGCAGGGGATACGGGTTCGTGCCCCGGTGCAGGAACATCCCACATGCCGCTGAGCAGCTGGGCCCGTGAGCCATGGCCGCTGAGCCTGCGCGTCCGGAGCCTGTGCTCCGCAACAGGAGAGGCCACAACAGTGAGAGGCCCGCGTACCGCAAAAAAAAAAAAAAAAAAAAAAAAAAAAAAATTTGTTTGTTCCCCAGTAACATGCTGTAAAGAAGAAATGTTACCCTTTTGTCTATTTTATGATTTCTTTAACCATTCTGCTTTTTTGCTTGGATTCCAAATTTCTATTGTACACTTCTGATTGACAAGAAGGAAAAATGTTCCCAAGTAGATACAATTTGATACTTGTTTGATGTATATGATCAATGTAAGTTATTACATGCTTCCATTGAAAACAGACTCTTTCTGATAAACAGAAGTTTTTTTGCTATATGCCAGAATTTTTAATTATTTTAATTTTTTAACATATGAACTATTATTACTTTTTACCATGTTTAATCTCCAAGTCAATTAACTCTACCCTGGATAACTGAGAGTTGGCATATTTGTAATAAAGCAAAATAAAATTACAAGTGTCTAAACTGAACTTCATATGATACTTAAAATGTTCTTACATCCTTTCCTTTAATAATCATTCAATAAAAATACATTGTGAGCCAAGCACTGCTGTTTCCAGCTCTGGGATCATAGCTTAAACAGATAGCTTACCCTCATTTAGAAGACGAAACAGAGAGCAAATAAATAAAGACATTATATCAGGTATTGGTAATGATTATGAAGAAAACAAAACAGGGCAAAGAAACAGAGTGAAAGGGGGCTACTTTTGGTATGATGGTCAGAGTTTGGGGGCACTCAGTAAATAATACGCTCAAGTTCTATTTCACTTGAGAAAAAAGATAAGGAAAAGTCAAATAAGAGCCCAAATGTCACCCTTTTCTTATTGATAACACTGAATTTGGAAAATGTGTCTGATATCTGTGGGAAAGAGGACTACCTAATATTAAAATCTACAGGTAGGTAGACCTGCCAGCCCAGTAGCCCAGTTATAGTCAGTGTTGGGAAACTGCAGGATCCCCCACAGCGTCAGACCCCTCTCACGGCAGCATAGCACAGAGCAGAGGGAACTCATACTTCCTGCAGGCAGCCAGAGGACAAGGTATATGCTCCCAATTTTCCTTTTCAATCACCCAAGTAAATAAAGTCACATCTCCTTTAGCTCAGAGTGAATGAGAGGATAGAGACAGGACAGGTGTGTTATTAAAGCCCCTCTACATGGAAGGAAACAGAAGGATAGGAATAAGAAAGATCTTCCTGAACATTTGTTTTTCTCCAGTCACATTCTGCTGCTCAGGTGCAGGTGCAAAGTAGGTAGGCAGAGAGTTGGTTGGGTTTAACCAGGGACAGAGCCTGTTGAATACTACAGAGAGCAGGGGTGGGGAAGGACGATGGGAGGAGAAGTCTTGAGAGTGTCTGGAAGGGATTAATTGTTAAAAAAAAAAAAAAAAAAGAAGGATCATAGAATATAAATTGGATAAGGAGAAAACTGAGTCCATTAAGACAGTTATAGGCAATGAATAAGTAGTACAGTAAATGGACTAGATCCAAATGTAATCAAATAATGTTTGAGACAGGGAATCAGTAAGTGACTTAGAAATATAAGACAGATGACTTAGTAGAGAACAATGGCCCATTAAAGATGTCCACATCCTAATCCCCTGAACCTGTGAATATGTTATCTCATATGGCAAAAAGGACTTTGTAGATGTGATTAAGTTAAAGATCTTAAAGTGGGCATCACAAGGGCCCTTATAAGGGGAAGGCAGAAGAATCAGAGACAGAGAAAGGAGATGTGATGATAGAAACAGACGGTCAAAGTCAGAAAGAGATATGAAGATGCTATGTTTCTGGCTCTGAAGAGGAAGGAAGGAAAGTAGGTGGTCTCTAGAAGCTGAAAGAGATGAGAAAACATATTCTCCCCTAGAGCCTCCATAAGGAGTACTGTTCTGCTGATACCTTGGTTTTAGCCTGTAAAACCCACTTTAGACCTCTTATCTCCAGAACTATAAAATAAAACAAATGTATTGTTTAAACCACTAAGATCATTATGGCAGCAAAAGAAACCTGATACAGCTGTTCAACGAGTGGAACGCATGAGGTCATTGGTAATGACAAAGACTAGAATAGGACATGGATTATAGTGTGGTCAGGGAAAGTGAGGTCAAGGAGCTCAGAGGTGTTGAGTGTGATCGCCCACATGGATGCTGAAGTCACCAAGAATGAAGAAAATGACCTGGATGCTCATATCTTCAATGAATGAGGGGGAAGGTTTGTACATTACCAAGAAGGGATGTATTTCATAGGGTCTTGTATTTTGGAGGGAAGAAGGAGATAGAGTGGTCGAGAAGGGACAATGAAACAGAATGAGGACACCTATCTCATCCCCAAGCTCCATTACGTGTGGAATATGAGATATAAAAATAGCCACCAGTAGAGAGCACTAGAAGAGAATCAATATCCTCATAGATGACCAGGATTCAGTTAAAGAAAAAGAGTGAAGTGAAGGTAATGATGAGGAGAGAGTTGAAGATACCAAGGATTTTAGATTTTGATGATAAACGGTAAGGGCACAATGAAAGAGTATAGAATATGGGGTGGAAGCAAATGATGTGGTCAAGTTAGGGGATTTTTCAGGCTATGAACTGAGATTCTGGGGCTTCTGAAGGTGACTTTGATAAACAGGAGTGTAAAGCATAATGTAACTTGTCCTGATGCTTTTCTCCAGAAGGGTAAGCAGTTCTAAATATAGCACTTTGGGGAGATTACTGTCTTGGGTAGTTGAAGTGATGAGGTGCATAGAAGAGTAATTGTCTTACCAGCAAGGAACCTGAGCTCCCTGGGCTTCCTTCTCTTAAGCCTTTTTGGGGGGATTGACTCATCAGCAACACACAGAACTAGGAGGCTATGCCAAAATCCATAAGTCCACAGAGTCCTCAGTCCTCCTTTGCAAATTCCAGAAAGTGGACCATAGCTATTGGAGGGGCAGTGGAACTGTAGACCTCTCACCAATCTCCTGTGGAGCTAGTTGGGGTCATGGTGAGGAGAGAGGCAAGCAAGAGAAGAAATTAGCATTATCATAGAAGGGTTTTCTTAGGTCCACAGTCCTATTATTTCCATGAATTCAGGTATCTAAGTAGTAAATATTAGTCTTTTTAGAAACATAATCTCATATTCAGAGAAGAAATAATTTATAAGAAAAACTGAAAACGTTGAAGGAATTAGAACAGTGAGACTGAAAAAGATAAAAAAAAAAACTGTAAATGAGAAACAGCACAGATTAAAATGGCTTTCACAAACACAGAATGAGAACTACTTTTTACAACCTATGAGTGTTTGGGTAATCTTAAAATCTCAAACCTCTAGTAGAAAAATCCCAACACATTAGAGAAAAAACACATTCATCAAATTTGTTCTAAAAGTGAATTCTGTTTTTTGCAACCATTTTCTCCAGACAGGAGGATGGTGTACATTTTTAGGTTTTGCACAAAATTTTAGTTAATATTGAAAGAAATGTAGTTAGTACTTATTTCCATGTGGTACAAACAAGTACACAGAAATTGTTCTCTCTTTAGGACAGCAGTCCTTAGCATAGCTTCAGAGTGCCCATAAACCAGTGAAATTTTATTTATGTGACAGGGTAGATGGCAGTGAATATAAGGAGAGGGTCCTTAGTTTTCTTCAAATCCTCAAAATGGTTTCATCTTTTAAAAAAAGAAAAAAACACCAACTCTCTAGGAGTTTATAATAAATATAAATTAATTCTGATATTAATAGTATAAATTAGAAAACATTGTGTTAAAATATTAGACTTTCATTCTCAGATTAGTATAGGGAAGGATGTGAGATCAGTGGTTGCCAGAAGGTAAGGGAAGAGAGGGATGAATCAGCATAGTAGAGAGTATTTTTAGGGCAGTGAAACTATTCTGTATGATACACTAATGGTGGATACATGTCTTTGTACCTTGGTAAAAACCAATGAAAGTACAAAACAAAGAGTGAACCCTAATATGAACTATGGATTTTAGTTAACAATAATGTATCAATTATGGCTCATCAATTATAACAAGTATAGCACAAGAAAGCAGGATGTCAATAATAGGGGAAACTGTTGGGGCCAGCAAACTGTATGGGAACACTCTGTAATTTCCACTCAATTTTTTATAAACCTAAAAGTGCTTTAAAAAATAAACCCATCGATTAAAAAAAAAAAAGATGCTGCTGACCACTGTGAATAAAATGGAGTAGAGCTAGAGTGGAAGTAGGGATCCAGTTAGGAGAATTCTGCAATCATCAAGTCAAGAGATGGTGGCAGATTGGACTAGGGTAGATATGAATTAAAAGGTCAGAATCAATATATATTTAAAAATTGGTATGAGAATTGGTCGCGATTTGAATATGTGTAAAAAGGGAGGGGGATTTACCAATAAATGACTTATAAATTTTGGGCTGTGTAATGGAAAACAGGCAAAATTCCAAAGTACAGATTTTGAGGGATGGATACTTTTTGAAGCTAACAGGATGGGTCCAAAGCAGGAAGAGATTTATTAAACATAGCTAGAAGGTTCAACAGTACACTGCATAAAGAAGGTAATGGAGTAATATTTTACATCTTAGAATCATTTTGATATTCCCATCCTGTCTTAGTCAACTCAGGTTGCTATAACAAAATACCATAAATTGGGTGGCTTAAATAACAGACATTTATTTCTTAAAGTTCTGGAGGCTGACAAGTCAAAAATCAAGTTGCTGACAAATTTGATTCCTGGTGAGAGCTCTCTTTCTGGCTTGTAGCAGGCTGGCTTCTCACTGAGTTCTCACATGGCAAAGACAGAGAAAGAGCTCTGGTCTCTCTTCCTCTTATAGGACACTAATGCCATCATGCGGACCCCACCCTCATGACCTCATCTAAACATAATTACTTCCCAAAGGGCCCACCTCCAAATACAATCATATTCAGAGCTAGGGCATCAACACATGAATTTTGAGGGGACACAAACATTTAATCTATAACACACCTCTAGCGCTAAGCCAGAACTGCATTATTTTATAACATAAAATTAACTTAAGTGTACATGTAAGATTTGTACATTTGTATGTTTATAAGATTATACATGCAAAACAATATTTGGGATTTAAAAGCAATTGGTTATTTTAAATAATTTAAATATTTAAGATTTTGAAATAAAACTTCCTTTCTCAAGGGAAGTCCAGTATCAATAGATGTTGTTTACAGTATTTTTAAGTTCACTCTGTCCCTTCCTCCACCAAAAAAGATAATTTCCAAAGCAAGGATTCATGCATCTAAAACAAGTTTTATTCTCCAGTTCTCATCAATGTAGTCTGAAAACCTTTAGCAAGAATGCCCAGAAGTCTAAATTATGCATCACATTAGGGGAGAATAAAGTAACCAAGATCCAAGTAATTTTGGACTTTATAGTCTGTAGTCAACATCTTAAATTTCATCTGGAATTGGACCAGATCACAGAACACTGATGCAATATCCAATGGAAACATTATCACAGCTTGATTATGTAGTAATATGACGCATTTCTCATGCTACTTTCATTAAAATAGCATCACATCCACAAAACTTTTAAATAGACCATCTCTGGAGAGAACAGTCCAAAATTATCATCTTATTAAAATATAACTTCTGCTTTGGTTACTTCTTCTTGTTTTCTTTAAAGTTCTAAACTATGGTGTGTGGCCAGGGAAACACAGACTACCCCTGAGATCAAACAGAACTGGCCCTTAATGTTACACACAGGGCCAGGAATATATTTCCTATGCTTCTTCTTCAAAATAGAAACTCTTCACCCACTACCTGTCCATCCTGACACCAGGGCATCAGCTTCCAAGTTAGAGTTGAGATAAACACTTCAGATTTTAGGCCTACCCAGCCTCATTCACTTTGTCAGCTATTTTTCTTTTTTTTTTAATCTTCTCCTTTCTGTCACAGAGTCTCAGAGACTTCTGCACCCGAATGTCATGACTTGTCATGACCTGAGCTTGTGTTCATTGACAGGAGCTTGTGAGAAAATGAGCTGGGAGAAACAGATGTAACTAGAGGAAAGTCAAAATGAAAGCTGTGAATTTAAAATAAAAAAAAGTGGAAGAAGAAGAGAATATTCGGGAGTTTCCCTTAACCTCTCATTTTCCCAAAATTACACACACTGCCTGACAGCTATTCTTGATCTCTTTTCATTCAACATTCACAGGATCAAGATGATTTCAGAACACAGAGCAAAGTTAAGGCTGTGAGAGGTCACTCATCTTCTCCATAAGAAAAGAAATGTGCATTCCCCTCATTCTCAGAGTAACCCACTGTAAATGATGAATTTTATGTCAAAATGGAATTTTCTTCATTCTTTCTTGTACAAATGTATGAATGTTTCTACACACTAAGATGCATCATCAAGGTAGCATATAGATTTTCCTTCCCTTGAGACCTTTAAAGAAGATAAATATAAAACGTCTTTGAAGGATGGCATGGAGTCCTTACCTAACGTTGAGGAATGAATTAAAATACCTTTGCTGTCCCTAGTGCATTATGAGTGAGGAATAAAAACAAAACAAAAAACATTAGCTATACTAATAATATACTGATAAAACAATTCCTTTTTTTAACATGTTTATTGGAGTATAATTGCTTTACAATGGTGTGTTAGTTTCTGCTTTATAACAAAGGGAATCAGTTATACATATACATATGTTCCCATATCTCTTCCCTCTTGCATCTCCCTCCCTCCCACCCTCCCTATCCCACCCCTCTAGATGGTCACAAAGCACCGAGCTGATCTCCCTGTGCGGCTGCTTCCCACTAGCTATCTATTTTACACTTGGTAGTGTATATATGTCCATGCCACTCTCTCACTTTGAACAATTCCTTTTAAACACTCTTTATTTCCAATGTGGTAATTTCTCTTTTTTAAACATAACTCTCTGCCACCCTGACATTAAATGTCAAAGTAGCACCAATTCTGTCCAGTTGAGCTACAAAATTAATTGACTACTATGAAGAATAGCAATTTAGCGTAATGAAGCACAGAAGACCCAATATCAACAATAAATTAGAAGATATAACTGCCTTTCATAACTGAGTTACACCCAAGCCTGTAGTGTCCAGAAATTACAGCAAGGTGATTAGAATGTTTATTAAAAGTACTAGGGGGGCTTCCCTGGTGGCGCAGTGGTTGAGAGTCCACCTGCCAATGCAGGGGACACGGGTTCGTGCCCCGGTCCGGGAGGATCCCACATGCCGCGGAGCAGCTGGGCCCATGACCATGGCCGCTGAGCCTGTGCGTCCAGAGCCTGTGCTCCGCAACGGGAGAGGCCTCAGCAGTGAGAGGCCCGCGAACCGCAAAAAAAAAAAGAAAAAAAGTACTGGGATATCTGATGTCTTCTGAGTAAACAAAGAATCTAAGGGAAAGATACGTTCTCTTTAGAATTCCAAGTACTAAGAACCGATAGGTCTTAAAATAGCAACAAGATGCCCAACGCCTGGTACATAGTAACTGGATGTTGAATAAATGCACTACAGCTAAAATCTTGTTTCCTCTATACTTTTGGTCTTTTTGAAATGACTAGTTACTGCCCCTCACAGTATGCTCAGACCTCTCTCTCATTCAGGTATGAAATCTGGATTAACATATCTTTGTTCTCTTTTTTATTCAAAGTATAATTGCCTGTGTCTATAATCCTACTGGCTTATTTTATTTATACAGTTGAGGTTTATTTATCTTTGTTAATTCTTGAGATTAGTATAAATCTTAATAGATCTTCCCAATCACTGTTGAAATGCAGTTTTTAGAGTTCAGCAACAGTATTAATTTACTTCTTTTAAATTACCACCTTCCCCATCTCAACTAGAAACTAGAAGGTTGGAATATGAGCTGGATTATACCCAGAATCTCAATGATCATTTCTAGACATTCATACATAAATCTATGATATTCAGTGATTATTACTTTATCACCCCAAGAATTCTTTATAACAATTCGCCTGTAATGAAAATTTTCAGAGGTATAAAGAGAGATATTGCTGCTATTAGATATGTAGGGTTCTAATCTAGATATCTACCTAGGTGAGCAAGTTCCAAGAACCTGATTCCTAACTACACAGCAATGTAAAGAACCATATCACTAGACTTTCCCTTAATTCAGCTCTTGTACAAGATGGTCACTGAAAAGACAGGAAAAGGGCAAATTTTAGGGGCTTCCTGTGGCTCTAAGCTTCTGATGGTGAAAACATGAGGAATTCTGTGAGCTTTGGGGCATCTGTTAGTAAATGACATCCTACAACAAAAAATATTTCCACTGACTCAACATCTGCTCTGAGATTTCATTTCAAAAGTTGATTTTGGGGAGAGGGGGAAGATGGCGGAGGGAGAGGGGGAAGATAGCGGAAGAGTAAGACGTGGAGATCACCTTCCTCCCCACAGATACACCAGAAATACATCTATACGTGGAACAACTCCTACAGAACACCCACTGAACGCTGGCAGAAGACCTCAGAACTCCCAAAAGGCAAGAAACCCCCCACGTACCTAGGTAGGGCAAAAGAAAAAAGAATAAACAGAGACAAAAGGATAGGGATGGGACCCACACCAGTGGGAAGGAGCTGTGAAGGAGGAAAGGTTTCCACACACTAGGAAGCCCCTTCGCGGGTGGAGACTGCGGGTGGCGGAGGGGGGAAGCTTCGGAGCCACGGAGGAGGGCGCAACAACAGGGGTGCGGAGGGCAAAGCGGAGAGATTCCCACACAGAGGATCGGTGCCGACCAGCACTCATCAGCCCAAGAGGCTTGTCTGCTCTCCCGCTGGGACGGGTGGGGGCTGGGAGCTGAGGCTGGGGCTTCGGTAGGATCACAGGGAGAGGACTGGCAGCGTGAACACTGCATGTAGTGCACCACGGCTGGCCGGGAGGGAGTCCGGGAAAAAGTCTGGACCTGCCGAAGAGGCAAGACACTTTTTCTTCCCTCTTTGTTTCCTGGTGCGCAAGGAGAGGGTTATTAAGAGCGCTGCTTAAAAGAGCTCCAGAGACGGGCGTGAGCCGCAGCTAAAAGCACTGACCCCAGAGACGGGCATGAGACGCTAAGGCTGCTGCTGCTGCCGCCACCAAGAAGCCTGTGTGGGAGCACAGGTCACTCTCCACACCTCCCCTCCTGGGAGCCTGCGCAGCCCGCCACTGCCAGGGTCCCATGATCCAGGGACAACTTCCCCGGGAGAACGCACTGCACACCTCAGGCTGGTGCAACGTCACAGTGGCCTCTGCCGCCGCAGGCTCGCCCCGCACTCCATACTACTCCTTCCACCACCCCCCGCCCCCCGATGGCCTGAGTGAGCCAGAGCCCCCGAATCAGCAACCCCTTTAACCCCATCCTGTCTGAGCGAAGAACAGATGCCCTCCAGCGACCTACACACAGAGGCGGGGCCAAATCCAAAGCTGAACCCCGGGAGCTGTGCGAACAAAGAAGAGAAAGGGAAATTTCTCCTAGCAGCCTCAGGAGCAGCGGATTAAATCTCCATAATCAACTTAACGTACCCTGCATCAGTGGAATACCGAAATAGACAACGAATCATTTCAAATTGAGAAGGTGGACTTTGAGAGCAATATATATTATTTTTTCCCCTTTTCCTCTTTTTGTGAGTGTGTATGTTTATGCTTCTGTGTGAGATTTTCTCTATATATCTTTGCTTTCACCATTTGCCCTAGGGTCTGCCCATCCGTTTTTTGTTTCTTTTTTTTTTTTTACTTAAAAAAATTTTTTTTTTAATAATTATTTTTTATTTAACTAATTTTATTTTATTTTATTTTATCTTACTTTATTTTATCCTCTTTCTTTCTTTCTACTTTTTCTCCCTTTTATTCTGAGCCATGTGCATAAAAGGCTCTTGGTGCTGCAGCCAGGCATCAGGGCTGTGCCTCTGAGGTGGGAGAGCCAACTTCAGGACACTGGTCCACAACAGACCTCACAGCTCCACGTAATACCAAACACCGAAAATCTCCCAGAGATCTCCATCTCAACACAAACACCCAGCTTCACTCAACGACCAGCAAGCTACAGTGCTGAACACCCTATGCCAAACAACTAGCAAGACAGGAACACAAACCCACGATTAGCAGAGAGGCTGCCTAAAATCATAATAAGTCCACAGACACCCCAAAACACACCACCAGACGTAGACCTGCCCACCATAAAGACAAGATCCAGCCTCATCCACCAGCACACAGGCACTAGTCCCCTCCACCAGGAAGCCTACACAACCAACTGAACCAACCTTAGCCACTGGGGACAGACACCAAAAACAACGGGAACTACGAACTTGCAGCCTGCAAAAAGGAGACCCCAAACACAGTAAGATAAGCAAAATGAGAAGACAGAAAAACACACAGCAGATGAAGAAGCAAGATAAAAACCCACCAGACCTAACAAATGAAGAGGAAATAGGCAGTCAACCTGAAAAAGAATTCAGAATAATGATAGTAAAGATGATCCAAAATATTGGAAATAGAACAGAGAAAATGCAAGAA
This sequence comes from Phocoena phocoena, assembly GCF_963924675.1. Lineage (NCBI taxonomy): Eukaryota > Metazoa > Chordata > Mammalia > Artiodactyla > Phocoenidae > Phocoena > Phocoena phocoena. The sequence continues at coordinate 84,541,089 of NC_089221.1, read as the reverse complement.
ATATCTAACAAGGACCTAGAAGAACTAAAGAGGACACAAGCAACGATGAACAACACAATAAATGAAATTAAAAATACTCTAGAAGAGATCAATAGCAGAATAACTGAGGCAGAAGAACGGATAAGTGACCTGGAAGATAAAATAGTGGAAATAACTACTGCAGAGCAGAATAAAGAAAAAAGAATGAAAAGAACTGAGGACAGTCGTAGAGACCTCTGGGACAACATTAAACGCACCAGCATTTGAATAGTAGGGGTCCCAGAAGAAGAAGAGAAAAAGAGAGGGACTGAGAAAATATTTGAAGAGATTATAGTTGAAAACTTCCCTAAAATGGGAAAGGAAATAGTTAATCAAGTCCAGGAAGCACAGAAAGTCCAATACAGGATAAATCCAAGGAGAAACACGCCAAAACACATATTAATCAAATTATCAGAAATTAAATACAAAGAAAACATATTAAAAGCAGCAACGGAAAAACAACAAATAACACACAAGGGAATCCCCATAAGGTTAACAGCTGATCTTTCAGCAGAAACTCTGCAATCCAGAAGGGAGTGGCAGGACATATTTAAAGTGATGAAGGAGAAAAACCTACAATCAAGATTACTCTACCCAGCAAGGATCTCATTCAGATTTGATGGAGAAATTAAAACCTTTACAGATAAGCAAAAGCTGAGAGAGTTCAGCACCACAAAATCAGCTTTACAACAAATGCTAAAGGAACTTCTCTAGGCAAGAAACACAAAAGAAGGAAAAGACCTACAATAACAAAACCCTAACCAATTAAGAAAATGGGAATAGGAACATACGTATCGATAATTACCTTAAATGTAAATGGATCAAATGCTCCCACCATAAGACACAGACTGGCTGAATGGATATAAAAATAAGACCCATATATATGCTGTCTACAAGAGACCCACTTCAGAGCTAGGGACACATACAGACTGAAAGTGAGGGAACGGAAAAAGATATTCCATGCAAATAGAAATCAAAAGAAAGCTGGAGTAGCAATTCTCATATCAGACAAAATAGACTTTAAAATAAAGACTATTACAAGAGAAAAAGAAGGACATTACATAATGATCAAGGGATCGATCCAAGAAGAAGATACAACACTTGTAAATATTTATGCAACCAACATAGGAGCACCTCAATACATAAGGCAAATACTAACAGACATAAAAGGGGAAATCAACAGTAACACATTCATGGTAGGGGACTTTAACACCTCACTTTCACCAATGGACAGATCATCCAAAATGAAAATAAATAAGGAAACACAAGCTTTAAATGATACATTAAACAAGATGGACTTAATTAATATTTATAGGACATTCCATCCAAAAACAACAGAATACATATTTTTCTCAAGTGCTCATGGAACATTCTCCAGGATAGATCATATCTTGGGTCACATTCAAGTCTTAGTAAATTTAAGAAAATTGAAATCGTATCAAGTATCTTCCGACCACAACGCTATGAGACTAGATATCAATTACGGGAAAAGATCTGTCAAAATACAAACACATGGAGGCTAAACAATACACTACTTAATAAAGAAGTGATCACTGAAGAAATCAAAGAGGAAATCAAAAAATACCTAGAAACAAATGACAACAGAGACACGACGACCCAAAACCTATGGGATGCAGCAAAAGCAGTTCTAAGAGGGAAGTTTATAGCAATACAATCCTACCTTAAGAAACAGGAAACATCTCGAATAAACAACCTAACCTCCTTGCACCTAAAGCAATTAGAGAAAGAAGAACAAAAAAAACCCAAAGGGAGAAGAAGGAAAGAAATCATAAAAATCAGATCAGAAATAAATGAAAAAGATATGAAGGAAACGATACCAAAGATCAATAAAACTAAAAGCTGGTTCTTTGAGAAGATAAACAAGATTGATAAACCATTAGCCAGATTCATCAAGAAAAAAAGGGAGAAGACTCAAATCAATAGAATTAGAAATGAAAAAGGAGAAGTAACAACTGACACTGCAGAAATACAAAAGATCATGAGAGATTACTACAAGCAACTCTATGCCAATACAATGGACAACCTGGAAGAAATGTACAAATTCTTAGATATGCACAACCTGCCAAGACTGAACCAGGAAGAAGTAGAAAATATAAACAGACCAATCACAAGCACTGAAATTGAGACTGTGATTAAAAATCTTCCAACAAACAAAAGCCCAGGACCAGATGGCTGAACAGGCGAATTCTATCAAACATTTAGAGAAGAGCTAACACCTGTCCTTCTCAAACTCTTCCAAAATATAGCAGAGGGAGGAACACTCCCAAACTCATTTTACGAGGCCACCATCACCCTGACACCAAAATCAGACAAAGATGTCACAAAAAGAAAACTACAGGCCAATATCACTGATGAATATAGATGCAAAAATCCTCAACAAAATACTAGCAAACAGAATCTAACAGCACATTAAAAGGATCATACACCATGATCAAGTGGGGTTTATTCCAGGAATGCAAGGATTCTTCAATATACGCAAATCAATCAACATGATACACGATATTAACAAATTAAAGGAGAAAAACCATATGACCAACGCAATAGATGCAGAGAAAGCTATCAACACCCATTTATGATAAAAACCCTGCAGAAAGTAGGCATAGAGGGAAGTTTCCTCAACATAATATAGGCCATATATGACAAACCCACAGCCAACATCGTCCTCAATGGTGAAAAACTGAAAGCATTTCCAGTAAGATCAGGAACAAAACAAGGTTGCCCACTCTCACCACTGTTATTCAACATAGTTTTGAAAGTTTTAGCCATAGCAATCAGAGAAGAAAAGGAAATAAAAGGAATCCAAATCGGAAAAGAAGAAGTAAAGCTGTCACTGTTTGCAGATGACATGATACTATACATAGAGTATCCTAAAGATGCTACCAGAAAACTAATAGAGCTAATCAATGAATTTGGTAAAGTAGCAGGATACAAAATTAATGCACAGAAATCTCTGCATTCCTATACACTAATGATGAAAAATCTAAAAATGAAATCAAGAAAACACTCCCATTTACCACTGCAACAAAAAGAATAAAATATCTAGGAATAAACCTACCTAAGGAGACAAAAGACCTGTAGCAGAAAATTATAAGCCACTGATGAAAGAAATTAAAGATGATACAAATAGATGGAGAGATATACCATGTTCTTAGATTGGAAGAATCAACATTATGAAAATGACTCTACTACCCAAAGCAATCTACAGATTCAATGCAATCCCTATCAAACTACCACTAGCATTTTTCACAGAATTAGAACAAAAAATTTCACAATTTGTATGGAAACACCAAAGACCCCGAATAGCCAAAGCAATCTTGAGAACGAAAAACAGAGCTGAGGAATCAGGCTCCCTGACTTCAGGCTATACTATAAAGCTACAGTAATCAAGACAGTATGGTGCTGGCACAAAAACAGAAATATAGATCAATGGAACAGGATAGAAAGCCCATAAATAAACCCACGCACATATGGTCACCTTATCTTTGACAAAGGAGGCAGGAATGTACAGTGGAGAAAGGACAGCCTCTTCAATAAGTGGTGCTGGGAAAACTGGACAGGTACATGTAAAAGTATGAGATTAGAACACTCCCTAACACCATACACAAAAATAAGCTCAAAATGGACTAAACACCTAAATGTAAGGCCAGAAACTATCAAACTCTTAGAGGAAAATATAGGCAAAACACTCTATGACATAAATCACAGCAAGATCCTTTTTGACCCACCCCCCAGAGAAATGGAAATAAAAACAAAAATAAACAAATGGGACCTAATGAAACTTCAAAGCTTTTGCACAGCAATGGAACCCATAAACAAGACCAAAAGACAACCCTCAGAATGGGAGAAAATATTTGCAAATGAAGCAACTGACAAAGGATTAATCTCCAAAATTTACAAGCAGCTCATGCAGCTCAATATCAAAAAAACAAACAACCCAATCCAAAAATGGGCAGAAGACCTAAATAGACATTTCTCCAAAGAAGATATACAGATTGCCAACAAACACATGAAAGAATGCTCAACATCATTAATCATTAGAGAAATGCAAATCAAAACTACAATGAGATATCATCTCACACCAGTCAGAACTGCCATCATCAGAAAATCTAGAAACAATAAATGCTGGAGAGGGTGTGGAGAAAAGGGAACACTCTTGCACTGCTGGTGGGAATGTGAATTGGTACAGCCACTATGGAGAACAGTATGGAGATTCCTTAAAAAACTACAAATAGAACTACCATATGACCCAGCAATCCCACTACTGGGCATATACCCTGAGAAAACCATAATTCAAAAAGAGTCATGTACCAAAATGTTCATTGCAGCTCTATTTACAATAGCCAGGATATGGAAGCAACCTAAGTGTCTATCATCGGATGAATGGATAAAGAAGATGTGGCACATATATACAATGGAATATTACTCAGCCATACAAAGAAACGAAATTGAGTTTTTTGTAGTGAGGTGGATGGACTTAGAGTCTGTCATACAGAGTGAAGTAACTCAGAAAGAGAAAGACAAATACCGTATGCTAACACATATATATGGAATCTAAGAAAAAAAAATGTCATGAAGAACCTAGGGGTAAGATGGGAATAAAGACACAGACCTACTAGAGAATGAACTTGAGGATATCGGGAGGGGCAAGGGTAAGCTGTGACAAAGTGAGAGAGTGGCATGGACATATATACACTACCAAACGTAAAATAGATAGCTCATGGGAAGTAGCCGCATAGCACAGGGAGATCAGCTCGGTGGTTTGTGACCACCTAGAGGGGTGGGATAGGGAGGGTGGGAGGGAGAGAGACGCAAGAAGGAGAGATATGGGAACATATGTATATGTATAACTGATTCACTTTGTTATAAAGCAGAAACTAACACACCATTGTAAAGCAATTATACTCCAATAAAGATGTTAAAAAAAAAAGTTGATTTTATTTTGAAAAGCTAACATGAAATCACCAAAGAGATTACTTCTAAAGCAGTTCTTTCAGATAGAGCCTTAAAACTAAATGTCCAAATCATTTATTTTTATTTCCTCTCACTTACAACTAATAGGGAATACAGTTCTCAATTTCTTCTAAGGCTGTCACAAAATAAAAGATTATTTTGAAAAAATTTTGATCTCATCTAAATGTCCAACTAAGACCATGCACGGAAACTTTATGAAAACAACTCTCTCTAAGAAGCACCTTCCTTGTTCCTGTCTCAATTAATCTATTAATATTTAAAGTTACTTTTAGGTAAGTTGTTTTGTTTCGTTGAGTTTAGTTCTTAAAATGTGCAAAGGACCAGGGACTTCCCTGGTGGTCCGGTGGTAAAGAATCCACCTTCGAATGCAGGGGACGCAGGTTTGATCCCTGGTCGGGGAACTAAGATCCCACATGCTGCATGGCAACTAAACCCAGGCTCCACAACTACTGAGCTCATGTGCCTCAACTAGAGGGCCCACGTGCTCTGGGGCCTGCGCGCCACAACCAGAAAAAAGAAAACTCACACACCACAACTAGAGAGAAGCCCCAACGCCACAACAAAAAGATCCTGCATGGCTAAACAAAGATTCCGCATGCCACAACTAAAACCCGATGCAACCATAAAAATAAATAAGTAAATAAATAAATACATAATATTAAAAGAAAAAAGTGTGCAAAAGACCAAATGATTCATTAGAGTCTGCCTACAGATGTTTCATGAAATTACATCATCTAAAACAAAATAATTCTAAGACCCAAATTAACAAACAGAAACTTTGTGTTTTGTATTTAGAAGACATTTAATGGCATTTTTGTCTTTCTTTCTCAAATTTTTCCAAAGCCTCTTATTCTACAAATTAATTTCCTCTCTCCAATCAGAAATCCATCTTTACAGATACCTCTCTCCAATCAGAAGTCCATCTTTACAGATAAAGTATAAAACTTAGGATCTAGATTTGTCTAAAATGGTAATTTATGATTTTAAAAACCCTAGATTCAGTTTAAACAGCAGCAACTGTAATCACATCCCACTTTTAACACTGCTTTACTGATTTGATCCTATTTAAGCTTTTCAAGAACCAACATAGTGACAACTTGTTCATTCAGAGGAAATCAAGAAAAGATTATATTCAAATGAATATAAACTCATGTCATGTTCATTGAAATGCTCTCGAAGCTTTGGATGTCTTCTGAAACGTAACATATTTTGTGGTCACAAAGATACACTTCTCTCAGTGGCTTCTCATTTTAGGAACTGGTTTGTTCATTTCTACAATGCCTTTGCACCCTCTTATGGTCATTTTAGGATTTGCTTTATTGGGAGCAATTTATTCAAGGCTATTCAATAGTTTCTTTATCTTGTAAATTTGAATTTTTATTAGAATAATGACATTTACACACTTTCCACCTTTAAATCTGTAATTTCGTAATCCCAAATATTAATTGAAGCTCACACTTCCTCACATTGTTGAGAAAACAGAAGTATACAAAGTTGAGGTTACTAGGATAATAATTAGAAACACTCCATACTTTCCAATTATGTCTGACATATTAACAAGCTAATAAGAATTTAAGATTCTGCCTCCTAGGCACAAAGCAATTCAATAGTAATGCCATCATTAGTTATCACAGTTCTTATTTTCTGATATTGACATGATGAAATCAACTTAGAATCTGTTTGGGCCTGTTTATATAAAGCATGGATATGACTTCTAACTTAGTACAATGTCCTAAAAATAACAGCATAAATGTGGCTGTCCTTCATTAAGAAGTTGCAATAGCAAGATAAACACACGTAACACACACAACACACACATGCACGCACGCACATACACTTTACACTTTATAACTCATTTGGCTCGTGTTGTATTGGAAACATTAAATTCCTTTAACCTAGAGATCTTAAAAAAAAACCTAAGGATCAAATGTTACCATTCTATTATATTTAATTTGATAACCACAATAAAAACAAAGACCACTTGTCCCTTTCCTGACCTAAAATCTCCTTTCTGTTATAGTTTCATGTGTAGAAAACATTTAGGAAAAATGTGTAAAGCTTTAATGGCAAGCTTTATTTCTGAATTCATGCTGCTGCCAATGATAAGGATACCTGCTTTGTGATTAAAAAAAAAAGAAACAACTGTTCAAACTGTACATATGGCAGAGGAACTACTCTTTAAAGTGTTTATGAGAATAACTGTTGCATTACCATATTTTTTTTTTCTTTCCAGGGCAACAGCTACACATTTTAAGATACTTTCAACTTGAAGTATAACTTGAGTACTATAGGCTTTAAATTCCTAACTTATAATACCTTCATTTTTTTGTCAGAAAAATACATCAGAACCTATACATGTATCTATAAATCAATAATTTTGGTTTCAAAATACAACTACTGTTATTAAGGGCACAGACGAGTACTAATCCAAAGTGCAAGAAATCCCATAACTGAATAACAGTTGAGGGGACAGAAAATACAATTTCACCAAGCTAAAGTCAAATATCATATAGGATGATGCTCCAAATATTTAAAGCTTCTATCAATTCCCAAATTACAAATGAAGTTTAAAAATAAAATTTTGGGTGGTCCATCTGAAAAATGCACTTATCTCTCACAGTAAATAATAGCACTTACAAAGATCACCAATGCCTGCAAGATATCAATCTGTAGGTTTCCTATGTAATTCAATCACTGTATCAGATGTGCTGACAGCAAATATATACTTCAAACATTAAAGTTATTGCCAGTTGTAAAAATACCCTTTATCTACAAATATACTTTCAAAGAATCTAAAAACCCACATCATCTCTCTGACAAAGAAACCATGTATGTTGTCTAAAATACACTGTCCATATTTCATAAATACTGCAAAATATGAAATTGCCAAGTGAACACTACCAATACCTCCTCTTGTATGCACTCTTTCACAATGACAGTCATTGACAACTGGAATCTACTTTACAGGTATGTCTATCTTTTTTAAAACACAATATGCTTTGTTGGACTTCCCTAGTGGTGCAGTGGTTAAGAATCCGCCTGCCAGTGCAGGGGACAGGGATTCGAGCCCTGCTCCGGGAAGATCCCACATGCCGCGGAGCAACTAAGCCCGTGTGCCACAACTACTGAGCCTGAGTGCCACAACTACTGAAGCCCGCACACCTAGAGTCCGGGCTCCGCAACAAGAAGCCACTGCAATGAGAAACCCATACACTGCAATGAAGAGTAGCCCCCGCTTGCCGCAACAAGAGAAAGCCCGTACGCAGCAATGAAGACCCAACGCAGCCAAAAATAAATATATTATTTTAAAATTTTTTAAATAAAAAAATTAAAAAACAATATACTTTGCTAATGGGTATTGCAAATACTTGTGTTCAAATGTATCCTGTCCTACAAAAGTCTGATAATTTAATTTGTATATTCAAAGATATAAAACAATTAAGTCCACTAGCATCAACAACCATTTAGGAAACCAATAATAAGTGTTGTTTGAAAGCAGAGTAACCCAGATGTCCTAAACTACTTAACATAAAATTTCAGGCCCTTCAAAATCAGCCACAGAACACTACTCTTCTTCAGCCTTATACCTTTTCACATTTCAGTGATTACACATTTAGCTCCCTTTATCAGAAATAATTCCCTCTCTTAAAATTCTAATTCGAAAAGATACACACACCCTAATGTTCACAGCAGCAATATTTACAACAGCCAAGACATGAAAGCAACCTAAATGTGCATCAACAGATGAATGAATAAAGAAGATGTGGTACATATATACAATAGAATATATCAGCCACAAAAAAAGAATGAAACAATGCCACTTACAGCAACATGGATGGACCTAGAGATTAGCACACCAAGTGAAGTTAAGTCAGAGAGAGAATGACAAATATCATACGGTATCGCTTATATGTGGAATCTAAAATATGATACTAATGAACTTATTTACAAAACAGAAATAGATGCACAGACATAGAAAACAAACTTATGGTTACCAAAGGGGAAAAGGAGGGGAGGGATAAATTAGGAGTTTGGAATTCGCAGATAAAAACTATATACAAAATAGATAAACAACAAGGTCCTACTGTATAGCACAGGGAACTATATTCAATATCTTGTAATAACCTATAATAGAAAAGAATATGAAAAAGAATATACATATGTAACTGAATCACTTCACTGTACTATACTTCAATAAAATAAATAAATAAGAAATAATTCCCTCTCTTACTGTAGAACATCATTATACACTGGGATTTATCATATGGTAGTATAAAATATTTGTTTGAATGGCTCTCTCTCCCAGCTGACCACCATATGAATTCCTTGAAGGCAGGAACTGACTTGATTCATTTTTTTTCTTTTTTTTTTGGCCACACCTTGCAGCCGGTGGGATCCTAGTTCCCCAGCCAGGAACTGAACCCAGGCCCTCGGCAGGGAAAGCACGGAGTGCCAACTGCTGGACCACCAGGGAATTCCCTTGATTCATTTTTACATGCCCAGTACCTGAAAAATAGTAGGTGCTGAAGCAACATGATGCTTTTGGAGTCCAAAACATCATTATGGAAAACTGTGTTTTAATCCTAGGCTCAATCACTTAATTTTGCAGTTTCCTTATATGTAAATGAGGGATAAACACCTTGCAGGATTGTTGAGAAACTAAAAGATACCCATAAAGTGACTAACCCAGTGCCTGGCACATAGAAGGCACTGTAATATGTGTTCAGTAAATGTTAGCTGAATTGATCTTTCCCTACAGCTCTTTCTACTTATATATTTACTCAAAATGTTTCCAGACTTCTCCAAATATAAACCACTACCTTGCTCCTTTTTACTCTTTCCTATATACCAGAATTTAAATATAACCACAGCTATAAAAATAAAGGATTTTACAGAGTATTCAGGCAATTAATGCATTTGAGGGCAGTAAGTTCAATTTTTTTTCCGGAAATAAAGTATCCTAAGGAATGGGAACTAAAGTACAGGGCATTCAGCTTTATTGTCTCTTCTATTTCTCACCAAAAGAGAAAAACAAAAAAGTTTCAATATTTATAAGACTAAGAAGGGATGAGCATAATTCTGCCTTAACATACATTTCTGTGGGCCGCGAGGCTGGTCGGGCGTCGAGGCTGGGCGAGCGCGCAGTTGGTGCCGGGGCTCGCCGCCCCCGCCTCGCCGCACCTCCGGCTTGCTGCCGCGCAGGGGCCTGCGCCGCCCCTGTCTCCCCTTCCAGGCCAGGGTGCAACCCCAGGACGCGTCCGTCCCCGCCGCCGCTGGCTCCGGTCCCCCACTCCATGGCCGCCTCGGCGCCGCCCCCACCAGACAAGCTGGAGGGAGGTGGCGGCCCCGCACTGCCCCCTGCACCACCCAGCACGACGGAGTTTGCGTCACCCCCGACTCCCATGGTGGATCACCTGGTTGCATCCGACCCTTCTGAGGATGACTTCGGAGCCCCTAAGGTGGGGGGCGCAGCCCCTCCATTCCTGGACAGTCCTGTCCCCTTTGGGGGCTTCCGTGTACAGGGGTGCATGGCAGGCCAGATACCCCCAGGCTGTGACACTGGGGGTAGAGGAGGCCCCCAGCTTCTTCCTCAACAGCGCCCCCTTTCCCTCCCAACCCCATGGGCCCTGCTTTCAACATGCCCCCCCCAGGGCCCTGGCTACCCTCCCCCAGGCAACATGAACTTTCCCAGCCAACCCTTCAACCAGCCTCTGGGTCAAAACTTCAGCCAGCCTGGTGGGCAGATGATGCCAGGCCCCGTGGGGGGATGTCGCTGCACAATCTCACCCACCATGGGACAGCCTCCAGAGGGGAGCTGGGCCCCCCTTCACCCCCCCAACGCTTTGCCTAGCTAGGGGCACCTTTTGGCCCTTCTCCTCTCCAGAGACCTGGTACTGGTCAGGTACTCCCCAGCTTGCGCCCCCAACACAGGTCCCTTCCCTGGTCCTGACCCTGGCTTTCCTGGCCCTGGTGGTGAGGATGGGGGTAAGCCCTTAAATGCACCTGCTCCCACTGCTTTTCGCCAGGAGCCCCACTCAGGCTCCCTAGCTGCCGCTGTTAATGGAAATCAGCCCCGTTTTCCCCCAAACAGCAGTGGGCGGGGTTGGGGCACCCCGGATGCCAATAGCCTGCCACCCCCTGGCAAGACAAGTGCGAGCTCAGGGCCCCAGCCTCCCCCAGGCCTGGTGTATCCATGTGGTGCCTGTCGGAGTGAGGTGAACGACGATCAAGATGCCATTCTGTGTGAGGCTTCCTGCCAGAAGTGGTTCCACCGCGACTGCACGGGCATGACTGAGAGCGCCTATGGGTTGCTGACCACTGAGGCCTCTGCTGTCTGGGCCTGCGATCTCTGCCTCAAGACCAAGGAGATCCAGTCTGTCTACATCCGCAAAGGCATGGGGCAGCTGGTGGCTGCTAACGATGGGTGATGCTGGCGAGGTACCCAGGAAGTGCATACGTTCCTCCCTGCTCTTCCAGGGTGGTTGTTTTCTGTCTGGCTCTTGGTCCTTGTTTCCACTGGCTTCCCATCCCCATGGGACAGAAACACAATGGCTCCTGGGGGCAGAAAAGGAACTGAGACGGGCAGGCAGAAGAGCCTGGATTGCTCACTTTTCTGCAAACTTACGTGTTGAGATCTACAGAGGTCCAGGAAACCAAAGCCCTGCCAAGCAGAGCCATTTTTGGTGGCTGTCTCTGGAGACCTAGGGGTGCGACTGCAAGAGAAAAGAGGAAGACCTGAAGGGCAGGGGTGCCCCTCTACAGATGATGGATGCCCCCAACACCTGTGCCTAACACTCCTATCTAGCCCCCCAGCCCCAGCCTTAGTTTTTGGAGTCTAGTATTAAAGGTTTCTGGCCAGAGGAGTTGGGGGTCTCTTCCCATCTCTGCAGTAGCCCTTTCATGGGTGCTGGGAAACAGCTTTAGGGAATAAATGGAGATTTTCCCCTTTTCTTACCTTCCCCTTGCCTCCTCCAAGACCTACCCAACTCCTCTCCCCTCAGAGAACCAAATAGCTTGAAGAAGCAGGAGAGTACGTGGCTATGGCCACGTGGCTTGGTGATTTGGGGCTTCAAGACAGTAGGTAAGAGATGCTGTCAGGACATATCTCCCTCATACCAAAGTCACTGGTCCTTTCTCAGACTCTCTTGTGCTTTTTCTCTAATGACAATATTTTTGCTAAAAATTGGGATATGTGGTCTGACAGAGCAGAATATTTGATGTCTGGACTGTCCTGGAAGCCTGGACTCTGGCTGTACACCCCCCATCTTGACAGAGCAGAATATTTGATGTCTGGACTGTCCTGGAAGCCTGGACTCTGGCTGTACACCCCCCATCTTGACAGAGCAGAATATTTGATGTCTGGACTGTCCTGGAAGCCTGGACTCTGGCTGTACACCCCCCATCTTGACAGAGCAGAATATTTGATGTCTGGACTGTCCTGGAAGCCTGGACTCTGGCTGTACACCCCCCCATCTTGACAGAGCAGAATATTTGATGTCTGGACTGTCCTGGAAGCCTGGACTCTGGCTGTACACCCCCCATCTTGACAGAGCAGAATATGTGATGTCTGGACTGTCCTGGAAGCCTGGACTCTGGCTGTACGCCCCCCATCTTGACAGAGCAGAATATTTGATGTCTGGACTGTCCTGGAAGCCTGGACTCTGGCTGTACACCCCCCATCTTGACAGAGCAGAATATTTGATGTCTGGACTGTCCTGGAAGCCTGGACTCTGGCTGTACACCCCCCATCTTGACAGAGCAGAATATGTGATGTCTGGACTGTCCTGGAAGCCTGGACTCTGGCTGTACGCCCCCCATCTTGACAGAGCAGAATATTTGATGTCTGGACTGTCCTGGAAGCCTGGACTCTGGCTGTACGCCCCCCATCTTGACAGAGCAGAATATTTGATGTCTGGACTGTCCTGGAAGCCTGGACTCTGGCTGTACACCCCCCATCTTGACAGAGCAGAATATTTGATGTCTGGACTGTCCTGGAAGCCTGGACTCTGGCTGTACACCCCCCATCTTGACAGAGCAGAATATTTGATGTCTGGACTGTCCTGGAAGCCTGGACTCTGGCTGTACACCCCCCCACCTGTTGCACATTAGTCGCAGCGCTGGTCTTCAACTTTTGGCGCCCTTACTTCCCTGCTTCCCTGGCTTGATTGAAGGAAAGCTTGAAAAGGCGCAGAGCCCTTACACCTCATTTTTTCTCCTGATGAAAGGATCCCTGTCACAGCCTGTGGGTGGGGAGGCGGCAGGACCTTCATTGCCATGGTACTAAAATGCAATCCAGAACCTGGATGTTTTTTGTTTCTCTCTTTCCCTGCTATGCTTTAAATCTTCTCCGGCCTGGTGACCTAGCTGTTCTCATTCCTCTCAGCCAGGGTCCTGCACTGGGCTTTGTTTCTATTTTATTTTTTAAGCACTGCCTGCCAGAGATGGGCCAGGGGCCTGATCAGAGCTCCTCACAGCTGCTGTCTCTTCCTTACAGCTCGTGCACACATTCCTCAGTGGGGTGGGGAAGGCAGGCTTGGGGTGTGGCCCTGAGAGGAGCTGGTGGTCCCCTGCCCCCCACTTCTCCCGGTACCCTAGTGTGTGAAGAGAAGACAAAGGTATACTGCAGAACTCTTTCGCCTGCCCAGGTGTAGCATGCAGCCTTTGAGGCTGTGAGAAAGAAGGGAGTGGCCTCTGGGCCTCTCTCCTCCAGTGTTCCCTGCTGCGGAACAGCAGAGATGGCAGCCCCCCCCCACTGCTGAGCTTTGTGTTGTCTTTGTGGTTCTGTGTGCCCCTCTCTTATCTGTTGCTATTTTTGTGGTCTCCCCCATCTCTGCATTTGGTAAGATGGCTCTTGCAGGGGGGCGTGTCTGTTCAGTCCCTCTCTCCCTCTCGCTCCACTGCTTTTTGGAAGGAAGTGGGGGTGGCAGAGATGTGGTGCGGAAATTTTTGTACGGTTGGATTAGTAAAATGACTTGGAAAATAAAAAAAAAAGCCATACATTTCTGCCTTTTAAGCCCAGTTTAAACTCGATGAAAGTCCTAGAACACAGACTATTCATTAAAAAAAAAAAAGATGCTTTAACTGCAGTGCACATTCAGTAGATGAAATCCAAAGAAAGCAGTCCTGCCTGAAACATTTACAAATCAATTCATTATACTGATTTGGAATGAGATGTGCTGTAATTTAAAACATAGATTACCACAGGCCAAACTTAAGTTCCATTTTTAAGGCACTTTCCCTTGGCTATGCACTTGACTGCAGAATTTACAAGAAACAACAATTTGCCTAACCTTAAAAAAAAGCCATTGCACTATTTACAATAGCCAGGACATGGAAGCAACCTAAGTGTCCATCAAAAGATGAATGGATAAAGAAGATGTGGCACATATATACAATGGAATATTACTCAGCCATAAAAAGAAACAAAATCGAGTTATTTGTAGTGAGGTGGATGGACCTAGAGTCTGTCATACAGAGTGAAGTAAGTCAGAAAGAGAAAAACAAATACTGTATACTAACACATATATATGGAATCTAAAAAAAAAAAAAAAGGTTCTGATGAACCTAGGGGCAAGACAGGAATAAAACAGCACACATAGAGAATGGACTTGAGGACACGGGGAGGGAGAAACGTAAGCTGGGACGAAGTGAGAGAGTAGCATTGACATACATACACTACCAAACGTAAAATAGATAGCAAGTGGGAAGCAGCCGCACAGCACAGGGAGATCAGCTCGGTGCTTTGTGACCACCTAGAGGGGTGGGATAGGGAGGGTGGGAGGGAGACGCAAGAGGGAAGGGGATATGGGGATATATGTATATGTATAGCTGATTCACTTTGTTATACAGCAGGAACTAACACAACATTGTAAAGCAATTATACTCCAATAAAGATGTTAAAAAAAAAAGCTACTGTATGTAAATACTAGTTTTTAAAGGGGTAATGCTTAAGAATTTAATCATAACGAAATTTCAAACGTACAAAACATTATGCTTGAATTAACTAATAACTTCAATAAATCATTAATATTTTATTGAGAACAGGCAATGTGTTTCCATTTCAAAATGATTTATCCCACATATAATGTCTAGAATGTTTCCATCTCATCTCCTAGTTCTAATGTAATGCTGGAAGAAAAATTTTAAGTTTGGTTCTTTTTTTTTTTTCCATAGAAAAAGCTGCTCCTTGGGAAACCAGTGATTATGCTTAAGAGTCTTTTTGTCCTACTCAAATCTCCTGAAGACTTACTCTTTATCTATACAACTTAAATATTTGGGGTTTTTTTTTCTCCTTATCTGTCTTAAAATGCAGTGATAATAATAGCTGTCACTGTACAAGGTATAGCTCAAAAAGCACTGAAACTACGTTTCAGAAAGACTCATCTAATTACAGTCATCTAATTACACATTACACTCATCTAATTACACATCAAGCAAATGGGGGCATGAAGTCGACTATTCAGTTAATTAAGTGGCTAAAATAAGTGCTTCTTGGAGGGGATAGAATATTTGTTAAAATCATTTTCTTCACAATATAGAACCTAGTAAATCTCTCTGTCATATACACACACACACACACACGCCCCTACCAAAAAATAAAAAATAAAAACTACAGGAATCTGGAGGGCATAAGTAAATAAAATAATAAGATGCAACTGAATCATTCTGGAGTCTGCCTAAGGAGCAAGAATCAATGTAAAAAAGTCTTTGCATACCCTTAAGTCTCCTTCAATGAAATCTCTCTAGGGTCTCAGTTTCTTCATCTGAACAATGATCCCATCAACTACATGATTTCTCAATTCTATTCTAAGTGCTTTAAGTTCTTATTAAGTTAAATTAGCTTAACAGAAATCAACGAAATTGCTGTTAGCTAATGTCTAGATGACACACGTAAAGACATGAATGTTTAAATGAGCAATATGTAAGTTATTCAAACACATGTTACAGATCTTTTAAAATCCAAGAAACAGTAAACAGTTTCTGATATATCATCCTCAAAAGTCTTTTTTGTTTCTAGTATTATAACACAAAAACTGTGAAAAACCAAACAGGTTTTTTTTGGTATTATAACCAAAACCTCAGGGAAAACAAATTATTTTCTTTTCCAGGTTCCTTTTCTTTAAAATGAAAGAGAAATGAAACAAAATTATGGTCTATGAAAAACACCACAACCAAAGAGGATATTTTAAATTATTTCCACAGGACTTCCCTGGTGGTGCAGTGGTTAAGAATCCGCCTGCCAGGGCTTCCCTGGCGGCGCAGTGGTTGAGAGTCCACCTGCCAATTCAGGGAACACGGGTTCATGCCCCGGTCCGGGAAGATCCCACATGCCGCAGAGCAACTAAGCCCGTGAGCCATGGCCGCTGAGCCTGTGTGTCCGGAGCCTGTGCTCCACAACGGGACACGGGTTCGAGCCCTGGTCCAGGAAGATCTCACATTCTGCGGAGCAACTAAGCCTGTGCGCCACAACTACTGAGCCTGCGCTCTAGAACGTACAAGCCACAACTACTGAGCCCGCATGCCACAAATACTGAAGCCCAGGCGCCTAGAGCCCGTGCTCTGCACCAAGAGAAGCCACTGCAATGAGAAGCCCACACAACACAATGAAGAGTAGCCCCTGCTCGCTGCAACCAGAGAAAGCCTGAGCACAGCAAAGAAGACCCAATGCAGCCAAAAATTAATTTAAAAATAAATAAATAAATAATAAATTATTTCCACAAATGCCCAAAGCAATTTGGGCCTTCTTAAATTTGTTACCCTGTTGAACCAGAGTACTTTAGCTTTATAAAAAGCTTTCTTGAAGTCTGCCACAAAATTTCAAAATAACTACCTTTTCTTCAACAGAAATAAGTGATGTTGCTGTAACATTTTTCCTGAAAACTTTAACAGGATTCAGACTACCTAATCTTTCTATTGTAAGTATTTTGGGTTTTTTTTTTTGTTTGTTTCTATAAGCAAAAAATCAAGGAAAAAATAAGCTGGATTTTCTGACTTATGTGGTCCCAAAATTAAAACAAAATTTAGTTTCTAAACAATTATTTTTAAACATATTCATCTTACAATTTTTAACCGATGCCTAAAATAATTCTTGAAATAAAATTAATTGGCAATAAATTTAAGTCTGTATTTAAAGTTTCCTTACTAATTGTATTACTCATGTAGGTTTGAAAGATACATTCCTTTCCAAGCTGATCATATACCAAAAAGTCACAACCTTTGCTAGTACTGCCACCTGCTGTTGACTCTAAATCATTTTCCAACATATATAAATTGAAATAAAAATAAATGGAATAGCATGGACAAGTTGGTCTGGAAAACAAGCATCAAAACAGATTTTAAAGACAATTTGTGTACAATCCACCGATAAAGTTTTTTCTGACAATAAAGTTATATCTACACTGTAATAAGCCTCTTACTATGAAAGAGGAACATAGTATATGACTGAAAAGACCCTTGAGCCTTTTTAGTCACAGTTGATTGAGGTACATTTTTAATTCTTTTTATTGAAGTATACTTGTCATACAATATAATGTTAGTTTCAGGTGTACAACATAGTGATTCGACATTTATATACACTACAAACTGATCACCATGATAAGTCTAGTAATCATCTGTCAGACGGAAGTATATTTTTTACAAGACCATTAATTATGTGACAAAAAAGAGGGGATGCAGTACCAAAAAAAGTGAAAGTATTAAAGATTTTCCAGGAAGAATTAAGTGATTTTTTAATTGAGTAGATATGTCTAATAAATGAAGAAATAAGCATATATGTACAAAGATATAAGCAAAAATTGGTGAATCCAGTTGAAGGATATACAGGATATAATTTTCCTATCCTTTCTACCTTTCTTAGGTTTACAAACTTTCTAAATAAAAAGTTGGAGAAAAAAATATAATGCGTTGATATTCTTAATCTGCCTTACCAGTGCAGCTAAATTTCATGGAATTTAAGAGGACACTGAACTTATATTAGACAAATTTAATACATATTTTAAAGTCTGAGAAAGGCTGATACTTTTTGTTAAAGAATATTGAGGCTTTCTTTTTTTTCTCTCATTCTAGAGAAACATGATTTAGAGCAAACTTGGTCTTGTGGGAGGTGGCTAGTCATACAACTGGAGCAGTGACCTAACAGTGCCTCTTGGGTAAAACAGGAACAAAGTGTATAAAACATAAGTAAACCCAATACTTTTTTCTTTTACAATTTAACAGCTTCAAAACTGTTACTTTAAAGCTTTATCAGTGTGCTTCCATTTTCCCTATCTATCAAACATCAAAAAACCAAAACTGAGAACTTCTTTAAAACATATGCATGAGGATTTTATTATTAAAACTAAAGAAAATTCATTTTAAAGCTGCTTATTTTTTACCGAGAAATCTAACATTTGCATAATAGACAGCTTTTGGGTTGTCTGTTGAACTCTCTTTCTCTGAATTTCCCCACTCAATTCCCTCATCCACAGAATTTTAAAATCCATGATCCTAGATGGTCATAGCTTATAGGAGAGTGCTTCTCTCTTCTTGAAGTTCAGAAGTGGGATTCAGAAAGGACAGTTCAGTCTCTGACGGGTTTTTTTTGGTTTTTTTTTTTTTTATATACAGCAGGTTCTTATTAGTCATCAATTTTATACACATCAGTGTATACATGTCAATCCCAATCACCCAATTCATCATACCACAACCCCCAACTCCCCCAGCTTTCCCCCCTTGGTGTCCATACGTTTGTTCTCTACATCTGCGACTCAATTTCTGCCTTGCAAACCAGTTCATCTGCACCATTTTTCTAGGTTCCACATATATGCGTTAATATACGATATTTGTTTTTCTCTTTCTGACTTACTTCACTCAGTATGACAGTCTCTAGATCCATCCACGTCTCAACAAATGGCCCCAATTTCGTTCCTTTTTATGGCTGAGTAATATTCCATTGTGTATATGTACCACATCTTCTTTATCCATTCATCCGTTGATGGGCATTTAGGTTGCTTCCATGGCCTGGCTATTGTAAATAGTGCTGCAATGAATATTGGAGTGCATGTGTCTTCTCTCTCTCTCTCTCTCTCTCCATACATCCATCTATCTATGTCTATCATTTCTGCTTATTTATTACCCACACTGGAGTGTAAGCTCTGTGAGTCCATGGCTGTTGTCTGTCTTATTCACAGTGGTAGCTTCAGCATCTAGAACTGAACCCGGTGAGTGATAAGGCTTAGAAATATTTTTGATGAAATAAATGAATTAATCTATGCCATTCATAAAAATATTAAATATATGATTTGAAGGGAAAAATTATTCATAATTTCTCTCCAATAATTGAATTTCTCCTTTGGAATTTTTTATAAAAGTAAATCTTTTAAGTGCCACTCACAATTATGAAATATATTCCCGGGACCTTATACTTTTATAAAACCGTAACTGAATGTGTAGTTTTGATGACATTTGACTGGGAAAGCACGATATTGTTATGTGAGTTGACATTATCACTTTTTTTTTTTATGTCTGTATTGGATAACTTTATTATCTTTTTTTTTAACATCTTTATTGGAATATAATTGCTTTACAATGGTGTGTTAGTTCCTGCTTCACAACAAAATGAATCCATTATATATATACATATGTTCCCATATCTCTTCCCGCTTGCATCTCCCTCCCTCCCACCCTCCCTATTCCACCCCTCCAGGCGGTCACAAAGCACCGAGCTGATCTCCCTGTGCTATGCGGTTGCTTCCCACTAGCTATCTACCTTACGTTTGGTAGTGTATATATGTCCATGCCTCTCTCTCGCTTTGCAGTCTCTGACGTTTTGTAACATGGCAACATAAAAATTTAACAGCTATGGGGCTGCCATTGAGTACAAAATGCATGGAAAGGCAGAGAGAAATGCCCATGTGCAAAGGGAAGATAAGAAAAGGCAAGTACAGATTTTAAAAAGGGTGGTGGGGAGAAGAAAACACAGAAAGAGAGAAAGGGAGTAATGCCTGACAGTTTTCTAGTCCCACATAAGCCCAGGAGTACTTCCTACCTATAGGTTCCGTGACCTCTCCTGTACCCATATAACCCCCTTCCCCCACTGAACTCACACTAGTTTGCTATGGGATTCTGTTTCTTGAAGCCAAAAGCCTTGACTCCAACAAGTCGTTAATACAGAAGATTCTTGGATATTTTTGATACAACAACAAAAATTAGAACCCAGCCAAAAATTTTAAAAACTGAAAGATGTAGATGCTGCCCATGAAGTACAACTGTAGAGATAAGCACTCTCCATAGCAAACTGTAATATTGATATTTACCTTGAGCAGAGTCCACACATAGGAATTACAACGGTTCCTGTGGTAGATTGTATTATTTATTCAAAATATTCACTCCTCCTTATAAGTTCCCTCTCTTATGACTCTACTTATGTAAGAAATATAATTCCTGCCACCACAATCTCAGGCTTGGCCATGGAACTTGTTTTGGCCAATCCAAAGTAAGCCTAAGGAACTTGTGCCGTTGCCAAGCAGAAACCTGAATGCCATCTTGCAGTTTCAAGCTTTCCTTTCTCTCTGACCAAACAGGAAAAAACAACAATGTGAGGCTGTATTACAATAATGTGAGGATGTGTTACAAGTCAACCTGCAATAGACATGTAACACAAACAAGAAATAAACCTATACTGTTGCTAGTCACTGAAATTTAGGAATTGATTGGTACCACAATATAACCTGGAAAAAGCTGCTGGTGCACGTCTCAAACAGATTCTCATTATAAATAAAGCCAACGGGTAAGAAGGTAAATATTTAATTCTGAAGTTCATTTAAATATTGCTAAAAGCTCGTATTTAAAATAAGTCCTTTTAGTTTTCAAGCTACCAAAGTGTTGATGATTTTAAGGCTCTTTATACATAATACTTACCAAAGAATAGATTTATCACTTTATCCATGTTTCTAAGAATTGCCAACAGATTTACCAAAAAGATATATTTCTTCTTAAAATATATTTCAGAGATATTCTAATTTTAGCATATATACTTTACTAAAAACTGTGAATATCCTAAGACTTTTCAAAACAATGTATCATTTGAGAAAAAGTTTTAACAAAATTTTATATTCTCCTTCTATAATTATGAAACCTTGATTCCAAGGATTCTGATTCTTCCAAATAGTACAGACCAAAAGCATTGTTAACACCACTCTTATTTTATTGGTAATTTTATAATACCTTAGGTCTTATATGATCCAGGAATTAATTCTGCTTTAAGTATCTTTTTCTGAAAAAAATATACCTTATTCAATATAGTTTTGATAACTGGGAATAGTTATCAAATAAATATAAAATTAAATATGAAGCTAATTCTATACATTCTGCCACTAAGATTAGCTGTGTGACCTTAGGGAAGTCATTCAACCCCTCTAAGCCAGTAGAAAGGAGAATAATCTACGCGAACTGCATAGAGTAGGAACCAAATGATGCTGTAACTCTTTGCTTAAACTAAAAGGAAGGCCACATGGTCATAATAAAAGAAGCAGAATAGTTACATATAGTTTTCATAAACCTTAATATGAAGATTAAATTGTTGAAGAATCAAGTAGTGCTGGAGACTCCTTCTACTTCTCCACTAACCCCACCATTTAACCACAATAAGCTGTATTAATGAGAGAGCTTTCTCATACAATTCACTCTTTTATTCTAGGTGATCATTTGATAAACACTCTCCATTCCAAGTACAAAAATACTGTAATATCTTAACAAGAAAGAGATTAAGGAATAACCCCAATGTGTTTTAAGTTACACATGCCCATATTTCTTAAGCTTTTTCATATTTACTCATTTAATCCTTATAACAATTTTATGAGGAAGTTACTATTAATCAATCCATTATTCAGATAAGGTAACTGAGGCACAGATTAAGCAACTGGCCCAAAGTCACAGCTCAAAGTAACAGAGTCAGGTTTTGAACCTAGGCAGGTAGTATTAAATTAACCTCCACTTCAACCAAGTATTATCATACTTATACAAGTGAAGTAAAAAGAATTTGGGAAAGAAATGAAATGTAGTAGTGCCAAGAAAATAATAAACTATTATTTCATTAGTACACATTAGGAATGTCTTTTAAATAATCCCATTCACTTGAATTATTGAAGTTTCATATTGGCAGAAATCATGTGATTCATCAACTAATATAAATGTGTTCATCTAAATCCATTACTTCCATTGCTACAATTTATTTCTTCTATCGTTACTGATGAATCAACTTGGAAAAATCCACTTTTGTTTCATTAATGGGGCTGAGAAATTTTAACCTGTGAATTAGATTGTGTCCTTGGTAATGGAAAGGTAAACTGGAAAAGTTAAGATCATGAACAAATGTACAGTAGTTGTAACACTAAAAATAACAGCTATTGCATCTAGAACAGATCTTTGATACAGCACAGTAGTCCACAGGAAAACACCCCAGATTGTATATATAGCATACATTTATTGTATCTTTTTGAGAATGAATCTGTAAAGATAACAATGTAAAAGAAAAAGTCCCATGGAATGACCTGTATAAATGTATAACAACTCTGCAAATACCAGTGAAAGAAACACATCTTAGACTGAGATTCGAATGCTAATGACAATTTCTTGCAAGCTATTACTTGTATAAAGGAGATATGCCATTTAAACAGAGAAATTTGAATTCATGATTTGAGAAATCATTCACTAGTTGCAAGAAACTGTTTTTCCAAATTTTAAATTATATTCGAAACCTTCAAGTAAGAATCATAAGATTCAGTTCAATTTAAATAACTCAGATTTGACATATTCAAATAACTCAGAGCCTTTAAATTTAAAGAATTTAAAAACATAACCCTGTCCCCAATATCAGAGAAAGGTGACAAAAATCCATTACTTTCAGGAGAAAAGAGTCAACCATTTCCAAGGAGACTATTTGACTCTTTAGAAGAACTAATTTGCCTAAAATGAGACAGAATTTTTATGATTGGTCCATTATGAAAAAGATCTTATGTATTTTATTCCAATTTTTCAAATGAGAAAATTCAGACAGATTAAATATAAAAGAACCCCTATATTTTTACATCTAAATTTGCTCAAAGACAAGTTATCAACAGAAGAGAAATTTGGTTTTATCAACGTGTCACAGAAAAATGATTACTCAAAACAACTTTCCTTGGTACTGTAAACTTCATAAAACATACACCAACTGGGAAATTACTACATTTTAGCTTTCAAGAAGGCTGCTCAGGATCATATACCTTCTTTTTCCAGAATATATCTGTTGCTTTTCTAACAATATCAATAAGCCCAAGAGGGCATCTACACACATTTCCAAGTTTCAATAATAGTCAAAGTATTAAATAACTAATCCACTATAATGCACTATCCCAAATAGTCTTTGGCCAATATACCTCTTCAAAGAGATACTGTAATTGCTTCACTCTGCTTTCAATGAACGATCAATAATGAAAGTTGCTTTTTAGGCTTAACCTAGAGCTGTGCCCTGTAGGAAATGATGGGTCTTTGTAAAATGTGTTACAGTTTACTAATAAGGATGCAGAAGAAGCACAACTGATGAACCAGCAAATCTGCTCTGACTTATTTGGTCTTTGCTGAATGAATTTGAATATCATCAAAATACATTATCCTTATCCATAACCTGTTTCCTATGATCTGCTCTATCCCCACACTCATTTCAAAAGGAACTTTAAGCACTTCAATATTTTACATACCTGTGCTAGTCCTATGGCATTATATAAAACAGGACATTTTTTTAAAGGATAAAAACGAAGCTTTCAGTAGAAAAAAGTTACCAGGTGACTATTTCGGACCTAGAGAAAAGTGAGAGCATTTACATAGCAATATTTAAATATAATAAACAGAATTTCTCACCTTAAATAATGCAAAATTACCTTCCCTAAATATTTACCAATGACCATCAGGAAACAATGAAGAAATCGGTTAAAATTCTCCTTTTACCAGTAACAGATTGCTTTATCTCGAACACATCTGTTAATTCTTCCCTCCCTCCCTCCTGCCCTCTCTCTCTGTCTCTTCGTTCCTTTCTTCTTTCCTTCCTTCCTGGTTCATTCATGAATTCATTTAACTTCGTGCCAGGCATTATGGGTATAACACGTGTCAGGCATTATGGTTGCCTCTAAGGATGAAAAGATGGACAAGACAGTTGTTCCCCAAAGGAACCCGTAGTCTTTTGAACGTTAGAAAAAAAGAAATACCTATACTACAAAATATTATGAAAAAGGTTTATTCAGAGTGCTCTGGAACCAGACAAGGGGATATAATTTGGTTGCCATGAGATAGTGACACATGAACTTAGTTCTGAAAATCAAGTAGTAACTACTCAAGAACAGGCTGTATGAGGGAGGAGGTAGAGTGAGGCAGGTGTTTCTAACAGAAGAAATAGAAGGAGGTGACATGCCACAGCTCCTGTAATTATTTACTTATGGATCTAGGGTAGGTAGAAAGTAAGGGAGTAGTGGAGTTCTCCAAAGTTGGGTACACAAGACAAATACAAGAGTACAAGAAGAAAAAATGAGAACTTCTTTTACAATTATTCTTACCACCTCCTTTTTCCAAAATTCTGTTTTTCTACATATTATATACTGTATACAATATTTTAGAATGTTAAACCTTGTACATGTGTATAATTTAAACATATTCTAGATATGTCTCCCCAAAAATGTAATTGATGGTATTGCAATTAAATAAAAAGAAAGAACCTCATAATCTATATTGTCCTGAAGGTGATGCTTAGTAATAAAATACTTTAAGCAAATGAACAACTGAATTTAAAAGATCACTCTTTTCGTTGTATTCTAGGAGATAAATTAGAAGAGATATGAGACAAGAAAAGCAGTTGTGAAGCCTCTACAGTAATCCCAGTGAGAAGATCTTAAACAATGATGGTGGCACAATGGAAATGCCAAGGAGGAGGCAGAGGCTGCTTATAAGAAAAAAGATTGTAAAGTATAAATCAGATTGACTTACATCATTCATTACATTTTGGTGCTACACAATTCCATAAAGACAATTTATACATTCTTCCAAAAGTAGGCTTACAAATCAAGGTATAATGTACTGTTATCCTATTTGAGGTCTTTAAAACTCAAAGATGAAATTATATTCTGATTTCAGGACTAGGGCCAATATTTGAAAAGCAATATAATCACTGTCCTAGTTATTTCACTAGTTTTTTCTCATGGATGCTAAATTAAAATCTTGATCACAGAAGATGCAAGAGAGGGGAGGAAGGAGGGGGTGGCAAAGGTGAGGGTGAAAGATACTGTCCGATATTAAACTAAGATGTTAAGATCAGTATCTGATTATCCCATGCCATCCCATAGTGATGGAACAAAGATAGTATTGTGTTTCTGTTTTCCCTTTCAGCTTTACCAGATTCCATAGGCCAGGGACTTTTAAATAAATCTGCATCCAAATATATCACAGATTTAGTTTGCTAAGAAAACCAGAAACCATGCAAAAGAGAATGAATGATGAGATATAACTTAAGTAAGTTAAGCTTTATCCATTGGGGGTTTAAAGTTGGATTTAACAAAATTAGCTACATTTTGCATAACTGATCTTCATTAAGTACTATTCTCCATCAATATTTTAAGAACTCCTTACTTTTGAACGAATGAATTAATGTTCAAATTTTATTTCAGATCAAAGTGCCTGGCCTTACCTAAGATGTATCACATTGATGGTCCTATCACCAGTCAAGTTCTCTGTGATTTAAACTGGAGATATTTTCACCCATAGCAGATAACTTTTTAACTAGGACAAAATGGGATATTATAAAAGCTATCCCTAGTGGCATTTTGTAATAGTTTCTTATCCTGCTTTCTAAGTATTTCACGTGGCCTTCAGTGGCATAGCTTCTCTCTTAAATTACTGTAGCTTTCCCACAATTCTGTTGGTCATATTTATATTGGAACTGGCTAGACTGTATAGTGGCAATAAGTGGGTTCTCAAGGATTTTTCACAAGAACTTAAAATACAGAATGTATTTTTAACATTAATGTGTTAAGCATTAATGTTAAAATTACCAATATTGAAAATCAGTTTTCTATCCTAAAAATGTATAAACTCTGGAAATTTACTGTATTAAGACTGACAATTCAGAGAATAAAAACAAAATGCCATCCCACAGATTCAAAAAGTATTTATTAATCATTTTAAATTTCATTCCACTTTTTAACGTATTCTGATAATATTGAAGCAATCAGCATTATATTATTGTTGTAATGACAACTTAGGAGGCAACAGAAATCCTCTTTGAGAGATTGAAATCAGACATGTTGGAGACAGCAGACAGCACTGCTGGGGCACTTTGTTTATATATAACGGGATAGGTGCCCTCTAATCATAGTAAAATTATCCCAGTTTTTCATTCCAAAACTCCAGATTTACTTCTGAACTAACCCTACATGGTGCTCAAAAAAAATAATATATTCACCTTCAGCAATAAATTAACTGACATGTGAGCACATAACATGAGGCTTTAAATATAGCACTAAATTACCCATCTTCCATAAAGATAGAATGGACTCTGATTCATAGAGCAGGTAACAAGCCTAAAGCTCTCAATCATGGCTGAAGGAATTTACGTGCACTGCAGACATTCACTCTTCCCCTAGAAGGTCATCCTTTCACAACCTGGGAAATAATCCCTGCCAGCCGATTTGCAAAGTGCCTGAGGCATCACTCCTGAGAGGCATAACTCCTCTTCTTTCGAGGCTAGAGGTCAGAGCCATGATCACAGCTCAGTCAAATTTAAAGGAAAAAGTATCTGGGGTCAAAAATATCCTAAGGAAAAATAGAAGACTAAAACGAAAAAAATACATTGTGCTCCTCTGGGCTTTAGTATGATGATGGAAAAAATCTGTTGCAGAATATTAAATTTAGATTTTTTTTTTATCTGATAGCTTCAAAATAACTAAAACTGAATACAGAATCTGATGAATGTCATGCTGCAATCAGTTTTGAGGACATTTTTAAATGCTACAAATCCATTTAAATCCTCATCAGCCTAGACATTCTAAAAAAATAAAATAAAATCAAGTGTAAGTAACTTAAACATGAAATGTGAGCAGCGGCTCAATGATTAAATTACTGTATCAATTAACTTGAGTACACAGAAAGAAGGCTGCTCTTTCAAGTAATGTTAATTCTGCCTCTGATCAGACAAGACTCTCACATCATGGGTGTTGCTTCATAAAACACAACTCATACAGCAAAAAGGGAGAGACCATTTGTAAATAAGAACAAACTGCTGTTTGAGAATTCTTTATAAAATACATAAACTAAATTGATGTTTGTGTAAAAAATAGTCATTTCCATATACTTCTAACGGTGAAAAACTCTGAAAATTGTTTTTGAAAATCATAAGACATGAAATTACCATTAAACCCAACAAGAGTGACTTGGTACCCATAAAAATCATAAATGAGCACATTTAAAGATTAAAAGCATTTCTTTGCGATGTACACAATACAAAGGGTAAAGTGTTTTATTTTGGTCATCTCTGTCAACTGCTATTACATGCTGTCATTCTTAGTAAGAAGAAATGCACTTGCAAAAGCAGAGTGAATACAACAGGCCTTAAATCGGACAAGTTGGGGACTGCTGACAGAGCCCTGTCCACAATCTGCCTACCAAAGCCCTAGAATATCAGGATTTTATGGTGTGTTTTTCTGACATATCTGACAGTTAGTGGACTCTAATACTTCCTTAAAATCTGGACTACTAACCTACTTTTATCTCTAAGTTTGCTCCTACTCTTTTAGAAGTTCAGGTTCTACCCAGGCAAGGAGGAAAGGAAGAATCCCTGACAAACAGATTCTGTTCTTTCATTTCCTGGCCCTTCAAAGCTCAGTTCAGAGGTTACCTCCTCACTGTTTTCTGTATTACTCAGAATAGACTTGTTATGGCCAGGTAGCAACTTAACCCTGAAATTTCAGAGGCTCACACCACAAAAATTTATTTCTTACTTATGCAAAATCCACTGCAAGTCTGATAGCTCTCCAAAGTAGCTCCCTCCCTAGGGTAAATGCCAGTCCTATCTCCTCGTGACTTGGTCATCTTAACACGCCACACCCAGATTACCATAATAGGGTAAAAAAGATCTGGAGCACAATGTACCCTTTCGTAACTACTTGGGCCCAGAAGAGCACCACTTCTATCCACAGTGCATTGGCTATAACTAATCACAAGGACATGACTAGCTTTAAGGAACATGGGCCATATCCTCTTCCCAGAAGATCTGGAAGAAGAGAAGAATAAGACATGGGTAAGAACTTTAGGTCTCCAGTGTACCTTTTCTAACCCTGCCATGTAAGTGTAGATTGGGTACCCATAATGTACTCTCTACTTTGTTTTCACTCTATCATAGAACATGTAATAGCTTATCATCTGTTTTACTTCATTAGGCAATGAGCTCCCTGAAAGGAACAACCAAATATTATTTTCCTGACTAAATTCCATAAACACACAAACATAACCACAGAAAGTCAGATGCATGCCATTTGAAAAGTTCTAATTTCCAAGGTATGGTAGCAACATCAAAAATACATTTGACTTAATAAGAGAGCAACCATTTACTTAACATCAACAAATATTAACTGAATGTTTCCTATATGCCAATCAAAATTAAAGGTCCTGGGAAAACAGAAGTAAATGAGACAAATGAGGACCTTCTCATGTAGTAGTTTACATTCTAAGAGGGACAAACAATAAATAAAGAACAGAAACAAGAAATATCAAAAACAAGAATACCAAAAACAAGAAAATATCAGTGGGAGAGCTACTGTAAACTAGGTCATCAGGGAAGCCCTCTACAAAGGTGACATTTGAACAACCCATGAATAGCAAAAAGGAGCCTACAATTAGAACATCTAAGAGAGGAGTATTTTTAAAAGAGGGACCAGCTATCCCAAAGTCCAGAGCAAACTTGGTATATTCAAGAATGTAGAATATGTGTATGATGTATGTAAATTAGATCCCTATCTGTAATTACATGTGACATTATTTTATATCAAAGACCTTATGTAGAGTTCAAGGGACCTTCACTTTTTTTTAATTCACCTCTAAATTGTTTAAAGCACAGTTCCCAGCATATCTCATTATCAACCACCAACTTTTATTAAGTGTCCTTACACGTGAAAGAAAAGCAGCTATCACTGTAGAAAATTTTTTTAAAATTAGACTCTTTTCACTTATAAAATAAAATCTATTAGAGAAAAAGGCAAAAATATATGAAGTATTAATACAAAAATTTAAAAGCAATATGTGGCAATAATGAGACATATCTCCAGGTAATATAAAATTAATCACCAAGTAAAATTACCTACATAAACATTTATTTATATGTTGCTCATAAAATAAAGTTTCTATCTAGTTGAAGGAAAATTGACTAGACAGATTTTCACTAAATTTGCAGGAAACGGCTGGCATATTTCTGTCTTAAGAAATAGTCTATGTATTACACACAACATTCACTAGCAGGGTGCCAAAACTAAAAGAAAAAGTTTAAGCATCTAAAAACAGCTAAAACTAAAAACTGCAACAAAGGGTCCATGAGGTCTTAGAGGTCTGGTAATAGGGAGGGATAAACCATTTTGGAAATTGATGCAATGGATGAGCAGAGAAAACAGTGATTTCAAATTTGAACTCAAAACTATTTGACTCAAAGGCAATCAATCCAAATTCCATGCATTGATTTGCAATAACACTGACTCTAATATACAAAACAAAAAGGAATATGTTCCAGGAGGAGTGGTAATAGTGATTTGTTTATTTAATGATTCTCTCGTTATGCAGAGGAAGCTAACTACTATATAATAGAGGTTATGAATTCAAAGAAGGAAAAATCCTTGTCTTAGTTTAGTTTTGCCCAGAATCAAATCCTGAGACAAGTATTCACATGCAATTGGTTAACTAGGAGGAAAACAATAGTAAGGGAGGTTGGAAGTGAGACAGGGAAGGGAAAACCATCAATAAAGGGTTGGTTATTAATCAAGTGTCCACTGTAGATAAAAAGAACCTAATCCCACTGGGGGAATCTGGTAGCCAGTCTAGAACAGTGTAGCCAGTGTAGTGAAAGACTGAGAAAGGCTGAGGAATTTATATACTCACTCATGTCAGTCATCAGCTTAGGGCTGCTCCCAGGCAGTATTACTTATCTGGCATTGCTGATCTACTGAGCAGGAAGACAAAGTAGGCTTTGGTGACAAGAAAAGGCCCTCAGGCCAAAAAAATAACAATAATAATACCGTTGCTGGCAGCTAGAAGAAAGGCTAGGATACACTGAAGTGGCAAGGGAAGGGGAATGCTGGTGGTAAACTGATAATCATATGGTCAGGAATGATCTAGAAGAACAAAGAGAAGAGGGGCTTGAGATGGGCTTTGAGGAATGGGTTGGATTTAGTTAAGGGAAAACATTTACGTTAGGAAAAGTGGCCTGAGCAAAAGTATTGAGGAAAGGAAGAATAAAACGTATCCTACCTAGGTCAGTTATAAGCCAGTTTGGCAGGATCAGAGAGACAATTTATACAGAATATCCTTGGGAAAATATAGCTAAAAATATACACTGGGTCCATATTAAGGAAGGTACCTAATGTTAATCTAAAGAATTTCAACTTTTTATCCTAGGTACTGAGGAACCTTTAAGTTTCTAAATAGGAAAGTAATAAAATGAAAACATTATGGCATTAATATCTATGTTGGCAGCATTACTGCCCCTGGAATATAGACTCCTATTGGATAGGATCTGTATCTACTCAACTTCCCTAAAAGAGGATTACATGCAGAGAAGTATTTAGTACCCCATTAGCAATGGGCACCCCAAGTACAAAGGCTGTGGTATCTAAATACCATTTCTTACTAAAAGGAACCAATGCTCCTTGGAGAAAGGGCTGAATCCAGGAATGCGCAGAATATTTACAAAATCCGTCTAAAAACATTTCATTATGCCAGAAAGGAAGTAAACTATCAAACACTACAGTGGCCTGGTCACAAGAATTCAGGAGCCCACCTGAGGGAGTTCCCACTGGCTAAAGAAGAAACAATTTGAGCATTAAAGTAATAAATATTATAGATATATATTAAAGTTTTTAACATTCATGAGTTCATAAATATACTTAAAAACCTGAAGGTGACAAGGGAACTAACTCATGCTGAAAACTAGGAAATAAAGGAGAAAAATCACACAGTTATCTTACTCTTCCTATAAAAACTGTACAAATACTTAAAAATGTAAAGTTCTTTATTATAAAAGAATTTCTGTTAGTAAAGGTAGAATTAATGATCCAATAAGAATATTGCTATTTTGCACCTCCTAATGAAATCATGGACATAGCAGTCATCAATGGCTGTTAAAACTATTAGCTAAAAAGGCGAAGGAGAATTTATGCTGTTTATCATAAACTTTATCAGGTTGACAACATCTGAACCCAATAACCAACCATAACATGACAGAAAGATAACCAGATAGTGTATGTCTCTTAAAGTAATGCAGTAGAAAGTAAACAGTAACACCTATGAAGTCTTCTCAGGGGAAAAAACAAAAAACCCTCAATCTGAATAATCCTGTAGATTTAACTACCAATTTAAAAAAAGACAGGAGAAAGGACATCATAGGTATCCATACAATTTGCAATATTCAGAATGCGCAAAATTCTACATGATCATAGATTGAAATACATCAAAAGTAGGCCTCCCTGGTGGCGCAGTGGTTGAGGGTCCTCCTGCCGATGCAGGGGACACGGGTTCGTGCCCCAGTCCGGGAGGATCCCACATGCCGCGGAGCGGCTGGGCCCGTGAGCCATGGCCGCTGAGCCTGCGCGTCCGGAGCCTGTGCTCCGCAACGGGAGAGGCCACAGCTGTGAGAGGCCCGCGTACCGCAAAAAAAAATAATAATAAATACATCAAAAGTAATGTGGAGACTTTGTTTAGGTCTTGATTTCAGTAAATCAATTGTAAAATATGGAATAAAATTTAAGACAATTAAATTTGACATTGAATGTCTCTTTTATGATATTACAGTACTGTTAAAATTTTAAGTGTACTAATCATATTGCAGTTATGTTCTTTTTAAAAGCCCTTTTATATTTTAGATATATATTCATAATTCCAGAAAGCTTAATCTTATATACTTATCAATAAAATAATATGATGTCTGGAATTTACTTCAAAAGAATCCAAAGGGCTGGAAAGAGGGCTATATATTAATCATTGTTTAGCTGATTTATATAGGTGCGTTTGTTAACCAACTTATTTAAGATATGTTTGAATACAGAGATTGGGTATTCCAAGTGAGTTAACTTAAAGTATTTCTGACCTCCTGCCTCATCACTGAAATCATTAAAGACTGAAGACAACTACTCACAGAAAGAAACATAGAACAAAGTTAGAAAAAACTAGTTATGGAAAGTACAATGTCGGCGCGCACGTAAAAACTTCACTGAGAAAAGAAAGAACTTCCAATGCCTAAAATCGGGGTAGGAAGCAATGGTCAACCCTGAGACTCCTTAACTGTTACTGAATGCCAAGGGGGCAATTTAGTAAAGAAAAAACACCTGATCTGGGAGTTAGACAACTAACAACGCCGAGCTTTGTAATTTCGAACTCACTTAACTTGTGTAGGTTTTGGAGTACGAAAACACGGGAAATTAAATAAAAAATAACAGTAACAATAATAATTGCGTTGTATGTACATATGTTATTCTACTTAAACTTGGGCGACTGACATAAACTTTTTAGAGAACTACTTAATGAGGTAGGCATCAACACATGGTCTCATTTCTCATATGAGGTGATTGAGGTTCGAGGCCAATAACCTGTTTAAGGTCATATACTGGAACGACTTGGTCCAACCAATATTCTAGGTTTATCTAACAAGAAAGAATGCTTTGAAAACTCCAACGCACTGAACTATATCCGAGAGAAGCTTGTGGGGGCTAGATGTGAAATTCTGGAGAACTTAAAACCGTTTCCACAGACCTACAATTTTTCATCGCTCTACACATCTCGGTCTCACCGGGAAAAAAACAAAACCAAACAAAACAGCCCTTCACTCACCATTAGGAAGCCGGTGCTCTCAGCTGGGACCTCCCGCCCCAGCTCCCCAAAGCCTCTATCCGCCAAGCCCCGAGCCTTCTCGAATCTCTCAGTCCGTGACCTTCAAACTACACCTCCCATAAAGCCGTGCGAGGACACCGGCCCTTCGCCGGAAGTTTGAGAGGCTCCATCCGGCGCCGGGAAGAGCGAGCGAGGGGGTTTCCTGGTTCCTCGAGTACAACCTGCGTTCTTCTATTCTGGTCACCTGTGGGTTAGTAGCAGCAGCGGCGAGTTAGTCGGCCCAGTGCCGCTTCTGGAGCTGGTAACCAGTTCTCTGTGCTCTTGGGTCTCCGCGCTGTCGGGCCCTTCCCTGCTGGGTGGTGTTGCGCAGCCTCGCGCTTGGACTTGCAGCCCAGGCGCCGGGGACGGGGCTGGGGACTCACACGATCCAGCGCAGTCTTTGAGGTGGGGAAAAAGAAGTGCTGCTTCATGTGTGCTTTCACGTTTTTAAATAAAAGTAATCTCACAGTACTGCCAAGGGAATAAACTCTCAAGGTATTTGACTGTTTGGAGACATTGGAGAGACCGTGCAATGGGTGGCGCTTGGTCGGTTAGATGGCCCTCTTGAACGCCCAAGAAATAATGGTCGGTGACTTAAGTGACAAAGCTGTATTTGAGGTCTGCCCTGTCTCTTGAGCCATGTGACCTTGGACCAGTCAGGGGCACCGGGGTACACATCCGTAAAAATGGATGTTCGTTTGGCTAAATCTAAGACTCTTTAAACTCAAGATTCTTTAAAATGACTTCTCAGGATAGTCCGTGTTCTTGGACAGCAAGGGCAGCATTTAGCTAACTGAATCACCTCATCCTGCCTTCAAATCCTTACCTTCAGGAGAACCTGACAAAGAGAAGTGAAAAAGTAAATCAAACAGTAGAGGTGGACTTTAGACTTTGTGTGTTCTTCTGGAATGAGTAATGGTTCTATTTCTAGATGGCTTTTCTGCTGAGAAAGCTAAGGGAGAAAGTGCATTTTCCACTTCTTTTCACCTGAGACTACTGTATGCATAAGCATTGCGCTGGGGGTAGTGAATGGTACTATATTTTTGGAGGCCAGTTTTGCAGTCAACCTGCACTGAGTGGGCTGTGGAGAAGGTAAGGAAGTGACCATGACTTAAATATTGCCTGAAGTAAACCTAACTGGAGAACCTGTATGATATGATTTTAAGGAAAAGGCAACTTTAAAGGGAGACCATACATGAGTCAGTATACAGCAGTGCAAAATAAAGTCCTGAAAAGTTGTAGCTTTCGTTATTCATAATGTTTTTAAAGCATTTTGGAATCTTAATATGAAGAGAATGGTGAAGTAAATTTTAGAGTAAATCAAAAGAAATAAAAAATTGTTTTCTAATCTAGAAGTCACTCCTACTTTAAGTTGTATACAGAATTTCACTATTTTGTTTCTATTCCTGTGAGTAGTTTTGACCTATTTATAGGTAGCAGAAAGATATAAACAGGTAAGGTAAACAGTCACAAAGCCCACTTTTTTCTTTTTATATTGTCATGCTATTCCTACTACACAACTGATCAACAAAATTGCAGTGTCAGAACCCTAGAGACAACTGCTGTCAAAAATTATGGATTATAACCTTTCTTTCTCTTTAGCCTCAATACCTTATGCTCAGAATGGTAGAAACCTAGTTAGAATCCCAAATCTTTTCTTAATAGAATTTCATAGAAAAAAAAAAACATACCTTACAAAAAGTACTTTGAGAAATTTATAGACAACTGAAATATGAACCATTTCCACCCCCACACACAAAAAAGCTCAGTTTGTGCCCTACCACATTCAGTCCACAATTAGGCAACATTTATTAAAAGGTATGGAACAATTATTTTCTTTCTTACTGAAATAACAGTAACAAAGCAGAAAAAGTTAATGGTTTTAAAAGCTTCTGTGATTCAAGTATAGACAAAGTGACCAATAGAACAGTGTCCAATAATAGGTCCAAAATATATGGTCATCTCATTTGTGAAAAGGATAATACGGCAATGTAATGGGACAAAGATAGTGAATTCAAGAATGATGCTGAGTCAAATGGATTATCTATTGGGATAAAATGTATCGTGACCCCTACCTCACACCATGAGCAAAAATCATTCCCTGATGGATTAGCAGAATTAACTATGCGAGGTAAAGCAATAAATTTTTTTCATGTGAAACGTAGCTTTTTGAATAGGATCATAATTTCCCTGAGAGGACAGATCTGTTTCTAGTACCACAGATTCTAAGAATACTACTTGGCATCTGCTGAAAACATTTGTCTTTATTTCTGTCTGCTTGCTTTAACTCCCCTCATGCCCTGATCCATATTGAAGTCCCTCTGGTTTGCCTGAAATACACTTTCCTCTTTGTAATGTCTGTTACCTTATTCCCCCTCCCAATGATGTCACCCCCTTCAACTGTATTCCACCAAAGTTCTTTATACATTATTTTATACATCCCCCACATTGAATTATATTTAAAATTCTCAACTGATAACAGTTTTGAAATGTATGCTGTGATGACAGTTGACTACTAGTTACCTTTTTAAGAGTATATTGTTTTAGGAACCATAACTAATATTCTAATTATATCAGCACCCTGATAATGGTCAATCATTGATACAAGAAAGCAATTGCAAATGAGTTTTTTTTCCCATTTTCCTATTTTAAGGAAGAAATGTCTTCTGTAAAAAGAAGTCCAAACCAAGAAATTACATCCCAATTTCACTATTCAGCTGCAGAAGGAGATATTGCCAGGTTAACAGTAATGCTCAGTCATTCTCCATCTCTTCTCAATGAAACTTCTGAAAATGGCTGGACTGCTTTAATGTATGCTGCAAGGAATGGGCACCCAGATGTTGTCCAGTTTCTGCTTGAGAAAGGGTAAACATTTTAGGCTGTACCACCTGAAGGAGTATCTGGTTTAATTTCTGGTTTACGTATTTTCTTTTACATTTTTCTTATAGCCATATTTATAACATTGGGCTTGTAAATAACTCATTGAACAGTCTTGTTATATAATAGCGTAATTTCTAATTAAAATTTTTTAACTTTTTTTAATTGGGAAATTAACTCTTCATACTTAACAGCAAAGAAATTGAGTTAAATTAATTTTTTTCTCCCAAATAGAATGTGTAAATCTACCCACTATGACTATAGAAAACTCCTTGTAAAAATTTAATATCTCATTATAGCACATAAAACGTATGCTTTTTTTATTTTATAAATAATCTTCCAGAAATTTTAAATATCTGCTGTCTCTAACTTTTAATCATTTATGATTGTTTCTTTTACCTTTCCATTAGTATATTATGTGCTAAAACAAAAAGAAATATATGCAATTATTAAATAGAGGGGCTATCACGTACATCTGGAAATATTGTAATAAATACTGAAGAAAATGTTTCTTTACTTTTTTGCTTCCATCCATAGGTGCGACAGATCCATTATCAATAAATCAAGGCAGACTGCACTGGATATTGCTAAATTTTGGGGTTATAAGCATATAGCTAATTTACTAGCTAATGCTAAAGGTGGGAAGAAGCCTTGGTTCCTAACCAGTGAAATGGAAGAATGTGAAAATTATTTTAGCAAGACACTACTGGACCGGAAAAGTGAAAAAAGAAATAATTCTGACTGGCTGTTAGCAAAAGAAAGCCATCCAGCCACAGTTTATATCCTTTTCTCAGATTTAAATCCCTTGGTTACTCTAGGTGGCAATGAAGAAAGTTTCCAACAGCCGGAAGTCAGGCTTTGTCAGCTGAACTACACAGATATAAAGGATTATTTGGCTCAGCCTGAGAAGATCACCTTGATTTTCCTTGGAGTAGAACTTGAAATGAAAAAAGAGTTATTTAATTATGCTGGGGAAGTCTCACAAGAAAAAGATGCAGAAAAAGATGCGTTGGTTGCCTGGTTTGCTTTAGATATAGATCCTGTTGCTGCTGAAGAATTTAAGCAAAGACATGAAAATTGCTATTTTCTTCATCCTCCAATGCCAGCTCTTCTGCAATTGAAAGAAAAAGAAGCTGGTAAGAAGTGAACACTGTTTACTTGTATTGGTAATAATCTGATTTTTGGTACTGGATTGAAATTGCATGTATCCACAATTTCTAGGAAGCACACTCTTTCCAGGAAGCAATGAAATTAGGCTGTCTTCATTAGAAACTGCCTAAAGTTCTCACCCTAGAGGACTACTCTCCTGGGTGGTTACAGCAGTTTTAATCAGCCAGGATTAGTTTCCCCAGAATTAACCCTAATGCATACTGGTTTCACTTGATTTTTTAGTGAATGATTATTGAGTGCCTGCTGTACACTGAGCATAATGGCAAAGACCTTGACTGTTTTGCTTTGCTGTCTGTTGCTTGCTATGCCAGTTCATGTGGGGTCATATATATCATGGTAAGAATGAGGGATTTTATTCTAAATTCCATTTAAATGTTATAACCTGGCCTAGGTTTAAAAAAAAAAAAAAAAAAAACCTCACTCTGGCTGCTTTGTAGATCATGAACTGTAGATAATTAAGTGTGGAAGTCAGGAGTCCTATTAAGAGGGGACTGGAGATTACAGTAGCCCAGGTAAGAGATTGCAGTGGCTTGGATTAGTGGAGTAGAGAGAAAGGGAGAGTTTGCGATATTCAGGAGGTAGAACTGATAGGGCTTGAACAGTAGGTTGAGACTTATAAGTGAGAAAGAGATGCTGGTAACCTAGACTACGTCTGAGTTGTTAAGATGATAATAGGGGAGATGGAGGAAAAGTGGTACATTCAAGACATATTTTGGAGAGCAAATCAGCGGTACTTGCTAATGGAGTGGGTATGGGGTATATAATAATGAAAGAAAAGATCAAGAATGACTGCTAAGTTTGAGACTTTAGTAATTTGGTAGATAGTAGTACTCTTTCTTGATAAAATAATATAGAATGATGGGTAGAGTGAGGGAAGCAGGACAGACTTGAAGTAAATCAAGATTTTCACTTTGGGCATGTTAACTTTCAGAGAAGGGAAATAGAATCTGGAACTAAGGAGAGGAACTGGAATGTACCTGTATGGCAGTCATCAACACAAAGGTGGTATTTAAATCCCAGGAAATTTCTGAGATTACTTAGAGTTGAGAGCAAGCAAAAAAAAGAACCTGAATCCCCCTAAATTTAGAGGTCAGATAGGAGAGGAGCCATCAAAGATGATGTTGACAGTGCGGCCATAAGGTAAGAAGAAAACAGGAGAATGTGCTCATGGAAACCAAGAGAGCAAAGTATTTCTTGGCGTTAGTAGTCAAATATATTGAATGCTGCTGAGAATTTGAGTAAGATGACAAAGATTTTTTTTTTTAAAGAATCTTTGGTTTGATAACATGAAGCTGTTGATGAATTTGATGAGAGGAGTGTCAGTGGAATAGAAGGTATATTACAGTAGACTGATGAGTTAATGAGAGGTGAGGAAGGGGTCACTTCTCAATGTCCACATTCTCTTAGGCGATCTGGTAGGCTCTTCCAGAGACTTCTTAGCACTCATCCCAAAATCTGGGGTGGTATGTTTTATTCCCCACATCTGTGGAAAAAACACAACACTTTTTAAAAGAAAATATCCTTTCTTTGAAGCTGTATATATAATTTTAAGATCAAAAGGATCTTTAAAAAAAAGCTAGTAAGAAAACCGAGGCTGTTTTACTCAGCTGCTTTGTAACCTTACATAGATACTTAACCTCTGTCTGCCTCAGTTTCCTCCTCCCAAAAATGAGGATAATAATAGTACCTACATTATAGTGTTGCTCTATGCTCTAAACATTAAATAAGATAATGTATGTAAAGACCTTTGCCAGGTGCTTGACACATAGTAAGTACTCAGTAAATGTTAGCTTCCCCCCCCCCCCCCCCCCGCTATGCGGGCCTCTCACTGTTGTGGCCTCTCCCGTTGCGGAGCACAGGCTCCAGACGCACAGGCTCAGCAGCCACGGCTCACGGGCCCAGCCGCTTCGCGGCGTATGGGATCTTCCCGGACCGGGGCACGAACCCGTGTCCCCTGCATCGGCAGGCGGACTCTCAACCACTGCACCACTGGGGAAGCCCAAATGTTAGCTTTTTGTATTGTGATGATACTGAAATCATGCGATACCTTGAGGTAAATTACATAATACACAGTAACAGAGCAGGCAGATATTTAATGTTGCCTATGGTTCACTGAATTTCAGTGTTACGTTTGTTTTTATTTATGGTTTATTAATTGCATTTTTCCTAGTTTAAAATGTTGTTATTGCTGTTTCTGATTGTTTTGTTTATTCCAAAATCCTTAGACCGAATAGTCTATTTTAGGAGAGAGGTTTTGTCAGGCATTTGAAATGTAGCATTTCTACGCTTATTGCCCCAATTCTAGTATTTTTGGTCAGGCCATATTAATTCTTTTTTGAAGTATCAGGGTAAAGGCTGTAGACAAAGTGTACATATTCTAAGATTTATTCTATTAGGCATTTTTGTCATAAACAAAGTTAATCACAAAAGTTGTAAACACAATATTTTTTAAAAATTATTCTATGTAGTTTCTAGTTGTAAACAGAATATGTTCCACAGTGACACAGACCAGTATTGTCTTAGTCCCAAGGAAAGTAGAGATGGGTTCCTACAGTTTCCTAGTAATGGCTAGGAAATGGCCTAGTTATGGCCCAAATCTAAGTTAAGAACTGTAGTGTATTTTTATAAAAGTCACTATTGTAAAGTCACTATTTGTAAAGTCACTATATGCTAGAGTCATGCATATCCAAAATTTACAAATCACCTATAGTAAATGCTGAAACTAATACAGTGTATACAGATGTTAGTACCTCTATCTTTTTTTAAAATAAATTTATTTATTTTATTTACTTATTTTTGGCTGCATTGGGTCTTCGTTGCAGCGCGTGGACTTTCTCTAGTTGCGGCAAGCGGGGGCTACTCTTCATTGCGGTGCACGTGATTCTTATTGCAGTGGCTTTTCTTGTTGGAGAGCATGGGCTCTAGGTGCGCAAGTTGCAGTAGTTGTGGCATGCGGGCTCAGTAGTTGTGGCTTGCGGGCTCTAGAGCGCAGGCTCAGTAGTTGTAGTGCACAGGCTTAGTTGCTCTGCGGCATGTGGGATCTTCGTGGACCAGGGATCGAACCCATGTCCCCTGCATTGGCAGGCGGATTCTTAACAACTGAGCCACCAGGGAAGTCCCAGTATAGCTATCTTATATGAGAGTTATATGAGAGACAATATTTTATTAGTCCAAATTAAAGGTAAATCTAATTTTCATTTGTCATCTGTAGAATTAAATCTTTTACTTTAAAAGAAAGATACAGATCATAAAAATAGGAATAATAAAACCCTTGAGCACACAGCTATTCAGAAAATACAGTGTACATCTTTATTATGACCTAAGAATATTTTACTTCTATATTAATTTGTTTACAATTTGTCACAGAAGTAAAACTTCTCTTGCTTCTCTCGTAGGGGTTGTAGCTCAAGCAAGATCTGTCCTCGCCTGGCACAGTCGATATAAGTTCTGCCCAACCTGTGGAAGTGCAACTAAAATTGAAGAAGGTGGCTATAAAAGAGTATGCTTAAAAGAAGACTGTCCTAGCCTCCATGGTGTTCACAATACATCATATCCAAGAGTTGGTAAGCCTTTTCTTTTACAGTGAAACCTCAGCCATCTGGAAATCTTAGGGAATAAGGCATTCTGGAAAGACAAGATTTTGAGTTGCTGAGGGGCTTACCTTTTTATTGAAAGCATGTTTAATTTAACTATTAAGAGTATAATTATTAAAGTATTACATACTTTGATGACTTTTACTACCCTTCTTAACCCTAGGTTAATCAGCATGAATTTGATGCATTGAGATACATGATTTCAAAGCACCTGCTTGTGGCATCACCAAAGCAGTAGAGCCTGGAGCTAGCTTCTCATTACTGCTGGTGTCTGCCTGTACTTTCTTTCCTCCTAATTGGTGCTTTGAGTTGGCTGTGGAATTAGAAATCTGATAACCCAGCCCTTTAAAGTTGTGTGAAAAAAGGATAGACTCAGCAACACCTGAGGAGGTCTCCTGGGAGTAAAGTGCATGGCTTAGTGACATATATGTTTGCTGCTTAGGAGCCTTTTACATTTGATTACCGGTTCTCAGTTGTGATCTAGTGAGGCGAATTTACTGAATTAGTGACTTCTCGAGAGAGGAACTATTATTTAAAGTAATTTTTTTAATGGATTAAACTCAATCATAGAGCCACATTATCTTTTAAAAACATTTTGTTAAGGACTGCGATGGAAGGAATAGGGAAATTCAGTACATTTGCTATGGTAAAATTTGAATTTTCTCCATGCCATGTATTACCTACTCAAACTTCTTTCTAATTAAAAAATAAAAATAAGCCTAGCATACCATAAATACACAATGAATGTTGCTATTAAGATGAGAAAGAAGACAAAAATGATCTTTCTTTAGCTTACTGACAATATTCTATGCAGTTTTCCTGAAATACTCTGTCTCCTGGCAGAAAGAAACAGTCTCTTGTAACTAGACAAAAGTCTTGTTCTTACAGGAGATGCATGTTTTTATTATCCTACTAGACAGTGACTTTACACAGTGAGTCTAAATTATTTTTTCCTGTCATTCATACATCTGATTTTTTTTTTTTTTTTAAACAGATCCAGTAGTAATCATGCAAGTTATTCATCCAGATGGGACCAAATGTCTTTTAGGCAGGCAGAAAAGATTTCCTCCAGGCATGTTTACCTGCCTTGCTGGATTTATTGAACCTGGTAAGCCTTTTCTTAATAATTTTTATAGTAATTTTCATTTAACTTATAATTTCTAAATAAAAAGTTTGGACAGCATTTGAGAAATAATCTCTGATAAATTATCATGTTATAAAACTGGAATATTTTAAAATATTTTCTGTGTATTTTAGATGATATAATTTTTATTTTTACCAGTGGAATAGTTTTGTTTTAAAAATTCATTATTTGCTCTTTCATATATCTTTCATATATTGCCCTTACCCAAGGTATCTGCATGATATACACCTCACTTCCTTCTGTACTAGGCTCAATTGTCACCGTTTCAGAGAGGCCTTCCCTGATAGCCCTAAATACATTAGTTAGCCCTACACCCTGCATTTACAATCCCTGTCATCCAGTCTGATTTTTCCCTACAGCACTCATCAGCACCTAACATGGTATATATGTATGTATTTATCTATTTATCTACCTATTTAT
This sequence comes from Phocoena phocoena, assembly GCF_963924675.1. Taxonomy (NCBI): domain Eukaryota; kingdom Metazoa; phylum Chordata; class Mammalia; order Artiodactyla; family Phocoenidae; genus Phocoena; species Phocoena phocoena. The sequence goes on along the minus strand of NC_089221.1, from coordinate 84,498,753 downwards.
TTGTTTATTATTCGCTAGTACCAGAATGTAAGTTCCATAAAGGCAAGGACTTTGTTTTATTTATTGCTCTATCCTAAACCTTTAGAGCATATGCCTGATATGTTGTAGTAGTTCAGTAAATATTTGCGGAATAAATGAATTAATATATCTAATTAACACGTTTAATCTCAACTTCCAATATTAATCTACATTGATAGATAATAATAGTACTAAACATATGTAGTGCCACACTTTCCTGAAGGCTTTCTTTGTATTAAATCATGTGATCCTCATACAAGCTTATAAAGTAGGTGGTATTTCAGCAGTTTTACAGATCGGGCACTAAGGTACAGGGGCTGAATAACTTGCCCAGGATCAAACAGCTAGTAAGTGATAGGGCAGGGATTCAAACCTGGGCAGTTTGGCTCTGAGTCCATGCTGTTAATTTCTGTGCTGCCTCTAAGTAGCTCTAGGTCATTTTTTTTAACTGCTGTATAGCCTTCCATTTATGAATATTCTGCAATTCATTTATCCAATTCTGCTGTTGGACATTTAGTTTATTTCAAAGCTTTTACTATTACAAACAACACTGCAGTGAATATTCTTGAACTACTCCTTGTACACATTTGCAAGGAGTGGTATAAGCCTCCATAGGGTGTATATCTGAGAGTAGAATTGCTAGCTCATAGAATATGAGCATCTTAATCTTTTCCACATATTGCCAAGTTGTTTTCTGAAGTGTTCCTACCAATTTACACTCCCTCTGGAAGTACATGAAATGTCTATTATTCCTCATCTTCACCAAGTTAGGAATATCAAGATTTTTATTTGCCATTCTGATGGTTATGAAATGGTTATGTCATTGTCGTTTTAATTTTTATTTCCCTGCTGATGGAGCATCTTTTTTCAGATATGTATTAGGCATCCAGTTTCTTTTCCCCTGAATTTTACATTTTTAGCTTCTTTGCCTATTTTTGTTTTGGTTGTTGATCTTTTTTTCTTATTGATTTTAGGGGTTTTAAATATGTATTGTATGCTAATCTTTATTTAGTTTGGTCTTACAAATATCTTATGCTAGTCTATGAGTTATCTTTTCACTAATTTTATGAATATAAATTAATTTTAATATAGGAAATTTACCAATCTATTTGAAATAGAAAGCTGTATTTAAATAGCAAACTATTTCTAAACTTTCAGATAAATTTAACTTAGAAACTATTCCCTTTATTCTAATTCTCAGTTTTAACAAATCAGAAATATAAATTACATTTATAGGCATCACTTTATTATAGCTGGGTCAACAATTATATAGAGAAAAATAATCATTTGGTAAGAGAAAAATAATGAGTTTCATTGTATGCTGTTTTTAAAATTGTAGTTTTTAACTCTTTGGAAAAAAGTTATCTGCAATAATTGTTTGACAACATAAAAAAATGTTTCGAGATTTTAGTGAGGAAAAGGTTAGCTACATAAACAACAAAATATATAAAGCGTTTGCATAGTGTTTAGCCAACAGTAAGTAGGTGCTGGATAGTCGTAGATGTTATAATTTTTAAAATATAACAAATTTAGAACTTTAAGAAATGAAAAGTTTCTTGGCATTTTGATTCTGTAGGTAGTCATATAAGAAATAATGTTTCTTGGGCTTCCCTGGTGGCGCAGTGGTTGAGTCCGCCTGCTGATGCAGGGGACACGGGTTCGTGCCCCGGTCTGGGAAGATCCCACGTGCTGCGGAGCGGCTGGGCCCGTGAGCCATGGCCGCTGAGCCTGCGCGTCTGGACCCTGTGCTCCGCAACAGGAGAGGCCACAACAGTGAGAGGCCCGAGTACCACCAAAAAAAAGAAATAATGTTTCTTGAATTCCAATCTCGTTTTAGGCTTCTGCTTTCTGATTCTTTGAATTGGGTTTCTGTCCAAAGTGTTTTCCGAATGTTTGAACCATTTGGAGCACAAAATGTCCAGGGTATGTTCATCAGCTACATGTTCTTTTGCCCCATTTGGTTAGGGGAGACAATAGAAGATGCTGTTCGGAGAGAAGTAGAAGAAGAAAGTGGAGTCAAAGTTGGCCGTGTTCAGTATGTCTCTTGTCAACCATGGCCTATGCCCTCCTCCTTAATGATTGGTTGCTTAGCTGTGGCAGTGTCTACAGAAATTAAAGTTGACAAGAATGAAATAGAGGATGCCCGCTGGTTCACTAGAGAACAGGTGAAGTTCAATTTAATTTCCTTCTTCTATTGATTCTCTGACTCTGTTGGTTTGGGCATGTAGCAAGGATACATGTTTTCAACAAGTTGAATGAATGGCTATGGCCCCCTCATCATTCATGGATTACAATGTAATTGATGTGTCCACTGTTAACTCCTTCTGTGAGATTCCTCTAGTAATGATGATTCTGTGCCGTTTTCTCATTTCAAATGCCATTCCTTGAGATTAATGATACCTTTCAGTGGCCTTAAAATGGGTGAACATTATTTCAGAGATGAGAAGCAGGAATATTATTATTAGACATATTTTAGTTTGTAGCATTAAAGCAAGTAACTCCAAAAATATCAGTAAAAATGCATATAAGTTTTGAAAAGTTCTTGTTCATTTTAAATGTACTTGACAAGACTGACGAAACTGTATAACAGATACACTCACAGAACTTTTTAAAACTCATCCTTAAGTAATACAATGAAAGATAAATTACTTGTCTGTGTTTTGTATAACCCAATGTCTTTGTATAGAAAACAGATGGATACTCTACAGTAGTGAAGACCTGAAATCCTTAGTGACTTCACTTACACAAAATTAATTTTATTTTACGCTCAACCTCAAAAAAAGTAGAAATTAGATTTTTTTTCCAGAATTTTATAAAAGGATAAAAGGGAATTTTTTCCAAAAGTTGATTTTCACTTTGAAAATAAATGTGTAGCATATACTTTGCTTTTTCATAACCTTATTTTCATCAGGAAAAATGTCTTTCTGGAATATTTTAAAAATTGAATCACTGACTCAATGAAGCAACTAAAAATAGTGCACTAAATTTTGCATGTTGAATATAGATGTTATTACTTTCTCCTGTTGTTATTCACTGTAAAAGTCATTACATTTTAGTTGAATTGTATAAGCATAGAAATAGTATTTAAGTATGACAGACAGTTTTAAAATCCTAATATGTTTTATTGTGGTGTATTTTAGGTTGTGGATGTTCTGACCAAAGGGAAGCAGCAGGCATTCTTTGTGCCACCAAGCCGAGCTATTGCACATCAACTAATCAAACACTGGATTGGAATGAACCCCAATCTCTAAATCAAATAACTAAACTTTGACTATGTCTAATTGATTTCTTTTTTTTTTAAGTCAAAATTAAATTTTATTTCACACTGATAGAAACCATGAAAAAGATTTACATTTTCCCACATTACAGCACAACATTTCAACAGAATATTTCTTGCCATAAATTAGATCTTGCTGATATGTGTGAAACAATAGTTTATATTCTTAAAGATAAAAGCAAAATGACTTAGTAAATGATTGTTTAAAAACTGTAAATCCAGACATAAACATATGGCTTCATTATTAACATCCTATACTGTCCATACAAAATCGTTTCCATCATCAAGTAGCACCCATTTATAAAGCATTCCTAACAGTGTTCTGGTCAGTTGGGATACAGCAAAAAAATTAACAACAGTTCAGAAATATCAAGCATACATTTTTGCTACATATTAACCTGGGTGGTAACTACACCATAAAAATCTATTTAAAATCAAATAATTGCTACTTTTATGTTTGCACAAAAACTAACTTAAAAAGATCCTCTCTGACTACAGTGAAAATTTCAAATAAGTCCATTGGCAGATAAAAGTAAAGCAGATTCTTTGAATGGGATTGTTCATTTCCTATAGCAGTCGGTTTCAAACCTATGTGCAAAATAAGTAAACTAAAACTCTGTGCTACGAGAAGAATCATCTTAGAGCAAATCATCTTAGAGCAAATCATCTTAGAAATGACAGTTTGTAAGATCAGTCTTAAATATTTCAAAACATACTAGAACATGACCTAATTATTCTTCCAGATAATTACAGAAAAATACTACCACAGAATTATTCTCGTTACCTGGACTGAAGATTCTAGTAACTCTGCAGGCCTAAACTGCAGACAAAGGTCCAGTTTAAGAAGTAGTGCAGAAACTTTGAAGGGATGTCTGGTTTCTTTCTACAAGTATAAATACATTTTCAATGCCATCATGTCTGATTCAGAATGTCAAATTACAGCATGTATTGACAGCAGATGTTTATGGCAAGTAGGCAATATTTGGTCTGTTATGAAGGATAAAAAAGAAAGAACATATTTCATTTCTAGAGAGGAAAAAGAATATTAAATAGAAATTATATTCAGGAAAGAAAAACCTGGTCCCCAAAATAAAAGGGCCATGACACTTAGAAGCATTATCCCTATAATTAGGAATAATGTAATAACACATTCTTACTATGTATTATAATCATTAAGCACATGTGAACACATATATAAAAATGCAGATACTGCATAGTGACAAATTTGGGAATAAGTCCAGAGTCTAAGTTAAAGCATGCATAACCTGTCTTAACTGCTCATTTATACCTGAACAAGTTTTCATTAAGCATACTAATAATTTTCAAGTGATGTAATAAAAAATCTGGTTGCAGTATTTTATTATTTAGCTGAATTACATTTGGGAGAAAGAAGCTAGCTGCTTCACCTATTTTAATACTAGTATATTCTGGATCATATTATAGATAGAAACTTAACAGATCACAAATTTCCCACGAGGAGATTCATTTAGTCTGTGTCATTGGTGTGTATTTGCAAAACATTTTAACACTGCGAACATCAGAGGTTTCAAGATCGGGCACAGGAAAAAGCTTATACTCTAGGATGATGCTGGTGTGCACTTCTCCACAAGGTCTCTTAGTGACGTCAATCAATGGGAGGTAGGAGTTTATCAATGAACTGCTTGATATCCATCATTTCCTGTTGACATGAACTGTGCATCATGCCTCCAGAGGTTTTGAAGGTTACATTGGCTGGATTTACCAAGGTTTTCAGCCTTTCAGCAGTGGAGGACCAAACACTAGGGGAACTAAAGGATCCAAATCTCCATGGCACTGAAGAATAGAAATGTCTCTATTCACGCCACTGATAAGACCCTGTGGAAAGGAAGCTCGCAGCGGCAGCCAGCAGCTGAGAGCGGTGACGCCGGCCGGCTTCTGCTGTGGTCAGTGCCATGTACAGAGATAAAGCTCCTCCTTGAGAAAATCCTCCCAAAATAATTCCGTTAGAAGGAATGCCATTCTTCACCTCTTGCTCTATCAAAGATTTTACACTTTCTGCTGCTTAATTCCAGCTTCATCTTCCTGTGAATCTGGTGAAAGCCCAATAAATGTCAAACCAAGTAGGCATGGCCACGTTCATATTTAATGTTACAGACATAACCGGTCCCGTGTCTCCCAATCCTTGAAGGAAAATCACCGCAGCGAAGGCCTTCCGGACGGCGGACACGATGGCGGGCAGCGGGGTCGACGTGTTATTGCCGCACAGACACCGGCTAGACCCACCGCGCGTCCGAAGCGGAAAGCGATGCGATCGCCGCATCCCGCCCGCGCACGGGCGCGCGCTCAGGCGCGTGCGCGCCCACGCGGCGCCGCACCGCCCTCAGACCCCGCCCTAATTGATTTCTAATCCCATTTATTCCTCAAGTAAGATTAGAAATGTTTAATGCGCGTTAGAACGTCACAACACAAATATCATACTGGGTTTTCGAAATATTTTCGAAATGTACCTTCCATCTTAACGATAAAATTCATATTTTTAAAAATTATAACATTTCCGCAGATTTTGTTAAATCTGAGTCAGCATTCTCTGAACTTTCTGAGGTGGGGGGAGTTGTGCTCCACAGTTTTATCTCACAAAACCGTATTTCTAATAAGAGAAATCATGTAAAGAAGTACGTGCTGAAAATGTAAATAAACCTAAATTTCAGCACCTCTTGTAAGCATAAGACCATTCACTAAAGGTCTTTTTTGAGAAATGAGACAAAATATTTTTAATGAATTTTGAGCTTGATTTTTAATACTTTCGTTATCATGAAGGTCCTTTTGGTTGTCAGTAGCTGGTTTTTGCTCATCTTCCCATTGTAGTCCACTTTTTCTCCTGGTTCCATTGTTCTAACAGTGGCACTGTTACAGTGTTACTACTAGTCTGTTTTGATCAGTGTTAAGAATTTTCTATTTTAACAACTCTATTAGTGAGCACTATACCACGCCCTCAGGGAAAGAGAACTTCAGTGAGAGAATACCACTGTGTCTGGGACCCCCTTCTTAAACATAAAATTAATTAACATATCTATTTGTTAGCTCTACTCAAAGTTGTTCTTAAGACAAATCAGGAGTCTCTGCTTTTTTCAGTGAAATTAAACATATCTACAAGGAATTCTTTTCAAGGTCAAATATTAAATAAAAGCCCAGATAGATTTACATATTTAATAAAAACACTGGCTTATGTCATTTTGTGATAAGGGAATGTATCTTCATTAGGGGAAAATTATATAATCATTACTAATAACATTTATTAAACTCAAATACAACATCTTGGTTTTGGCCTTATTTCAACACATTCTAAGAAACGTTTATTTAATAAGCATATCTTAGAACTGAAACAGTAAGATTTTAGAGAAAGTAAACTGCAGCATTTCACAATTTTGCAACATAAAACTCATTTTATAAGGATGTTTTGAAATTGTTTTAAAAGGTACTTTATAAATGTATAAATTTATATAATTTGGCTCTTTACTATTCTATGTTGGAACTGGAAAAGAACTTAAAGACAATATTTGTAGCTCACTGCCTTTTTTTTATAGATAAGGAAAAGGAAATCCTGAAAGGTGAATTTAATTAATTTATCCGTTAAAGGTGAATCAATTAATTAATTGGTGAAAGTCACACAATTACAACCACTTACAATTGTTAATACAATTAATTATAATTAACTTAATTACAACAGTCTGTACTGTATAACCCAGTGCAGGATTCTCCCTCTAATAGGAAGTAAAAACTATTACTCAAAGTATATGTGGGGTGATAAGAAGAAAAACTTTAATTTACCAAATCCTGTTAATTAAAATTTAGGTACTAAAATTCATTTAAATAATACCTTTCTCAAACAAAACTTTATTTTACTAATGAACAATGATTTTCTTAGTAATTGATGAAAATATTGATATCAGGACTTTAGACAAAATTAAGACTTACATAAGACATTTAGATACATAATAAAATTTGACTGTGGAGTAACTAAGCCTGTGTGCCACAACTACTGAGCCTGCACTCTAGAGCACGCGAGTCACAAGTACTGAAGCCCACGTGCCTAGAGCCTGTGCTCTGCAACAAGAGAAGCCACCACAATGAGAAGCCTGTGCAGCGCAACAAAGAGTAGCCCCCGCTCGCCGCAACTAGAGAAAGCCCATGCACAATGAAGACCCAACGCAGCCAAAAATTTTTTTAAAAAAAAGATCTGAAGGGACAAAAGGCCTTAAGGAGGAAAACAGAAAGGCTTCTGGGAGAAACTGACTGAAGTTCAGATCGTTAGGTATGTAAACCAGAAAAACATACATATCAGACAGTAAATAGGATTGCTGCAAATAGAAGAATTTTGGGCATTCCAATTTAGATCTAGAATTTTGCCATATTCATCTTTTGGTTGTATTATTTAAATGTCTTCTGAGTGCACTTTTGAGACTAAAGTATTGAAATGCCAGAAAATATTTAGCATGAAGAATATAAAGCCTTAGTTTTAATTCAAGAAGCATTATCCCAGATACAGGTAATCTGAAAGTCCCTGACATTGAAATTTTAGGGAAGAGTTAATACACATTTCTTGGATATATGGAACCATTAACGGAAAGGAAATAGTCTAATGCCCTTCAAAGGTTTCTGAACTACAACTGGTGGTTATACTGAATGGGGTCTGATCTTTTATAGCTCAAAGACAGCCTGTGATAGGAACAATCTTAGACATATGGTATATTAACATGTGATAGCTAAATTTCTTTCCACCTGAATTTTCTATGTAATTTGTACTATGACACAAGGACCTACTGCATAGCACAGGGAACTCTGCTCAATATCATGGAACAACCTAAATGGGAAAAGAATTTGAAAAATAGATACATGTATATGTATAAGTGAATCACTTTGCTGTACACCTGAAACTATACAACATTGTTAATCAACTATACTCCTATATAAAAATAGTTTAAAAAATAAAGTAACTATGCAACAGTTAAAAAAAAATTTGAACTACATAAGTATACAGAAAATGATGTGCCTTGACTATTACAAAGTATAATGACTCGAGGTTCAGTTTTACACCAAATGTACTTTTAATACTTACAGATTCTAAGATTACATCATAAAATTCCAGGTTTTCATAGTGTTAAGATAGCCAAATAAAACATAAAATATCAACAGAATGTGATTATAAATTTAGTTTTGAATATTTAATCCTGTACTCAGGGAAAATCAGCATCTAAGTAAATTATTGTTTTAATAATTATTAAACTGCTAACCTCTGAGAGGTGGATAACCACTCGCAGATAGAAGGAATAGCCAAGAAATGTTAGAGGTTCAAGTGCAATGATTGTATTCTAGTGAAAATGAAGGTAACAATACATTAAAATATTTGTTTATTTTCTACTTTGTGTGTTATATGTGGTTTTTTAATATGTTTTGATAAATGTTTTCTGAAAAATGGAAAAAGCCAAATTTCAGTCATCCTCCTGTTTAGAATTAAAGATGTGTAAATAAAAAAATACAAAAACCTATTTAAAAGTTGCCATATTTGGAAGCCTTAAATTTTTTATTTAAATCTTTCTAACCTTATAGTTTGGGGTCACATATATTTGTGTACATACATACACACACATATACGTTTTATATATATACACACACACAGACTTAATATATACACAAAAATATATAATATAGTTCAATAATTTTTTATCTTCAGATTTAAAGTTATATATCTCTCCTAACATCTATTTTTATTACTTGTCTAATATTACCAGTCTTTGCATTTTTAATTTTGTTGGAAAAATGATTAAGTAACTTTTTCAAAGATAAGGTTAGGGATATAGATGAAGACAGAAAAGAATGGAGCAACAGAGGGTGAGACCATGAGATAGAAGGAGAAAAGTTTGTTAATAAGCCAAATAAACTTGATTAAATCTTGTAAACAACAGTAGACATCTAGTACTAGAACTGTGTTACTAATGTGAATATAGCAAAATACTAGGTGAGACTGTTCTATAAAACAAATCTATTAATTATTTACAATGCAAATTTTATTAGGGGTGAGAACCAGTTACTGGGTTCTGAGTGTGTGTGTGTATACGCGCACGAGCGAGCTCGTGAACTGGGAGTGATGGGTGATGAGTAAAATTTATGTGCTGCACTTAAAAGGGCCAATTTTCTCTTAGCAGAAAAATGTCTAGGACAAAGTAATGCAAAGTGCAAAATTAGGAATGTCTGTCTACAAATGTAAAAGATCTGGGTCTTGCAGCAAACCAGAAGCACTTGCAAAAGGGTTAGAAAGGGAAGACAGAAGATGTTGACTTCAGTGCAGTTGAGAGGGGTACTTGATAAGGGGACCAAATGCTTGGGAGCTTTGACACCACAGGGACGGAGGAGAGGCACAGAGACATGGTGTATTTTGAGGAGACAGGAATAATACTGTTGCCAAGAGCCTGCATCTTCAAAAAGAATCTCATCAGTCAGGAGAGAACTGGAAAGGACTTGCTTGTGAAAATAAACTTAGTACTGAAAATGATTTTTTTTCCTACGCTATACCTTGTCCTTTTTCTTCCCAGGACACTTAGTTAGAATTCAAAACAGCTTCTGAAAGGGGGTGTGCAGTTTATTATTATATACAATAGATTTTTCAAATAATTCCATTTATTTGCCCAAAGTAGAAATGGTCAAAAGGAAAGTTATTTGAGTAATAAGATGGCATGAGAAAAATGGGTAGTCAGCAGCCTGAATTCTTTTATACGGGAAAATCTTTTCAACTGTAAAATAAACGCTTGGTAATGTTGATTGGGCTAACAGGCAAATACTATTTTCACTGAAGGATATCCACATATAATTGTACTAATTGGTGGAAGTAGCACTTTTAACTTACCTTTATTCCTTCAAGGATACATTTCTTTTATTGCTAAGCAGACAGCATCATACACTGGACAACAGATATTTCTCCTTTTCACAATTCCCATTATAATGATGCTCTACAGAATAGTGGGGTGGCTTTGGAATTTTAAAACAGACCTTAAGTTTTTCCTAATGGATACATTTTTCTTCCTAACTAGAAGTCTGATAAGAGACAAACTGCAGTATAAAGAATGAAAAAATATCCTGGCTTTCCATTCCTGGGCTCATGGGAACTATACCAGACCAACTCCTTGTCTCACCCCTGATGGATTAAGAACGTTCTTCTAACCACTTAACTTGTGAGGTAGTTTCATTTTTAGTAATGTGGAAGTTTCACCCAGCAGTAGAAATTGAAAATGGTACTCATATCTATCTTAGAACAGAGTAAGTGGACAAGTGATCTAGTCTGAAGTTTATTTTTGTTTACTTTTTATCCTGCCCATTTTACTCTAGCCCGAAATTGTACTCTGTTTGGAGGAGTGTGATGTTTTGAACACCTCAGTACAAGTACCTTATAAATATTTATTACTGCTTTCAGACAGCAGTGAGCTGAAGTCATCTCCATCAGTGGGGGTAAAAATGTTTTAAAATGCCATTTATCCAACAGCTTTGCTGCTAAGAGTTACTTTGCTTTTTTGCTGGGTTTACTTGTGTTTATGAAACAAGTTTGACTACTCTAGTGCCAAATAGTTTGGAGGATTTGAAACTCCAAAGAAAAGATGCCTCAACAATGTGTGCAAATTCAAATCTCCGGGGCTGTGTTGGTGCTGACCATCATCTGCTCTGCATTGTCATAGTGAGGGCTTCAGTGGGAATCTAGCCATGAGCGGGAAGCCAGTAGGAACTCCGTGTGTTCTGGGATGACAGGAGAAAATACAGACATATCTGTGTGAACCTCAAAATTTTCATGGCCGTAGAGCTATCTAATAATGATTATATTTGGAAAATACTCATATTATACAAATTACTAGGTTTGTCATACTGACCTTTTTCTTTATTTCCCAGCCATTTTACACATCTTCATGAGTAATAAGCATATTTTTTCATTCTATTATGATGATATATTTATCACATAAATGCTTTGTTCTGTTTTACACCATAAAAAGGGCACATAATTCTCCTTGTTCAGTATATCTAACATCAATACTAATAACTTATAAATTAAGTTTTCTGGACTTTGTAAAAGTTATTTTTTGCCTGTTCTTTCCAATGTATTTCTAATAACTATGGATCCCTATTTACAACAAGTTCCTAAGAAAACAACTCTAGTTAGCTAATTTTCACAATACTAATAATGTTTACACAGGACTTTATATATAGAATATTAACAATTATTATTTCATTTTATCCTTAACCCTATGAAATGCATATTAATATCATTAACCTCATTTTACAGTTGGCTAAAAGGGATTAAATTTCTCAAAGTCACATTGTGAATAATTAGAGGAGCCCAAGTAGAAGAGCCCAAGTTCGAATCCAAGTATTTCACTCCAAACCTTTCATTTTTCCACTTACCAGAGCTATCTTACAGAATTTTCTTAATAATGCTGCATTAACAAAAGCACATCTAGTCTTAATTTCCTCCTTCAATCCTTTAAAATTTGGTCAGATTCAGGCTGGGTCTTCTACTCTTGTTACTCTGCACATTTCTGCAGTATCTTCACTGCTTACTTGGTTCCCAAATTGTATCTCCAACTGTCTATCAGACATGCCTAATTGGATATCTCAGAGCCTCCCAAATACTACATGTATAAAATTATCTTTTCTTCCAAGCATATCCCTGCTTCTGTATCCCTATTTTAATAGTCTTGCAATTACTCAGCATGGAACTTTGGGTATTGTTATCCTTAATTTGTCTAATTTATCTCTCACCCTACCCTACCCCACAGCCAAACAATCTCCAAACCCTATCCCTTTTTCTTCTCTTCCTACTTCAGATTTTATTCCCAATCTATTCTTCACACTACAGCCAAAGGAAATCTTAAGGGGCAATCTTTTCTAGGCTTTCCCTTACTTAAAATTCTTGAAAAAAGACTCCTCTTTGGACAAAGGATAAAGTCTTATTTTCTTAGCAGAGCAATTTAACTCTGCAGTTTCAACTCTCATCACTTCCCTTTCTTCCAGCCCCTTATTGTACCATAATTGATGTTCTTGCAAAAAGGCACAAGACAAACCTTCTAAATTTTTATTAGGCATTAATAACATTCATTAAGGATCACCTGAATAATTATGATCAATATCATGTTCTACTAGTCTAAATAGAAATGTTTCATTTATTTAAAGATTCTAAACTATGTTTTCATTGATATATTCATAGGACTTCAAAAATTCTAAATCAGGGCCTGTATTATTTATCCCAGTTTTACAAATGAGTCTAGGAGAAGTCAGATGACTTCCCCAAGGTCAACATAGGATATGAAAATGGGACTCACATTTAAATCTTCTTAATCAAAGTCTACAACCTCTACCATACTGTACACCATACTGCTTCTGCCCCTGAATCTACCATACAAAGATAAATGAATGACTTTATAATTAACCCCATCCATGTAAAGAGTCCAACTAGAGCATTTACGTTTTCATTTTTCTCTGGGTTTCTTCCACTTCATTTGCACCACGTGAACATCATAGCTGTGTTTCTTGTATGCCCCATCCAAGCACTTAAGACACAAAACACACAGTGCAGCATTGTTCACTAAAAGTGTATCTGAAAATAAGCAGACTGTTAGGAATGGTTAAGACAGATTAATAATAGAATGATTAAAGGATGGTAGCTCATTCCTGACACTGCATAAGATTAAGTACGCTAATCAGATTTTGGATTTAGAAAACCTGATAAATCCCAAGTAGAACAGGACAAGGTACTCAAACCTTTACTTCATTTGCTTGCCTTTCAAAATACATATTTGCATTTTATCCATGTCTTCTTTAGAGCTGAAGAACTTATGAAGGCTTTAGCCAGGTGAGTTATTATATGTTTCTTGTACTTTTTACTTTTTTTTTTTTGCCATTTTGAACGAAGTATTCCCTATGTTAATTCTTGCTATCCTAAATTAGTTGCTTAGCAAAGGATAAAAGCAAAGGGATAATTATTTGAATGTTATATATGAAGATAATTTAACAACATATTTCTTTCCAGTCATAAAAAATCTAACAGCTGTTTGTAACTTGCTTTGTTATCAAATAGGATGGATACACCTGCTCCCCCCAAAAAAAATTCTAAATAGGCAGTATGCTTAGGCCTCTTTGATTTATGCTAAGAAAGACATCATATGCACATTTGAATAGCCACCATCCATATCCTAATTTGGTTATTTGAGATAAATTGTGCATTTGGAAAGCAAGGAAAATGTTACTGAGAAGCTAGGCTGCTAAACATAATTGAAATTCATTCTGAATTCACTGAGGGTCAGTTTCACTTCAAAGTAGCAGTCCTTGTTTTGAATTCCTATATTCTGCTTTGTTTCATCTACAGCATTAAATTTACTAATCACCAAAATGATTTTCTCTTTATACTTAAATTTTCTATTGTATAAATGTTTATATTTAATTGTTTTAAAATATATTAATTACCCAAAACATTGTGATCTAATCTCAAGAAAGGAGACATTAAGGATTAAAATTTGTTCTGTAACAACAACTGCATCTACTCTTAGATTTTGACCAATTTCATAGGCAAAATATTCTGGCTGATATCTTTTGCGTAAATAATCCCAAATCAAACTTCGCAAAATAATGTATTTGCAACTTCACTGTCAGTTGATCTTTAAATAATATGTTCCAAGATTTTGATGGCAATGTATATTTACAATCAAAGATTCCTCTGTGGATCAAGAAGTCGGCCAGTCCTTCTCACCTTCCTTACTCTCACTCAGAATTTCAGTATTAGTTTTTCATCTCTTTTTCTTCTCCCAGAATTTAAACATTAGTTCTTTCATTCTAGTGTCAGATTACCATAATGTTGACTAAGTGTCCTAAAATTATTTATTTGGAAAGTAAACTAAAAAATAAATCTCTGTTGTCTACTTTTTTTAAAAAGATACTGGATTCCCTGAGTTGCTGGCAATTCATGTTTTTTCTTAAATGTTATGTGAAGTCATTTAACTTTTCAAAGAAATCTGTAGTGACCATGTGATAAAATTACAGTCAGGATGTTCATAAAATAGTCTTGGTGTCTTCTCTTCAGGGGGAAAATCATCCAATAACAAAGTTTTCAAATAAGTCATTAAAATGACACACCAGGAATTTTAACTGTGATGGGTCAAATTCTCAACTGTCTTATCACCTATGATGCCTCTTTCATAGACTGTTCCTGATTATTTTTGCAAAAAGCAGAATAAAAATTCTGAATGTGATCGGACTTGTGAAGATAAAAACTTACTACACAAAATGCACTGATATGTTACTCTTACCTCATGAGACTGCCCAGACCTCAGTGAATTTGAGAGATGGGGTGGAATGTTAGCACTGATTATCTGCCCAATATAAACCCAATCATAAAGTGATTAAATTAACTTGGCGATTAATTCTAAACATAATTTCTCATTCCTTCATCATTGGCCAGACTGCAATTTACACACTTTTTAATGACAGTGGACAAAACTACAGCTTAGTCAGTAGATCAAACTATGTAAAAGGAAGGTCAGCAAAAAAATATCAAGCATAGAACATTTTTAAATAAATGCCTTGGGACTTCCCTGGTGGCGCAGTGGTTGAGAATCCGCCTGCCAATACAGGGGACACGGGTTTGAGCCCTGGTCTGGGAAAGAGCAACTAAGCCCGTGCACCACAACTACGGAGCCCGCACTCTAGAGGCCACGAGCCACAATTATGAAGCTCGCGGGACCAGAGCCTGTGCTCTGCGACAAAAGAAGCCACCGCAATGAGAAGCCCGCGCACCGCAACAAAGAGTAGCCCCTGCTCGCCACAACTAGAGAAAGTCCGCACACAGCAACGAAGATCCAACGCAGCCAAAAATAAATTAATTAATTTTAAAAAATAGGGACTTCCCTGGTGGCGCAGTGGTTAAGAATCCGCCTGCCAATGCAGGGGACACGGGTTCAAGTCCTGGTCAGGGAAGATCCCACATGCCACGGAGCAGCAAGGCCCAGGCACCACAACTACTGAAGCCCACGCGCCTAGAGCCTGTGCTCCGCAACAAGAGAAGACACAGCAGTGAGAAGCCCGCGCACCCCAACGAAGAGTAGCCCCCGCTCGCCACAACTAGAGAAAGCCTGCACACAGCAACAAAGACCCAATGCAGCCAAAATAAGTAAATAAAAATTTTTAAAATAAATAAATTAAAATAAAATAAAATAAAAGCCTTTTTACTGCTTTCAAAAACTTGCATTAGTTTGGATTAAGCTACAGAAATGTATTTACTTTAGTGAATAAATAAAGTGAGCATAGAAAATATTTTTAACTGTTGATTCTAAAATTATTGGAGAAGTTATATCCTCTATACATTTTGAATAAAACCTCTTTGAAGTCCTTATATCTTATTTAGAGTAATATTCTTATCAAATTATTCTTTTAGAGGTAACACAAGTAATTCCAAGGTAATTCAAGTTATCTTGAATTATAAATTCTAAACCAGTAATGAGGTTTAACATTGCCCAAAGTACCCTAAATATTGCTAAAAATAAAAAGTTGGCTCTTCATAAGTAGCTGATAATAACATTTCCAATGAAACATTTGAAGAACATTGTTCATTACTTTCTTCTGAGTGTCTTGAAGTAGAATTAACCTGCAGCCATTTTTAATTTAAATATTTACTTGAAATTATTCTTACTCTTTAGAATTTAACAGTGTGGTTATATATGGGTTTTTCTTGGTTCTAGGCTGGAAAGGAATGAAGATGTTACACATTTTCTACCATGAGCAATCAAAAACTCCAGTGTCACAGACTTGATGAGATTTGCCCCTGAGGAGTAAGACACAACCCTCATTGAAAGAATCACAGGGATTTCATGTTTGGGAGGAATTACATACTGAGGTTTCTGTATGGAGATCAAGACACAGTATATTCAAACGCTACTTCAAACAGAGTTTTAAGGATGAATGCTTCAAAATTAAGAGGGTGTCACTTAAACCCATCAAGAGTTGGTAATTCAGCAATTATTAAGTCTTCAGATAAGCATAGCTCTTCTGGAACATAGTTATTGAAGTAGTGTGGCTCCACTTCAATAAGTGAAAAAGGAGAGAGCATTCCTCTTTAGAAAACTCAGAGGCATTCTTCATTAAATTAATAGGTACGGGAAAGTCTTCAGCAGAAAAAATGTAGTCCCTGAGATTTATTCAATTAGCCTTCGGTGTCTATTCTTTTGCTGACTATTATCAAGTATCTAATGACATATTTAAGTGCACATATGTGCTTTATTTTTCCTTTTTCTTCATCTTAATGGAAACACACCTGTTTAGTAAACTTTTTAGTGTTTGAAATATGTAAGTGTTGAAATGAAATTGTCACCTCTGGTCTAGTTGCAGACAGTATAATTAGCCAAAAAGGAATAATGTGAAGTGTCACATAGGACTGAGTACATGGAAATGGATAGATTCTTAAGATAGATTCTGAAAAGTCCCTGTGCTGGTCAAGGTCAGAGTAGGGGAAAACCATAATTACAGATCTCCCAGATCTAGCAATTGAAAAAAATTTAGGGTAGGTAGGGTTCTAATTGTAGTTGAACAGGATGATTCCTCTTTGCGCAGTGGTATTTAATTCATGCATCATTCTGCATGTGGGATTAGCTAAACTTGCACCCTAATAGCCATTCCAAAGCCAAAGAGGAAATGAAGCAAAGCAAAATAACTTTCAGGGATTTCTAGTTTAATATTGTCATGATAACAGCACATAGAGTATGACTACACCTTCTAAAGTGAGAGACACATACCATTGCTGATATGCAAAATGGCTTCAGGTGGTACAAGATGAAAATATTTTCTTTTTATTAGTTTTTTGTTTTAATGTGTATTAGCTACAACCCAGAATTTCACATATATTGTTGTCTTACATGAAGCTAAAATTTAAAATTTAGTGAATCAAAAATTATTAAGCAAATAACAGCACATATTTCATGGCAGTAGTAAAAATCATAAAGGTAATACACAAATTACTGAAGTTGGGAAACAGTAGAGCAAGTTGTACTCATTCATTCATCCAACAAGATTGCCTAGCTATGATGTTTGTCCATACATATGGAATAGGAGCACATTAAAGTATAAGATGGATAAGATCACTGCTCTTGTAGAGCCTACATTTTGGCCCACATCTCTAGTGATTCCTCAGGAGACTGGGGTAATCTAAGGCTGTCTGCACTGGGGTGTTTTATCTACCTTTGCTGGGCGCAAAAGTAAATTTCCTCTGAAGCTCTGTTGGCTCAAGTCAGGTTAAATATGGCGCAGCCAGGGGTCTGGTTCAGTCCTAGGAAGATATTCTCACTAGTGGTGCTTCATGAAGAACCATGCCCTACAAATACTGAGCTCTGAGGAAGATGAACTTCTGGGTGCACCCTCATAAATAGGAAGATCAAGGTCTAGGTGCCTCATTCACCCTGCCAAGTACCCTCCTTCTGAATACTTCCACTTTACCATAATCCCCCATGTACTTGCCAACCACTTCAGTTCTTACAAGCAAAGTCAAACCCCAAATATGGAAACCTTTGACTCTGAGAAACCAAATGTGAACACAGGGGAGACAAGTAATTAAAAGCACAACATGGTATCTTCTTACACTGGTAGCCCTGGCCTGCTAAGCTGACTTGCTAGATTTTTATCACAAGTCATGGTTAGCACAAGATGAAAGAAGGATATTGGGGAGTTAACAACACCTAGGATTGATCTAGGGCACAGTCTGGGCAGAGACACTTTACACTGGTCTGAGAAAAATTAAAAAGTGATCTCTCAAGGAGTTTTCTTCCTAGAAGCTTACTGATATAGAAAGAAAGAAAAAGAATCTGTGTTTAAACCAAAACAAAAAAAATTAAAAATTAAGTCTTAGTGTGTACCAATTGGGAAAGGAGGAAAATGAGGTGAAATGAAATGAAACTGAATTCATTGCAAGCTTCCTCAGGACTGCCCTAGTTTAAAATCTCAAGGTTGTTAAAGATTTTCTGAATTAGGTTCCATTCTACCTATCCAATTGTATCTGCTTCAATGGGGTTTCTGAATCAGAATCACTTGGTGTGTTTGTAATGGGGTAGGAGGTTTGGTGGGTGCTTATTAAAAATGCATATTCCTAGGTCCCACCTCAGAATCCAAATCTCTAAAGAGGCCCCAAATCAACATTTTTAGCAAGTTGCTCAGCAATTCTTAAGCACTGTTAAGTTTGAGGATTCTTGTGCTAAACTATAAACTCCTTGAAGTTTACATTATATTTACATTTTCACATTAAGTCCAGCTCAGAACCTTGAGCCCCTAGCACAGAGTGCCAAATTCTTCAGTCTACCTCTGTGGGAAGTACACTAAGTTTTCCCACTTGTAATCCATCTCCTTTTGCCAGAATCATTCTGTAAGGAAGTGAGAGAGGGAGGCGAGAGTTCCTGAAGCATGTCAAGAAGAGCCTCTGCATTTAACATAGTAGAGCAATAAAAATCTTTCAAAAATCTCAAGTAAAAAAAGTCTTCACTTTCAGAGTCTTGCCCTGGTGAAAAAGAAGAGAAGCAGCATCTCAACACTATGTTTCCTTGGGCAATTCACTGCATCTCTCCATTTCCTCTAGGGAGAAACGAGGAAGTTGAGTAGATGATCTCACACCTATTTAACCTCAGTCAAAGGGCAGACACTTTTGAAAGTGTAGGGGATTTTCATTTTTAGTTCATCCTTCCCTTCCTTTACTGGCATTACTTAATGTAGCAAGCTTTATTAAATACTGAGCTCAATTTCCTTTGGTTCACTAATATAAATTTTTCTTTACCCAGTTTTTAAAACATTAATAATAACAATAATAAATTACACACTTGACAATGGATGCTCTTTTCTATCTGCAGTTCATTTCTTCAGAGATTCTGATTTAACTTGTATAGAGTGAGCTTCTCGTTCTCCAAGGATTACCCTCATCCACTAAGTTATGTTTGATCAATTACGGGTCAAATAGGGTGATGGCATTCCAACAAACTTATGTTTAAAGATAATTATTTTAATATTGAGGTTTTTTAATACCTATTCTTCTGAACTCAAGACCTTAACAGATTTATGCTCCAATGATCACCAAGAGTCTCTTTTGCAGATAGAGCTTCAACAACCTACTCAATGTATGGTGTTTGGGGAAAGAAAAAGTCAGTTTCATTGGATGTGAGATTTAGATGTTTCTATTTTAAAAATTTAACCTAATAGGTTCTAATATTTTATCCATATTAATATATATAAATATAGATATAAATACATTTACTCATCAATGCTTTTGGCAGTGAGAAGGAAGTAAAGGTGTGAAGAGCAACTATTACTCAGTAATAGCACCGAGACACACCCTTAAATGATTTTAACTAAAGCTGTTTAGTTTCAGGATACCAGGAAACTTACATTATTTATTAAGAATAACTGCCCAGCAACCAAGTTTGTAAAGTTTCATTCTTACAGACCCATAGAAGTTGAGTGCAAGTCTGAATTGACATATGGACATTACTGAAACAGCTGCTTTCCAGTATAACTCTTCTTATGCTCATACATAATTTTTAAAAATTTAAGGGCAAAAGAATATAGTTTAAAATTCAGGCTATTCAAAATCAGAAATGACAGTAGAAGACAAGTTTGCGTACTTTCAAACGTAAATGGAAGTTTTAAAACTTTTTTTCTTTAAATATTTTAACTTGAACTTTTCATAATTTGTTTTACATATATAAATTTCCTTTAAACGTTTAGTACAGAGAACATAGGCTTTGTATTAAAATCAAGAAATGAAGTTATAAAAAATACACTAAGATTTCTTTCAAATTCTACAGGAAATGGGAGCCAATGGGCATTAAAAAGAGTACTTGATAATATGCTACACTGGAAGTTAAAGCATTTAACCTTCTGAATTTATTTCACAGTCTCCTTCTAGAATTTTAATAGCTATCATTATATACCTTTTTATGAATCGTTCTCTTACTATTGGCAATAGAACGTTCCTTTTGAATGTTACAAGGAAAACGTTTCAGCTTTAGCAACACAACAGAGAATTTTTAAGTAATTTGTCAAAAAAGTGGCACCAGTAAAATTTTCTAACAATACCTTTAAAAAAAACTTTACCATCTAGCAATATTCTGAGAATAATGGTGTTACTTTGTAATTCTGCAGTAGAAAGATATTTTTATTTCCTGCTTACATTTTCCTCATTCTTCTGTGAATTATATGAATGAGTCAAAGCCCAGTTTAAAAACAATCTATAAAACCCAATATAAAGGTCTCAAATATGATACGGTTTGGCTGATATATAAAAGCAATCATGGTAACTTTCCTGAGCTTTATTGCCAATTTTGCACAGAAGAAATAAACATTTATGAAAAATATAAATCCAGGAAATCTGTAGTGGAGTGGATACCTTAAACTAAATATCAAGGTCTAGTGGTGATATATTTTACTTGTGGATAAAATTATACTTCATGCATATGTGTAAAAAAAACTAAAGTGCTTAGAATTTTTTCAAAGTCCAATAAGAGGCCATTAGAGTGTATTAAACAGGGGAGATGACATGATTTAATTCATATATTTTAAAATCTGGCTACTATGTAAATTCAAAGAACATAAATACAGAAGTAAGAAAATCAGTTAGAGAGCTATTGCAGTTGTCCAGATTTTTTAAATATATATTTTATATATACTCATAATATATACACTTTAAATCTGGACTATATATATATACACACATATATATATATATAGAATAGAATATATAGATAATAGAAACCTTATTAACTATCAACAAATTAATACAGAGTAAAAGGAAAGAATACATTTAGAAATAAAGGAGGGCACATTATTAAAAACATAATTAGGTACAGATTGGGGATGTCCATCTAATTCATTTCTTCTTGCATATTTATTAGGTACCCATTATGTGTCAGGCACTGTGCTAGATAGTAGGCACATAGCCAACAGTTTTTTCACTCTCCTTAAACAAAGTTGTATTATTTTGGAGCTAAAATGCAAACTGATTATAAAACGTGCTCTACATATATATACAATGGAATATTATTCAGCCATAAAAAGAAATGAAATTGAGTTAATTGTAGTGAGGTGGATGGACCTAGAGTCTGTCATACAGAGTGAATTAATTCAGAAAGAGAAAAACAAATATTGTATGCTAACACATATATATATGGAATCTAAAAAAAAAAAGGTTCTGAAGAACCTAGGGGTAGGACAAGAATAAAGACGCAGACGTAGAGAATGGACTTGAGGACACAGGGAAAGGGAAGGGTAAGCTGGGATGAAGTGAGACAGCGGCATGGGCTTATATGTACTACCAAATGTAAAATAGCTAGCTAGTGGGAAGCAGCTGCATAGCACAGGGAGATCAGCTCGGTGCTGTGCGACCACCTAGAGGGGTGGGATAGGGAGGGTGGGAGGGAGATGCAAGAGGGAGGAGATATGGGAACATATGTATATGTATAGCTGATTCACTTTGTTACAAAGCAGAAACTAACATACCATTGTAAAGCAATTATACTCCAATAAAGATGTTTTTAAAAAATAAATATGCTCTATAGATCAGAAATAACTTCAGGGCATCTATACTGTGTGTTGCTCAAACAGTTGCCAAATTCCTAACAGCCTGGGTTCTAGTCCTGAATTTGCCACTATTATTGCAATGCAGGAAGCAAGGACTCTCTGGGTATGTTTTCTCCTATAAAAGTAGAACTTAGTAAGATAATCTTGAAAACTTCTAGATCTTCTAGTTCTAAAAGAGTTTATGGTTTGGTCAGCTTTGTCTAAGCACTCATTTACGGCTCTGGTGTGACGGATCTTCTCCCAATGTCAGGCACTGTTCAACTCTAATTTTGTGTGTATTCTAATAGTCGTGTATTTATATTCTAATACAAGGTTAAGAATAATAGATGCCATTTACTGGAAACATTTATAACATATTTTCAGTTGTGTTTCTTCAAAACAACTCTGCAAGGTGAAATTTGTTATCATTTTCAATTTAGGGGTGAAGGAAACTCGGCCTCACAGAGATTATATGACCGGCTGAGTAAGGAGCAGAGTCAGACCACAGCCCAGATCTTCCACTAAACAAAATGCAGCAGACTACATTTTGCTGTTCAAACTAATGGGATCCTAGAGAAATAATCAATAACCTAGTCAATGCTTTTGAAGCATTTTTTTAAATTAGAAAAGCCAATATGTGTAAGACAGGGGTTAAAAAAAGATTTTAATTATGTGTTTGTAATCCTCTTCCCAACCCCACCCCATGTTAGCCTTCTAAGAAGAAAGGATTATTGCTTGCTTAGTCAGCCATAGGAACTTAATTGTGTCTATTGGGGAGAGAATAGAAAGGATAATTGGAAGACACCAAATGAGTGTTCACTGCCCTATATAAGAAAGGCAGCCTAAGGAAAAAGAATTTTCATAAAGTTATGAAACTTTGAGATTTTATGGAAGAAAAAGGATTTGAAATCAACACATACTATGATGTAAGGGATTTTGAGGAGAGAAATTCGTTAAGAAGAATTTAAATAAATTTTTGCCAAAACTGGCCACAAAACAGCCCCATTTAATTTGAGTTACAGGTAAAACAAATAAAAGACAAGCTTCTCAGCTGAGATGTCCAAAGGCACAGCCAGCCCAGATACACTCATAACAAACTGCTTCAGTGAGAAATAGCTATTTCTCTTTGCATCTTTGCACAGTTTAATCCTCTAAAAGTAAAGCAATTGAAATGGGTTTAGCTCTAAGCACAGGCAGGTACTCACCTGGTTAGTTAGCATGCTGCCTTCCCCTAGATATCTCCCCAGTACTTTCTATTATTTAAGACATCAACAGGGAAAATAATCCTTTATTTCACAATAAAGATAAAGAATTAATTTGATCTTCTACAAACAGTTGATCCTTCTACAAAGAATATATAGTATATACTAAACCTTATAATATTTACATATAGTGTATATGATGATCATGTAATGAAGGCAAACCACCTCTCTACCCCACTTAATTTAGCAGGGCTAGAAATTTGATGATATTGAATTAAGGCCAACTTCACAAAAAAAATTAGATATTTCTATTAGGCTAAGGAAATTGGAATATAAAAATGATCAATTAAACAGAATATGACTTTATAACTTGCATCCTAAATGTCTACACATATGAAAAGAATATATGTTAGAGTGTTCACATAGTTTATTAATAATGCACTAAATAGTTGGGGTGGAATTAAACAGGAAAGGAGAATATAATTATGATAATAAAATGATTCAGAGAATGATATTATGCTATCACGTTGGCAAATGAGTTGTTAGTAATTTTACTAAACCTATATTCTGAGTGGAAAATAATTTCAAATCTGTTGCTTTCAAAGGACAGTGAAAACTGAAGACCCCCAGCTCCCCAACATGAGGAAGGAAAGAAGAAAAGCCTATAAAAAATGGAAAATCTTGAATCCCACAGTATGTAAGTCCAATTCATTGGTATTATAAGTATATATAAAATGAACTACCTGGCTTATGTATTTTGTTCTTTGTCACAGGAATATCTATAAAAGTAGGAAGATAAATGCATATAGATATTATAAAATGATTTAGAAATCTGGTCAATTGTCATTATGTATATACTTCTGCATTAATAGTTATATGAATTACAAGTAATAAAAACTTAAATATAAATATTTACATATTCAAACAAAGGCTATTAAAACCCCTATTCTTAGAATCTGTTATCAGTGTACTATTATGTAGCTGTCTCAAATCTATCTTCCCACTTGTAGAAATTTTAGTATAGTCCATTGAAGGAGGCTATAAGCTATAAAATTATAAAATTGAAAGTGGCTGTAAACTGAACTGTTCTTGGCAGAAGGGTGTTATCTTAAGAATAAATTGTAATCTACAATTCCGGAAGGCAGCCTATCAGTCTATCAACCACTGTAAATGGGCTTTAGAGAGCCATGTCTCCATGTCTTTTCTCCCACAACTTCCACATGACAGTTCTCAGACTGTAACCAGGCCCACTGGAAACCGTTTTGGGACTTGTAAGAAAAGCCATTTCCTCAGACTAGAAGAGAGACAAATGGGAATGGTTAGACTCTCCAAGGCACTTCAGTATGCTTGAGAACCTATAGGTCAAATCAGAAGTCTGTATATCTCTCCTCAAGTTGGAAAGTAATAATTCCTAAACGTATGAATCTTTATTTGGTTCTGAAACAGCAGTTACTTTTCTGCACCCCTTACTTCCATGCCACCTCTAGCTAAATTTTGATAGGATGTTTTCCTTTTTCTGATTGAAGAGAATTTATTTATTTACTCTTTATATAAGTATTTTTATTAAAAATATGTTATATAAAAATCATATTTTAATTAAGGATATTTAAAATAATTGTAAGCAATACTTTTCCAATTTTTAGCTTAATCAGCTTATTAAAAGTATCCTTGTGGACGCTTGGTTGATACATTTCCATGACATCATTATTTATTTGTTGCTCATTCTTCTTTTTTTTCCTTTTGAAATTCTCTCTTTCAGATGTTGTTTAAAACATAATTTGAGATCTTCGTATTTTGTCTACTGTTTTTTACACAAGATCTAGTACCTCATGCTCAGGTTCACAAATTTCTCAAGCAAAATATTCTAACATTATAAAGCAGAGGAGTAAGAGTCACAAGGTGGCAGTTCTTGGGCCAAATACCTGACCATGGCAACTTGCTCTTTATCAAGAAGTCTCTTAAAATTTATTTGCATAAGTTTGCTCTGAAATTTTTATTTCACCTGTCTTAGAAGTCTCTGTTTTAGAGTAAAACTTAATTAGATTCTTACTTCCTAAAAGAACTAGGTGATATTCTGCATTCTAAGATTATTGATTTAAAATGAGATATTAGAAATGAATTTTTGTAGAAAATACCTTGACATACTAGAAATGAATGAAAAATGTTACTCAAAAAACATACAAAGGATATGCATTGAATTTCATCCTAGAATTTGGAACATCTGCTTTCTAAATGGACACAGAAAACTTTTTTTTTTTTGCTTCTTCTTTAGGTGAACCTCAGCCTGCTAATCAAGCATGCCAAAAAAATATAAAAGCTCTTGAAAAGGAAGTCAAAGGAGACACCTCAGAAGCTTTGCTTCATCAGACTGGGACATTAGGGAAATCTAAGGAAAATGGAGATGTGCATATATCCGTTTCTATGAATAGAAAGCAGAAGTCCCCTTTTCTCCCTAAGGATAAGAAACAACCTCCATCTGACAGCAGAATAATTAGAGAGAAGGAAAATGATGATCCTCCTTCATCCATTTCTTATCAACTAGAGAAAGTCTTACCAGTGGTCATGTTTAATGACTATGAAGAATCATTATCAGGAAAAATTACACTGCAGAATTTCCCAAACACATTAGTAGCCTTTAAACCAGCAAAAGGCAAAATTATTACAGAAGTGAAATATGGGGCTATCAACGTACAAGTAGAAATCAAGAATAGATTTTTCTGTAAAACAGGAATACAGTTTCCAACAAAAAAGAGATGTTCGAAATGTCACCAGCATAATTCTGTCAGATACTTTCAGAGATGCTACACTTCTAGAAGCTGCCGTTCTAAATTCAAGAATACATCAATAGAACTAAAACCTGAGGCACCATCTAAATCTGAAGGAAAAATTGCCAGAACTGAGAGCCCCTCACTGAAAGTAAGCATTGTAGGAAAAGGAATTAAAGTTAAATACATGAGTAAGAAACAGAATATATTAATAAATATAACTCATCCTAAAAGAAGTAGAAAAATAGCTAAATACAGAAACACTTCCTCCAATCACAAAACTAAAGAATGTTCCAAGTCTCCTGCACAGTCCAATATTAGGCACCCTGAAAAGTGGCAACTTGAAAACAAGCATCAGAGTTCAGATTGTTTTCATGTCTCTCCTCCTGTTGTGTTTGCTGTCCAGAAGGAGGAGAATTTTGGTACAATTGTGGTTTCTCTGTGCTCAAGCCCTGAGAAGAAGAAGAATAAGCCTGACACACCACCTTCAGTCTTAGATGACTGTGAGGTAGAATCTGCCATCTTTCAGCAGAAGAACTTTATAATTAGTAAGAATACCCCCAAAAAGAAACATTTTTCCGAGGCTGAGACGCTTCTCAAAAACAGTCTTCCTACTTCAAGTGATACCCTAAAGACCACAAGCTTAAGTAATACAGGCTTAAGTAAAATGCCTTTTGAGGACTCCAAACACGTGAATAGACAGAGAAAAATAATCTTTGATAAACCAGAAAATATCACATCAGACTCATATATACAGCGCAGTACAGAAGGGATAAATTATTTGCCAGGTACCATTACTGACATCTTTCCAGTTCAAGATGGCAAAGACTCTGAATTTTGTTCTTCATCTTCTCTGAGTGTGCAGCTTGTAGGAGAAAAGGCATCCAACATTTATTGCAAAGGCAGCAAAATTCCACCTGCAGATTGCTATGAGAACCCAAATTCTTTATCTTTCCCTTCTATTCAAAATGCTCTGAAGTCTTCCACTTCTTTCAGGCCATCACACTGGGCCACCGGATACTCAGAACCTAAAGAAACCCCTGGGGATACATTTTCCTTTAATCACTGTGCTGAATTTTTGAAAGACTATGAGGAAGGGCTTACTGATATAACTGAAAGAGACTTTAACAAAACCACTTTACATAGTGACTCTCATACAAAAGTACAGCAACTACTGGAAATGAAGAGTACACAGTGTGCAACTCTCAGCCCTGCATTCTCTGGCAGCCTCTCTGCGGGCAGCCCACTCAACAGTAGTAGCCACAGCACCGCAGAATGGGATCAGACAGAGTCCCAGGCAAGTCATCCAGACACAGAAGTCCTCAGCAAAACAGAAACACCAGTTATGACCTTAATAACTGATGAGTTAGACCAGAGATTAATTATTCAAAGTGATAAAGAAGGCATGGTTTATTCTAATTATCCCATGGGAATGAAAAAGCCTAAAGAGTCACCCAGCTCTCTGGAAAACGTTGAAAAAGACAAATTCCAGATAATTATGCCTGTGGTAAAGAATGCATGCTACAGAGATTTTGAAGACCTATCAAACAAGACTCATGATGAAGTTTGTTTTCAAAAGAATTTTCCAGACAGTGCTGAGTTCAACTGTGCAGTGTGTGCTACAGATAATCTGTTTCTTACTGAGAAAAAACTGACCAGTGATGCAGACCAATATGGTGATCAAGATGAAAAAAGCCTTGGACTAAACAGTTTTAAACAGGAGCCAGCAGAGTGCCAAAGGACTGCATCGACAAAGCCAAATTCTGAAGAAAATAAAAATGACCCAAAGGAAACTTACTATCGCCAAGTAGACATGTTGTCCTCCCCTCAGAAGCAGAAAGCTTTGAAAGGTACAATGGACTATACAGAATCTTTACCTTTCATTATTTTTACATGTTTGAGCTTTGGGAAGTCTTTTTTATTGCTTGGGGTTTTTTCTTTATTGCTGAAGATATATTGAGTATTTTAGAGTTAGATGAATACGGGCAAGCATATATCAGCCTGCTTCTTTCCATTATCACCTACCCCACCCATAAATAGTGCATAACAAAATCACCAAGGCTGCAGTGTAATATAAAGTAAAAAAAAAAAAAAATCAATTTCTCTTTAAAAGGTTGATGTATTGCCAAATCAATTTTGTAGGAAACGTTAGCCTTTTGCCACTCTTAAATAATCTGCCATTTCTTTCCTTCTTGCAAGCTAAGCATGTTCAGAAGAATAGGAAGAATATGTCTGTGATAAAATGTGTTTTTAAACCTTGCTGTGTTGTTGCAGAAGCATGGCATACACGTTTCAGGAGGCCATGTGGAATAGTAATTAAAGCAAAGGACAAAAAACAGAAACAGCCATGGCTAATCCTGATTGATCCGTCCATGGGGACTCTGACCTCAAGCAGACCTCTGACCTCCCTTGTGGATTTGTTGGCCCTTTTCAAACCATTGACAGAACCCAGAAGCTCTCCAGACCTGGAGAGGGCTAGGATAGAAGCTCCTTCCTAAGTACATAATACTGCCTGTCTGCTTTCAATCTAGAATCCACATTATATCATTTGGGGCATTTCATAGAAGGCCCTTCTTGTTTTTCTTCAATAAGCCCCAAATATTTTATATTTAAGGTTAGCATTGTTCTACATTATATATTAAAACACACCCTGAACAAGTAAAAACTTCCTTCCAAACTGCCAGTAACATTCCTAATGGGTCCACAGATGATATCTGGAATGATGAAATTTAGTCAAGAAGCTACCTTTTCTTTGTTGTTATTCTATCCCTAATTTTTTAATAGAATAAAATTTAGAAGTAGAAATAAAACACAGAAACACAGTATTGGCATGAAATATGAAATTCACTTCATAGAGAATTAAATGCCCTAAAACAACACAAAAGCTATGCAGTCACCTGCTTAATATGAACACCCTAAGGCAAGGATCCATCAGTCATAGTGACTTCTTCCCAGTTCCAACATACCCCTAGATACCAGGATCAATGGCAGTAATCCTTACATTTGCTTCAGTCCATTATTATTTAAGTCTGCAAGAGGCAGACCTGCAATAAGAGCACTGTGTCTTCCAGAGCAGGTGTGTGCTCACCTGGATGAATATCCCTCCCAGGCTGACTCTTCCCCCGTGGACATGCTCCCCCCTGGACTGCCTCTCCCAGCAAGGCATATTTCCTTAAGAAAATCAATAATTCAAGTCAGAATCTTCCCAAAGCTGATATTATACTTCATTAGACTTTGAAACTGTCCCATTTGGTGAACAATTCCAATGACCGATTCCCTGTTACTGTGTTTCATCAAAAGGCTGTTCCTACAACTCTCTCTCTTGCCCCTTTGGTCCTCTTCCCCCAGATCACTCTGTTCCTACCACATTGACTTCCTTGAGTTGCTGGAACCTGCCAAGCAAGAGCCCACATCAGTCCTTTGCTTGGGCTACTCCCATTACCTGGACTGCTCTTCCCACAAATGTCCACATGGTTCACACTCTTTCAGATTTTTGCTCATGTGGTACCATCTCAGTGAGGCCTTCTCAGGCCACTCAATTTAAAATTGCAAACTGAGCTCTGTCCATTCCAGCCTAGGCATACTATATTCCTTTTCCATGAATTACTTTTACACATAACGTCTTCACCTGCTAATGTGATGTATATTTTACTAGTTTATTTATTCTGTCTTCTCCCACTAGAATGTAGTCGTGAGGGCATGTATTTTTTGTTTTAATCACTGCTGTATTCAGAGCACCTGAACAGTGCCTGCCTGTAGAGTAGGCACTCAATGAATATTTGTTGAATCAAAGAATGAGTTCAGGGAAGTTATATCAGGTTTCTTTGTGGAAAACTCTATGTTCACAAACAAAAACAAAAAAACAGGAAAACAGTTCAGAAATCAAAATGTTTATATTAGAAGATATTTGAATCTATAAATATTTGCATGGATTTTACTCTCCTAGAGCTATGAGTTTTTTTATACTTTATTCAATACCATTGTTATTATACTATTGATACCTCAGGCTAGGATTTTGTCATTTTTCAGGGTACAGATTGCTTTGAAGAGCTTGGGCACCTTTGTACTGTTTCTCCAGAAATTTTATATTGAATATAGGCACAAAAGTATGCCTCTATTTGCAGAGGGATCCTCCAAATTCTCAAAGTCTGTCCACGTACCTCAGATTAAGAATCCCTGACATGAGTGCTGTACTTATGTAGTTCCTTCCTTTTAGGAATTAACTAGATTAGAGGTCACAATCTAGAGGGGCCAGGCAGGTAATATAAATGAGTAAAGCAGGCTGCATGTGAGAAATAATGGAGTGTTGGTGGACTAGAGGGAACACAGTCCTGAGGGAATGAGAATTCAGGCCCTGCCTGTATAGACAGGCCTTCTAGTTTTTCAAGCGTGCTGGAGATGTGGCGGTTTTATCTGTATGAAAGTCTAGATTATATGACATTTAAGACACAGTACAGGCTAAACAATCTACCACCTCAGAACTAGATAAAGCAGAGGTGGTAGGGATTGGCATGTGACAAGAGTTAAAGAGCCAGTGGTATAAAGGAAAGCATACCAGTCTGAACCTCTTAAGACTAAATTCTGGGTTCTGGTCTGCACATTCTTAGGTAAAGAGGTTTATCATGGCCTCAGTTCTTCCGCTGTAAATTGCCTGAAATGCATCTTTAAGACCTCTGCCAAAGGACCAGAAATTCTCTGTGGTAAAACACTTTAATGAGGAAATCAAACCTAGGCTACTCTGAGAGAATGACAGATAATGAGAAGGATTAAATGATACTTTACATGGCAGAGAAATATTTATAATTAAACAGCCCTGTATATGTAACATGATACAAAACTTACATGTAATGTGTGAGATATTTTATTTCCCTGTGTCCCTAAGGAAGGAGTGATTCTGAAAGCCCACACCAAGGCAAAAGGTGTACAGGATTGTAGCTCTGACAAAGTTCGTAGTCCTAAGATCTACACCAAACACTAGGGATAAAAAGATACATAAAACAGTTATTCTTTTTCTTATAGAAGAATACAACTCTTGGGATAATTTCCAACAAGCTGACTTCTTACGAAATTGGAAACTTTCCACACGTACAGCCATTTCAGTGTTTCTCAGTAGATGAGCAAGTCCAGGGTCCAGGGTCCAGCTGCAATGCCCCAGCTTTCTTCCAGCAGGGCTCCACCCAGATCTGCATCTTCCTCTCCTTGGTCTATAACTCATTTCCCAGGCCTCGTTCTGGCTTTCATGGTGGTAGTTTTCTACTTTCATACTCACGTTTGATAAAACGTTAGTGTGTTTTTTGATGTGTTAACATACTGTCCCTACAAAGGGACAGAATGTATTTTAACAGAGTCCTTCAAGATCCTTGAGTGTCTTCATTTCAGCACCAAGCAAATTGTCAGATTCCTAGAAAGGCTCAATAAACCTCTATTGGGTAGTCATGGAATGAGGGAGAGGCTTACATGTGAACAAAGGTTACCGAGACATAAGTTAAATTCACCACATAAAAACTCTCTATCAGCTTGAAGTATTCAAGGATTATGCTGATTCAGGTAGTGAATTTGAGTCTGGGAAGTGTTTGAGCTTAGATTGAATGACTCCTTGGTAGAAATCCTGTAGAACTGTTTTAAGCATATAGAGGGTGGTTGGACAAAATTACCTTG
This sequence comes from Phocoena phocoena, assembly GCF_963924675.1. Classification (NCBI taxonomy): domain Eukaryota; kingdom Metazoa; phylum Chordata; class Mammalia; order Artiodactyla; family Phocoenidae; genus Phocoena; species Phocoena phocoena. The sequence continues at coordinate 84,467,242 of NC_089221.1, read as the reverse complement.
TATATTTTTGCAAACCTGAGATTCTACAAATACCAAGCAGGACAATGGGAGTGATGCTTTGCTCTCAGTGCACATTACAGTGGTTCTCAAATCACACTTTAAAACATACCGTAGGGCACATATTCTCCTCATTTCACTCTTTAATATTCTAAAGGAAAACTTTTCTCACAATGTCACAGAATCATATTTCCATTACACACACTTTCCTAGATTCATAAGACTTTTTTTTTTCCCCAGCAATTTCAGAAAAGAATTGCTTTAAATGTAAAAATTTGACATTAGAAAATTCTCCTTCTCATGGGTGCCTTCAGAGTCAGCCTGGACTCCCAATCTCAACAAATAGTGGAACAAGAGTGAGCATTGAAGAAAATGGTTAGAGGCCAGCTCTGTAGCATTTTTAAAAGTTTCACCACTCTGTAAAATTCCAGAGGGCAAAAAAGTCATCTTGTTCATAGCTGTAGTCCTAGTAACCAGCACAGTAGAAATTAGTTTATATATACATATATACACACACACACACACACACACACATATACATACATACCTACATATTAGTATAGAAAAGAACAGTAAATATTATAGAATGAATGTCATTTTTCTGTCACCCTCTTAAGCCCTAGAGAGGAGGTAGGAGTCAACATCAAAATTATGGAAAATAAGAGGAATTGAATAATGATTCCTCCCTTCCCATATCTTTGGCCCTGCCAAGTGAAGTTTAAATTGTTAGGTAAATGGATTAGTAATAACTATCTATAAAAATAAAGAAGATAATTTATTCATGGATATATTCCATTTATTATTTAAATAGTTCTGAGAACAAATTTTGACACTGATAAATTCGTTTTTAATTTACAAAGACCAAATTTTAAGAATTCATTTGCTCTTGGGAATAGAATAAAAATAAAGGTTAAAATCCGGTTTCTTTTTAATTGATGTTGCTTGCCTTTTGTATAGTATCAAAAAGTGAAAGCAAGAAAACTCCTAACCAATTCTAGCCTATTAAATTATTTTCTAGGTATTACGTACTCTGCTATTTGAGGTTTTATTTTTTTCAGTTTGACAATTATTTTCTTAAAGTTCGCTTGTATTGAAATTAGTTTATCTGAAATTTTCTTACTTCTAATATACAGCCTCATAGCTTGTGATGACAGAAACCAGCAGTTTGGAAGTATATAAAGTATTTCAAGTTGTTATTTATTCAAATATAAAATTATCAAAGCCTTCATGTAATTTGGCTTTTTTTTTTCCTTTTCTTCATTTTGAGCCAACACATGCAGCAAGAAAAGTATCATGAAATTTGTAGTCTTGTGATGATTAGAGGTCAAACCATAAAGGACTTGAGTTCAATAGTAAACTTGTTTTCAAAGACTGTAATTTAACTAATTCAGGTAATCATATCTTGTCTTATTGAACTTTCAGTGGACATAACTAACAATTTATCTGCACTGTGATCCTCCAAAACAATAGACTAATACAATGTATCAGGCATACTTCTGGTGCCCAAGGAATATCTACTGAATTGAATCCAACTGGGGAAATGCATGGTGATTCCCCCCTTTCCTATATGTCTATTTTCAATCTATACAGCTCTTTCTTCTTCTCCCCCTTCCCCTCCCCTCTCCCTCCTCCTTCTCCTTCTCCTTCTCCTTCTTCTCCTTCTTCTTTTTCTTCTTCTTTTTGAGTAATACAAATTTAGAAAGTGAATCATGAAGGAGTTGAATGAAATCATTCTAGTTCTAGTGTTCTGTGATTCTGTTTCAAAGACTGGAATATTTGAAGTTCTATCTTGAAATGCTGTCTCACTTTCATACTTAATGTGGTTTAATCTAGATTGGAACTTGGAAATAAACAGCCACCAAAAGTTATCCCAGGAAATGGCACCAAAAGGTACAAGGGCCAGTGATGGTTCACAGGAAGAAGCAGTAGACCAGTGGGCCAGGAGGAGGGAGCAATTCAGAGATGGTAAAAGATGCAGCTCAGCTGGAAGAAGTTCGTTTGCCAGCAACATCACTGAAGGATCCAGTGAGTAGACGAATGCCTTCTTTTCCAAAACCAGAGCAAAGGCAACAACCTACTGAAGCTTAACCAGATCCCCTCCCTCTTATCTTCAGAATATAAACCCTGTTGCTTGACCATGGCAATGTGGTAATTATGTGCTTTCATATGAAAGATATTTTTAGAATAATCAACTCTTTATTACACACTAAGGAATCCAAACTTGGTAAATTACCTCCTTCAAAACACACAACTGCCTACTAAGACTACTGTTCTCTTCAGAAACTGAAATAACTAAATATAGGGTTCTTTACTGAATGAAATGTGTGTCCTATTTCAAAGAATTTGAGTTGGCTTACAAAAATACCTGTAGTGCAAAAAGATTAATATGTTTGATAAGAAACAATTTTTTTTCTTGTTTTAACATTTCTGAAATGAGAAAGTATCTTTAAGTAGATGTGTACTTTAGTGAGATAGCACTTTTTCTCTTGCTATTGAAAAGATGTTATTAAATCAGCATCATACTTCTGTCAAGGAGGAAAAAGACCTTCCTCAACCCTTCTATGTTCTTTTGGCTGGCGTAAGAATTAAATTGACATGAGACAAATTAACAGGAGAAAATCAAACTTAATTTCATAGGTGTGGGAACCCCACATACATGAGAGGGTCAGAGACCACACATACTTGGGGGTCAGAGATGTCTTTGAATCTCTTTGAGAGATTCAAAGACAGAAATGTAAGGGACTTCCCTGGTGGTCCAGTGGTTAAGACTCCATCCTTCCAATGTAGGGGGTGTGGGTTTGATCCCTGGTCAGGGAACTAAGAACCGCACGCCTCTCAGTGCAGCCAAAAAACTTAAAAAAAAAAGGTGGAAATATAAAATGAGGTATATATGCCATCCTGAGCTAAGAAATGGGATAGGTGCCTGGGGCTTTCAAGGACAGGAGGGTCATTCATGGGATGATAAGAAGAGCAGAGGTTTGGTAATTAGATGTTTGCCCTGCCATAAAGAGGGGGCCACTTAGATAAAACTTATCTCTGGCAATAGCTTTTTCTCTGGGAAAAATCCCCAGTTTAATTTCTTCTAGGTAGTTAAGGGAGGGGCAGTATTCTCTTGAGCTCCGAGGGTTCCACTGCCTTTAGCTGAAAGAAATCCACATGCCGAACTGGCGCATCTTGGGGAGGCCTCTTCTGAATCCCTACATCTCAGTCCCACAATCAATGGCAAACTAAGAAAGGAAAGTAAATAAGTCATCAATGAGGAAATTTAACTGAAGGAAATACGGGTTTAAAAATTGGAAGGGGGCCACTAATGAATACCACATTAAAAAATTTTTCTTTTTAATTTATTTTGGCCACACTGCATGGCATGTGGGATCTTAGTTCCCCAACCAGGGATCCAGCCTCTAGGTAACCCAGGGTGGGGCTGGTTGCCAAGGGAACCAACCACATGATTAGAGGGTTGGAATTTTTAGCCTCACCCCCATCTTCCCAGCCCCAATCTGGAGAGGGAGAGGGCCTGGACGTTGAAACAATTGCCAACAGCTAAAGATTTAATCAATCATGCCTATGTAATGAAGCCTCTGCAAAAATCTTGAAAGGATGGGGTTCAGAGAGCTTCTGGGTTGGTAAACATGTGGAGATTTGCGGGAGTGGCACAACTGGAGAGGGCATGGAACTCCATACCATTTCCTTTCCATACCATACTTTGCCCTATGCATGTCATCCATCTGGCTCTTCCTGAGTTGAGTATCCTTTAATACTGGTGATCTAGTAAGTAAAATGCCTCTCGGAGTTATGTGAGCTGCTCTAAAATATTAATTAACATGGAGGTCGTTGGAACCCAGCTGGTGGGTCAGAAGTACAGGTAACAAGCTGGATTTGAGATTGGCAGCTAAAGTGGGGGGTGGAGGGGTGGGGGAGGTAGTCTTTTAAGACTGAACGCTTAACCTTTGTATTTGGTAGGTAGTGTGAGAATTGAGTTGAACTGTAGTACACCCATGCGGTTTCTAAGAATTGCTTCTTGTTGATGTGGGGAAACCACCGCCCCCCCATGCACACACATACGTTGGAATTAGGTCCAGGAACCCAAAAGAGTTGTGACGCAGAGAACGGTGTCTCTATGATAGAGACAATAGTGAGCGTGTGAGTGTCCTAGGTTATGTCCTATGGACAAGCTCCCGGAATGACCCAAGTACAGTTCAGGAAGACAGTGATATAACTTATCCAGAGTGAGTTAGACAGCTGGCACAGGTTAGAGATTGAATGTAGCTATAAATGTGTGGCAAAATTATAAGTAATTTAAATAATTAAACACTACTGTATTATCCCACCACGGTGTTCTTACATTCATGTGAACAGTGAAGAATACAATGTAAATGTTCCATTTTGTCCTGAGAGTTTTGTTCTTGTCTCTTGATCAGTGTCTAATCCCTCTAGTTGGTAGGATAGATGTTGTTTAAGGGTACAAACTTGCAAAGAGTAGTAAATAAATCTTAGAGGTAAAATGCACAGTATAGTGAATATAGATAATAATATTGCATTATAATCATCAAATTTGCTCAGAGACTAGAACTTAATTATTCCAACCACTAAAAAGAAAGGATCATTATGTTAATGTGCTAGAGGTGCTAATTGTCACTACAATGGCAATCATAATGTATAAATGTATCAAATTAATAGGTGTACACCTGAAATTTACACAGTGTTATATGTCAAATATATTTCAACAGGAAAACCAAAAAAAAACACAAAAACAACACCTCTCACATATATCCTCTGCTGTGATTTCATTCCATGGCTTATAGTTTGATTCTGGATTTCAGTTTTTTCCCAGTTATTAGCTAGTACTGAGAATTCCCTTCTTTCTTCCAAACATATCTATAGATCTTAAAACAGTTACTATACTATAGGCACACACACATTCTCTATTTCCTTCCTAATTTTCCTGTGGACTTTGAAATACCTCTCTCCATTATGCAGAAAACTTCAGCTGCAACCCCTGTTTCTACATAAGTGCAATTGAATTTATCATAGTGTTCATAAAATAAAAGACCTTGTGGGGATTAAGACCTATCCAAAAACATGTTTTCTAGCATTCCTATCAAAATGGGATACCGGGTCTGTGCTTACTCCACTATCTTGAATCCATGTCTGCGAATAGCTTCCATTTGCCCCTCTAGCTTCCTTTTGCACCCTTCTCCACCTTACTGTCTGCCCCAGGAGTCTCACCACTATGGACTATATCAAGGAGTGTATTTGCCCCCTGGCTTCCTATGGGTTTGGTCAGTAGGGAAGATCAGCAGAAGCCTGGGGGGAGAGTGAGATTCTGGTATTATTGCCCCAGATCTCTCCCTGTGGTGTACCAAACGCTGCTTGTGTCCTTAAAGTCACACTCCTATAAAGCAGTCCTCTCCACACTGCCTTCTATGGCTCTGGGGTCTGGTAACTGGTACCTGCTTCCCCCCTTACTGTTTTAGTCTTAGATGGACTGGTCTATCACACCTGATTTCCTTAAGTTCTGTCCACAGTTTGTAGATAGTGTTTTTATTAAACTTTCCTCAAATTACTCATTTGAGTGTGTCACCTATTTCATGCCACAACCTTATGACATACCAGTGCTCTGTTCTCACATTATAGCAATGATCAAATATCACCTACATTACATATTGATAAGAGAGAGCTGTCCATTGCTTACAGAGATAAGGGAGGATATACCCCCTTGACAGAGGTTTGGTAGTGCCTCAGAGGGGGAAAGGCAAAGTCCACTAAGGTGGATTTCCCCAAACTGGATTTCCTAGACAGCAATATTCTTGAACTGTCATTCATGTTTTCCTTGGCCTTTTGTTTGATTAACTTGCAGTCTTTGAAAATTTTCTTCCTTTTCACCTAAGAATATAAATCTTGCATGTAAATCAGATACAATTGCCATTGGCCCTACTCTTCCAGGTCCCCCAAAGAATATACCCACACAAAAGCAATATAATTTGCCCTCTGAATCCACAAGGGATTGTTTCCAGGACTCCACCCCTGTGGATAACAAATCCCTGGATGCTCAAGTCCCTTACATAAAAGGGCTTCTATTTCATACTCCACAGCAAACAACTTGAAATCCTTTGTTTTATGGACAAATTCTCTACTACCAATGCTCTTTCACGTTCATGTCTGCTCTGCAGAAAAAGGAACAACTACAGGTGTGTTGGAATCAACTCACAGTGGTTCATGATAGCCAACTGTGCACTTTTTTTCCCTTAACACTGCAATTCAGTAACATCAGTTTGGTAGCTTGAAATTGGCCATGATGGGAGTATCTGTTCAATGGAAACTGGCAAACACTACAAATCAGGGCTTGTTTTTTATCCCTTTTGGAGAGTCACTTGTTAAACATTTACCAGTACCCACTTGAAACAACATAGGAATCAGCTGTATAACTTATACAAATTCAAATTCAAGCCAAAATAACATAGTCATTTTAATCAAAACAATGATTGTTTCCTTTGGGGTGAATTCTGTTTCGAATGAAAACTTATACTAACAATTTGTTTCAGATTAGACATGAGGGAATTGAACTGCCATTTGATTTTTCAGTTTATCCAAGGCAAAGACACTCAGAAGGCATATTGTATTTCCTCAGAAACTTTTCAGTAGAGACTGCAATTCACTAAGAGCTGCTGGAACTAGTATTGTTTAATGTATGGTTTAAATTTTATCTCATTTATAGAGTCAGGATATGCTACTAATCCATGAATTCAAATCTGACAGCTTTATCGAGCATCATTACAGCTGGTGTTTCTCAGTCTGTTAATCTCACTCAACTCTGACTTCCTACATAATAACTGGAAAAGACATTAGGAATGACATATTTATGTCTGTGGACACAGTTGATCAATCCACCTAGGCTGTGGGGAATGCTGACTAAGGCACACCAGGTAAATAACTTGAAGGCTGTAAACGGAAGTCAGAAGGGTCCGCAAAATGGAGCTCTGATATTTATAATCTCGAATGGTTCCTGTATTACAAACAGATGTGGCAAGAATTTGGGTCTAATTGTGTGAGGATACTTGATAGCACTTCCCTTATTTCATTCAGCAATGAGAATTTTTATGGAACTGTATTTACACAATAAAAGAGCTTCCATTTCTAATAATAAGAGCTAACAATTACATTGTGCTTGCTATGTCAGTCTTTACAATATAAATTAGTTAAGTGCTGTACTTTCATCCTGACTTTACCAAGTGGGGAATCTGCATCATGGAGAGAATAAGTGACTTGCCCAATGTCACTTTGCTATAAATAGTGGTGGAGCTGGGTTTCAAACCAGAGCTTCTGACCAGGAATCCACCCTCTTGAACAATACAACTCACTGCCTCTGGTTGGATCATTCATATCTGACCCGGTCTCTCTCTGGAAATGTCCAAACAGGGTCTCACTTCATTAGATACCACTTTTTTCTTACCGTCAAGTAATACAGTAGAATGAAAGAGATATGAGAATGTCTAAAGACACCTGAAAGTGAGCTGAGTATTTTATCTCTTTGATTCTCAAGTCCCAAAAAGGAAGTGTTTAAATTTTTCAAGAGCAAAGAAGTACACGTGCAGTTTCTGTCATACTGAGCCTATTTAAGAGCTCATTCTGTGTACATGTCATGTACACATTGCTATATTTAAAAGAAATAACCAACAAGGACCTACTGTAAAAAAATTTTTTTTAATTTTAAAAAAGAGCTCATTCTGTTTTAAAGTTTCATTTATTAAAAGGCTCATCTAGCAAGCCAAATTTAGATGACCAAATTTTGGTGACAGAAACATTTGGACTTGTTTTCTCTTTGGCTCAAAGTTCCAAAAGGGCAGTTGAGAAATCTAGCAGCTCAAAGCTGCAGCAGGTGTGTGGTGTGCTGCTTCACTGGATTTTAACACAAATTTTATGTTTCAGTTTATGTAAGAACATGTTGATTAGCTCTGTCCTGGTAACTGAATGAACAGAGAACTGCTCATCCATATAATCAAATCTGTTTATAAGTAAGTGAGATGTTTTAACAGTCTCATGCAAGCTGACAAAAACAAAGATGATTATAATTTAAAGGCCCACCTCAGAACTTTACATGATAGGGGGATGATTACCTGTCCGACATGGACAGCTCCTGCTCAGAAAAAAAAAAAATAAAGATAAATCCTTGCCCAGGAATCTACATATGTTATATTCATAAATATTAAAATATAACTGAATATTTAAGGCCAAGGATATAGGAAATAAATCAAATAATGGATGACACTTTTAAAGCCTTTAGGGCTTCTGTAACTTTAGCAAGTATGTAGGAAGCAGCTTTGATTTAGGCTTAAAGCTCAGAAAGATAGGTCATTGAATTATTATAATTTTTTGGTTTACTCTTCCTACCATTTAAAGTCAAATGTCACATTCAGATTTATTCAAAAATTAGTGCAAACATACTTAAGGAATTTTGAAATATGATATGTGGAAGGTGTTCTATATCCTGAGTTAAAGTATTCTATTAGAAAGTTATCACTTTTATTTCAATAAACAAGATGTCCCATAACATTCTCATATCATTTACATTTCAACTTTATCATTACATAATATTACTATATAACATCCCCTTTATTTTCACACACCAAAATTATATTTATTCAATCAACATGGTCTATCTTTCCACTACCTACTTCCCTACTGTGGGTCACCTGTCCATATGCTGTTTATCTACCAATCCATAACCCCATCATCCTGTAGAAATTTTGCCCACTCCTCCTTCCTTTAATCCTTCCCTTCCCTACAGCCACAATTACTCTCCTTACTCTGAACTCTCTTACTGCATCCTGAGTCCTATATCTTACTCATCTTTCTATCCCCATTATGCCTAAAATTGTACCTTGCTCATGACAGAGGAACAATTATTTTAAATTAACTGAACTCAATACGTGAGTAATAAATGAATAAATATATCTAAAACCATTTAAGTGATTAATGAACTTGTATTTGGTATATAAAATAAAAACTATAAGAAAAAGCATTGGGTTTCCCTGGTGGCGCAGTGGTTGAGAGTCCGCCTGCCGATGCAGGGGACGCGGGTTCGTGCTCCGGTCTGGGAGGATCCCACGTGCCGCGGAGCGGCTGGGCTCATGAGTAATGGCCGCTGAGCCTGCGTGTCTGGAGCCTGTGCTCCGTTGGCAACGGGAGGGGCCACAACGGTGAGAGGTCCGCGTACCGCAAAAAAAAAAAAAGAACAAGCATTAAAAACGTTTGAAAAAAAAAAGTTTGTTTTTTTTGTGTTTTTTTAAATTTTATTTATTTATTTTTGGCTGTGTTGGGTCTTTGTTGCTGCATGCGGGCTTTCTCTAGTTACGGCGAGTGGGGCTACTCTTCATTGCGGTGCGCAGGCTTCTCATTACGGTGGCTTCTCTTGTCGAGGAGCAGAGGCTCTAGGAGCACGGGCTTCAGTAGTTGTGGCTCGTGGGCTCAGTAGTTGTGGGTCGTGGTCTCTAGAGCGCAGGCTCAGTAGTTGTGGCTCACGGGCTTAGTTGCTCCGCGGCATGTGGGATCTTCCCAGGCCAGGGATCGAACCCATGTCCCCTGCATCGGCAGGTGGATCCTTAACCACTGCGCCACCAGGGAAGTCCTGGGGTTTGCTCTTGACTGTCTGCAAGAGACCATGCTGTAGCATGCTTTGTCAGTATACCACCCCTGACCATTTCCACACAAGTTAAACAAATATTTGAGCTAGAAACTTATTGTTGCATTTATCTATGTATCAGGACAACTAACATTTACACCCTTCAGTCCAGTACTAGGAGAGCAGAGGTGGAAATGTAGGGCCAAGGGCAAGAACCATTAGGAATGAGTCTCCAGAGAAAATCAGTGACAGCAAAAGAACCTTTCTTTCTGGGGTTTATATAACTGACCTTCAGCAGAAGTCCAGCTGATTACTGCTGGACATGGTGAGGGGAGTAAGTAAAAGGTTTTACCTATAATTTTTAAGATAAACACATGGGAACAACTATAGTATGTGAGAAGACATTAAAAGAGAAGTGTTTTGTTGTTGCTGAATCATTCTGTGATCTTCAAACCCTACTCCCTTCATGATCATTAAGAAGTGTAAGTAAAGGACCTGTGTTTTTCTTGAAAGTATGTTTTGGTTATAAAACAGTGCTTCTCAATTTTGTATGCTTGAAAGACTGAAAGGTTTGGGGCATGACTTTATTCAGGTTTCAAACAGGACCACAAAGAAATACTTGGAAGATAAAATAGAAATGCACTCTCATTTCCTTAACTGGCATAGCCTTCTATACAATCCAAGAAACTCCCAAATACACAGAAAACTGTAAACTGCTATGACTGAAACTGTCAGATGAAACTTTACTTGCCTCCGTATATGCTTCATTCTACATTTAAGAGCACAGAGAGTTTTCTAGGAATGTATGTTTTTGCAGCACCTTCTCTGAAGCACAGAGAAGCAATAGTGATTTTTTTTTTCCCCCTGTGCCTGGAATTTTGAAAAGGATTCTAAAGCTAATTCTCAGTCTTATGTGGCTTCCTCTTGACCCCGAGATACTAATACATACGTCTCAAAAACATACTTCTCAGCAAAAGGATTTGTAGTGCTGTCTTTAGTACACTGACTCCAAAATAATAGGCCCTCAAGCAATGCCTACTTTATTTATGATATTTTAGGACTATACAAGTTCTTCCCAAGAGAATTGTCTAAAAACCTGAGCTACTTGTTTTTCAGGATGACACTGCCTTTAGTATAGACTTCGCCCCTACACACATTCGGGAGCTTTCTTACCTTGGCCATCAGCATGTGCACATCTTTCTTCCCAGACCATAATTCATGTTATCACCTTTTCTGCTCCTCAGTCACCTCAGAAGATGGCTGTTCTGTGGATCTTGGCTTTCGAGTTGGTATTGAAGCAAAAGGATTCTACACTGAGAATTTCCACTCAGCAGCATGGGTTTTCCGAGGGGATGATGGGAATCCTGATGACAGCCCCAGATGTCTTAGTAAAAAACCTCGACCAGTAGCTGGTAAGGACCCTATAATTATGGTAAAATGAATATGTCCTAGAGAACCTGTAACCAGGCAAGTCTCTAAAGTGGGCAAACTTGCACACTGGGTGGAGCATTTGGAGAGAAGTATGGGTATGTGTGTATGTATATGTGTATGTGTGTGTGTGTATATATATAGAACTTCTTAATATTGTGAAAGAATCTGAAGCTATTAAAATACAAACAGTCTTAAGTACTCACTCAAAAATAGAATAATAATTCCAAAGTTGGAGTTAAAGATTAATGTAAGAAGAGTCAAGAGTCTTTTGCATTCTATGAGTAAAAAATGCTTACTATTTTTATTTTCTTTAACCATGATTTAAGATTTATTTTTTTAACATCTTTATTAGAGTATAATTGCTTTACAATGGTGTGTTAGTTTCTGCTGCATAAAAGGGAATCAGCTATACATAGACATATATCCTCATATCCCCTCCCTCTTGTATCTCCCTCCCACCCTCCCTATCCCACCCCTCTAGGTGGTCACAAACCACCGAGCTGATCTTCCTGTGCTATGCAGCTGCTTCCCACTAGCTATCTATTTTACATTTGGTAGTGTCTATATGTCCATGCCACTCTCTCACTTTGTCTCAGCTTACCTGTCCTCCTCCCCGTGTCCTCAAGTCCATTCTCTATGTCTGTGTCTTTATTCCTGTCCTGTCCCTAGGTTCTTCAGAACCACTAAAAAAATGCTTACTATTTTAAAAAAATGTACTGGAAAGTATAAACAAGTAACAAACCATTTATTGTTCCAGCACTGGAATATGACCATTTTATTGCTTCTGCATTCTTTTTATTATACATAGGTCTAGTCCTGTTTCTAAATGCATATGAAATATGCATTTCATATTGTCACATATATAGTTTGATATATAAGAAAAAACCCCTACCAGTAGCTGGTAAGGACCCTACGATTATTAAATTATTAAATTATATAGCCTGATTTATATTTTAATAATATAATTATATAATAATTATACCTTCATTTAATAACATATTTTCATGTGTTTTTGCAGATGTCATTATATTCTAATAGTTTCATGATGTTTTTTAAGAGATTAAAATTTAGTTTACTAAAACTATTGATATTTCCCTAATGCAATAACAGCATAATGATTTTTTTAAAAACTTATACCTGAATAACAACTTTCAGCATGTGAAATTATTACTTCAGTCCAATCTTTGCTGCAAAATTTAAGCTGTAGAGCTTTTATAAACTTCTGTTTTATTGGTATAAATAAATGACTTTGATAAATAGTAAACAATTTAACTCAAGCAAGCAAAGATTCAGATTAAAAATAATGTTTTAAATTAATTATACAATCATTGGCATTCAACAAATACCATGCCTACTATGGTCCAGGCACTGGGGGAAGTTGCTAAAGATACACAGAAGTGACAGGTATGAGTATGATAGATTCTATTGCATAAAGAGGTACTTAAATTTTCAGTACAGGCATCAAAATGTGCTTAATTTTATCTTAATCCCATTTATGGAGACAAGATTAATTGTTGTTACATATAAGATCATCATTTGTTTTACGTGTAGAGTAAAATAGAGCCTTTCTTAATTTTTTCTTATAAATATGAAATTCAGCATTGGAGGATTTTAATGAGGAAAAGTTGTAAATCTGAGTTCCTGTGCACATGCATAAGACAATGCAAGATTTGTATATTGCACATTTAGAATATTTATTTATACTCATTTCATAATATGAATTAATTGAGATTAACCATTCATTGAAAAGCAAGCATGAGACTTTGATTCTAAAACTTAAGGAATTTAGAGTGGAATTTTTGAAAATTAAATTAGAAGCTGATGAACTGCATGCAAATCAATGAAGTTAGAACACTTCCTCATATCATACACAAAAATAAACTCAAAATGGCTAAAGACTTGACTATAAGACATGACACCATAAAACTCCTAGAAGAGAACATCGACAAAACATTCTCTGACATAAATTGTAGCCATGTTTTCTTAGGTCAGTCAGTCTCCAAAGGCAAAAAAAAATAAAAGCAAAAACAAATAAATGGGACCTAATCAAACTTATAAGCTTTTGCACAACAAAGGAAACCATAAATAAAATGAAAAGACAGCTTATAGACTTGGAGACAATACTTGCAACCGATGCAACTGGCAAGGGATTAATTTCCAAAATATACAAACAGCTTATACAGCTCAATAACAAAAACAAAACAAGCCAATCAAAATATAGGCAGAAGACCTGGGCTTCCCTGGTGGCGCAGTGGTTGAGAGTCCGCCTGCCGATGCAGGGGACGCGGGTTCGTGCCCTGGTCCGGGAAGATCCCACATGCTGCGGAGCGGCTGGGCCCGTGAGCCATGGCCGCTGAGCCTGCGTGTCCGGAGCCTGTGCTCCGCAACGGGAGAGGCCACAACAGTGAGAGGCCCACGTACCGCAAAAAAAAAAAAAATATATAGGCAGAAGACCTAAATAGACATTTCTCCAAAGAAGACATGCAGATGGCCAACAGCCACATGAAAAGATGCTCAACGTCACTAATTATTAGAGATATGCAAATCAAAACTACAATGAGGCATTATATCATACCAGTCAGAATGGCCATCATCAAAAAGACTACAAATAATGAATGCTGCAGAGGGTATGGAGAAAAGGGAACCCTCCCAACTGTTGGTGGGAATGTAAATTGGTGCAGCCACTATGGAGAACAGTATGGAGGTTCCTTAAAAAACTAAAAATAGACTTGTCATATGATCCAGCAATCCCACTCCTAGGCATATACCCAGAGAAAACTCTAATTTGAAAAAATACATGCACCCCCAATGTTCATTGCAGCACTGTTTACAATAGCCAAGACATGGACGCAACGTAAATGTCCATTGACAGATGAATGGATAAAGGAGATGTGGTACATGAATACAATGGACTATTACTCAGCCATAAAAAAGAATCAAATAATGCCATTTGCAGCAACATGGATGGACCTAGAGTTTATCATACTAAGTGAAGTTAGCCAGACAGAGAAAGACAAGTATCATGTGATATTGCTTATATGTGGAGTGTAAAAAAATAATACAAATGAACTTATTTACAAACCAGAAACAGACTCACAGACATAGAAAACAAATTTATGGTTAACAAAGGGGAAGTGGTGGGAGAGATAAATTAGGAGTTTGGGATTATCAGACACAAATTACTATATATAAAATAGATGAACAACAAGATCCAGGAATTATATTCAATATCTTGTAATGAACTATAATGGAAAAGAATCTGAAAAAGAATACATATTGTATATATAGGTATGTATTTATATATATGTGTGTGTATATATATATATATATATATATATATCTGTGTGTGTGTGTGGTGTGTGTGTGTAACTGAATCACTTTGCTGTATGCTAGAAACTAACACAACACTGTAAATCAACTACAAAAAAAATAGATGCTGAGAATTAGGAATAAACTTTTTAAAAAAGAAACAAAATTTTCTATAGTTAACTTTTATTTGAGTATTGGATGGCATAGGAAAAAAACACCAGGCTGAAAATAGGATTTTCAGGGTTAGGATCTCTATTTGTTCATTGATGTATTCTAAGCACCAAGGACTGTGTCTGTTTTATTATAGGAAGCCAATTTATATTTGTTGAATGAATGAATAAAAAGTAATTTACCAGCTATGTGACCTTAGAAAAGTCACTTATTTACTGTTATTATCTCTCTGCCTATCATACAGTGTTATAAAAATATAAAGTGAGTATAAAGTGACACTATATATGTGAAAATTATAATGCACTTTTTTTTTTTTTTTTTTTTGCGGTACGCGGGCCTGTCACTGTTGTGGCCTCTCCCGTTGTGGAGCACAGCTCCGGACGCCCAGGCTCAGCGGCCATGGCTCACGGGCCCAGCCGCTCGGCGGCATGTGGGATCTTCCCGGACCGGGGCACGAACCCGTGTCCCCTGCATCAGCAGGCAGACTCTCAACCACTGCGCCACCAGGGAAGCCCTATAATGCACTATTTTTATCTATCTTGACAATTTCTATCTGCTATCCTTATTTTTCTTAATTTTTATGAGAGTTTTAACTAAATATTAAATACATATTCACGTCTGTGTATATTTATATATTTTTTATATAAATTGTAAACAATTGCTATTTCATAATATACTAACTAAATTGACCAATATGTATTGACTGTTTGTGGCAGGGAGCTGAAAAAATAAGTTGGGTAAAATACAATTCCTCCCTCACAGTATCTTGGCCAACACCTGATATAAGAAAGTACAATTATCACCATTTCTACAACTGTTTGTGGTCATCAATGAACAAGCATTTGGTTGATTCACCATTATTTGCTTTAGCTAAAAAAGAAAAGAAAATTTGTTTAATTTTGCCCAAAAATTCATGTGTGTGTGTGTATACGCACACACACACATATGCACACATACACACAACTAAAGAAAATGTTTAAATGTGGTGAGTTTTATACTATTTATTGGACTGAACCTCAGTTCAAGAATGTGCTAATTTTGCTTTCTTACTGTTACTGACATATACCAGATACATGTTTTTAACCATGTGATTTTGAGACATCAATAGAAGAAGATGGAGATTGGGAGGAAACATGAGTTGGAGGCAAATGAATAGCTTTAAGACTGAAAGATACCTTTATTAGCCTAATGGCATTTTTAAAATATTGTAATACTAATTTATATATACCAGTATGTATTTTGTGAAAATAAATTTTACACTTAAAAAAATTCAATCCTGAATCTTCTAGAAAGTGTCCTTCTATAATGTGGAGAAATAGATAAACAAAGGTTTGCATCATTACAAAAGTATATTGCTGGAGCTAAAAGAAAATTTAGGGTATTTTCAATATATGAGTCGTATTTATGGAAATATGTACCCTTCATTTGAACTTTTACATCTAACAAGATGATTCCAAGGAAGTGTTATTTGGGGGGATAAATTACTTGACGATGTGCCCACACAGTCTCTGAAAAGACAATGACATTCATCTATGACTTTTCAGCAGCTGTGCATGCACAGACTATTCACCAGAGAGTAGCAAGGGAATCCAGGACTATAACTCTTAAAATATGAGAGAATTGTCTTCAGAATGGGAGGGGAACATGTTGCAAAACATCTTGATTGTATCTTCTCCCACAGGAGAGCACTACAATTGAGCTTACCATTTAAAGACTTTATTGAATTGTTTATACTGTCACACATTGTTGACATTCGATTTGCCTGACTGAACAAAACCACCACCACCACTACAGCCCTGAAAGCAACAGCTATCTTACAGTCTCATGGAATACGAAAACAAACAAGAAAACATGATTTGATTTGAATCAACACAGTAAAAATACTCCATTAAACAAATATCTATTGGGTAATCAATCTGTCAAAAGCAGAAGATAGTATCAAGACGGTAACCTATAGGGAGCAAGAAGTTTTGACAAGTAGGGTTGTTAGAAATGATTTCTACCGAGGTCAGAAATAGGATTTCTGATTTTCTTTTTGCCTTGATTAGCTACCAGCTTGTTGCAGACTGCTAAACTATTCATTTCTGTGTCCTTGAATTTCCCAGTTCTGTCCCTTAAATTATGCTGAGATCCAGTAAGTGGCAGTCCGAACAGTCATGTAAAATAATTGCCAAAAGGGAATCATATTAACACAGGATAAGAGATCTTCCCAGGAGCATAGAATAAAGCAGAGCACAGCATTTTAGGGCTGGAATACACTAATACCTGCACAGCAGCTTTGGTTTCCTTTTCCAGTAGAAAAACAGTGTATTTTATTCAGACATTTTGTAATAACAAACCTTCCTTCGGGAATCCATATGAAGAGAATTTATTCTTTCTCTCTTTGAACGTTTGCCAGTTTTGGTAGCCAGTGTCTAGGATGTAAACTCCGTGAGAAAAAGTCTCTTCTCTGTATTCACCACTACAGTCCTAATACATAGGAAAACAACTGGGCACAAAGTAGGTACTTAGTAAATGTTTGTGAATGAATTACTTCTGATATTAGGCTACAGTGGATTATTAGAGACAAAGATGCTTGTTTCCTTGTTTTTATCAGATCTTTTTGTTCCCTAGCTAACCAAGGAGATGATCACACCCAAGAACATTTGGGGAGATTACCTAACCTTTTACTATCTTTGTCACTTTTTAATAAGAAACTTAATTTTTAAAAATATAGATTTACCTCAGAATATCTGGAAGGAAATTTAATAAAATAATGGCAAATCTTTTTATAAACTCTGCAAAATATAAGGTACATTTATAACAATAATATCTCTCCAAAGATCAGGGACTCACCCACCCAGACCATCTGTCAGCAATGGCAAAGAAAGAGATTCCTCATCAAAGGGGACTAAGGTCCTTTCCCACTCAAAATGCCGTTGTTAAGAGTTCCTTTGAACACTTGATTGTTTCTAATTTTGTCCAAATTTTGCCTGCACTAGACATTTTTTTTTTTAGTATGAACCTTTGAATATGAATCTAGAGAATGCAACCCTTCAAAGAAGAAATGTCCTTGATCTCCAACCTGGAGGAATATCTACATATTTCTGAGAAATGAGAAGTGAAATATGGAAATATAAAAATACAAAAGAATGGTTGAAAAAAAGCTACAAAATATATTACCCATAAATTTTAATGTATTCCCCCTTTTTTTTTTTTTTTTTTTTTGCGGTACGCAGGCTTCTCACTGCTGTGGCCTCTCCCACTGCGGAGCACAGGCTCCGGATGCGCAGGCTCAGCGGCCATGGCTCACAGGCCCAGCCGCTCCGCGGCATGTGGGATCCTCCCGGACCGGAGCACAAACCCGTGTCCCCTGCATTGGCAGGCGGACTCTCAACCACTGCGCCACCAGGGAAGCCCTGTATTGCCATTTTTTAATGGAAGGGAATTCTATTAAATTATAATTTTAAGGTGTGAATTTGCCTTGCCCTTATTAATAGATGAGCATTCTTATTTTATAATTAAGTACCTTTTTCCCAGAGACCTAATAATACCTTTTTCCCAGAGGCCTATTACTAATAATTCACTTCTGCAGCTCAGGAAGTTTATCATTATACTTTATTATGATTTATTCTTTATCATTTTAAGATATTCATTAATAGGAAAAATTTGACTAATAAAGTATGCCAACCTAATCGTTGGGGGCAGATTAATTCTCCCAGTATTGCATTAATACTTCTCTCTGATGAAGTTTTCCTTAAATACAACCAAATACTCAATATTTTGAAGACTTTTGTTGTAATTCTTCATTGGATAACATTGTCAGCATTTAAAATAGGATTCTTCTGAGATCACATAAGCCCTTCAAATGTTTTATTTCAGTTTTGTACTCTAGCATGATTCAGGTATGATTTTTTTTTTCTAAATAAAAAACAAGGTGTAAATATACTGTAAAAGACAAAACACCTACCATGGCCACATCTCCCTTTATGGCAATTGCCCTTGCACAAAAGGAACAGTCTTGCAGAGACATATTTTCTGCCTTGGAACCCTGCTCTTTCCTCATCTCTGAAGAGCAATAGCTCAAAGAGTTATAAGTTTCATCCTGTGAGATTCTCTCTTTCAGGAATTCAGCCTGGGAAAATGTTCTTCGAAAGTCTTGAGGTAGAGAAAAGTCAAGAGGGCCCAGGAGTTAGTCGAAGTTATGAACTTGTCAGCAAGCAGAAGATTTGAGGAATACACACACACACACACACACACACACACACACACAGAAAAGACAGCATAAAGGTAGCAGAAGGAAAAGGGAGAAGACACATGGAAAAGCAGACTGAGAAACAGCTGGGCCACATTAATTAAAGATTATTAGACTAACGTAAAAATTCTTGAATTTTTACTGTGAAGTCTCTGGAACTCTCCACTTTCAATGCAGCATAACCTTACGGTCACAATTTCGGCAAGGCCCAGCTGTTCCCATTGTTTCTGAGAAGCTCAGTTGTTCAGGATTTCCTGGGGTCCTGTACGAGCTAAATGTATGGCTGAGTATTCTGTTTTCTTGTTTCCATGTGTATTATAACCTTGTAATAAATGTTCCACTGTTTATGGATCTGAGTGCCTCAGACCTGTAAGGCTCAGCTGCCTTTTGGGAGTTGTGCTGCCTCCAAGTAGTAAGCACTGCCCCTTACTCATTATGTGACTCAGATGAGTTGTTAACCATTTTGTGCCTCAGTTTCCTCCTCTCCAAAAAAGGAATATTAATTACAGGCCGATGTTAAGATTAAATTAGACGATACTTGTAAAGTACTTAGAATGTTTTTATTACCCCTGGCATGTAATAAATAAGCAATAAATACTAGCTGCATTCTGTAGTATCTAAAGAATAACTCAAAAGAATGCCCTTTTTGTTTCCTCTTTAGTTCGTGAGCGAACCGTGAAACTGGTCAAAGGAACTGGCGATTATCCCTGGGGATTCCGAATTCAATTCTCCAAACCAATTGTGGTAACTGAAGTGGATGCTAGTAAGTTATCTCACTGCAGCAACTTTAATTCGGACAGGAACAACTATCTCAAGCCTCGCGCAATATACGATACTAAATAGCCTCCAATATTATAGTCTTGTAAAACACATATATGCAATAGAAGCAATTTATAACTCTCAGTCTATAAAAACTCATGATGATTGGCAAGTGGCCACATCATGATCAATTATTTTTTAAAAGACCATGTTTTCCTGATGGAACGGACACCTCTGGTATACACAGGGCCACCCCACTAAAGAAGAGCCCCACCTGTACCTACGGAAACAGGGCTCAAGCTCTGGAGATAGAAGGGTCTTATGAGTAGGCAGCTGCCTATTTACTAGTATTTAATAGTTTCCAGGAGCAGTTCCATTCCCCCTAAATTATTCCCTTTCTGGCTTCTCAGATTGATTTCCTAACAAGCAAATTAGGAATTAGTAGATGCCTAATGAAAGATAGATCCTTTGCTCCCTGATCTGTTAGATATAAAGATAAGATAAATATACCCATACCCAGCATGGTGCATTAGGGGAGGCCTAATGAGGTTATCACAGAGGGATGCCCAAGGCCACTAGGGGTTTCACAGTCCCCATCTGGACTGTGAGTTTTCCAAGGTCAGAAACTGTATCCTATCCATTATTTTAACCCTCAATACTTTGTGCAGTGTCCCAAAGGCAACAAAGCAGATGTCCCCCAAAATGCTTGTGGAGTGACTACGAGAGCCCTAGGTACCTGAAGGCTGGGGCAGTGTGGATAGAGGGGAAGGGAGGCATACTGTCCAGGAAGATTACAACACTCTGGCTTGCCCTGGTACCCAGGTGCCGTTATCACCCAGGGTCACATTTTGTTTTTCTTTGCTTATCAGCATTCGGATGTTTCCTCTGTGTACTCTCTGTGATTCCTTTGAGAATATGTTCTCCTATCTGTAAAGAAGTAGATGACTACTCAACTCTGGGAAAGGCCAGAGGGGTGACAGCTGCAGCAGATGAAATTGTTGCCTTCAAGCCCAGCCTTTCACAGTCATAGGTGACATCAGTGGGTAGGAAACAGTGTGCACAGACAACCACCTATTTTTTATATGAATGGAGTATCTAGATAGAATGTGAGATATTCCTGGTGCAGCATGGAAGTCAAGTTTTACAGTTTTAGGACCCATCTTAAGGAAACAACTTCTCACAGGTTATCATTTATGCCAGGTGATCAATGGCACAGATTTTGTATAACGTAGAGGCTTAGTCTCCTTCAAATGAGGCATAGGGGGAATGCCTAAGTACTTAGCAACCTAGATATCTGTCACACTCACTGATGTTTGTAAGGAAAGAAATTTACTCACTTATTTATAATATCAAAGTAAAAATTAAATTTACTTTAAATATAAAAGCCATGTGATATTGCAGAGAGGAAAGACACTCACATTCACTGGACACCTAGTATGAGCAGGGCATTTTATATATGTACTTCCATATAATCTATACAACAGAACTTGAAACTTGGTATTATTACTTCCATTTAACAGATGAATATATTAAGGCTCAAACTGGTTGAACAACTCACCTCAGGTTATATAGCTTTATCATGGCTACTCCAGGATTCATACCTCAGAATTTCTACCCTTAGAACCAGAGTTTTTGCCCTATGACTTATATCAGTTAGGACTCTCTGTCTCAACTAGTAAGAAATTTGACTCAAAATAGAAGGGGATTGATTGTCTCAAAAAACTTGAAGGTTCTGAGATAGCACAGGTGTTAGATTTGCTTCATGGCTCAGTTATTTAATCAAAGGGCTAACTTCTTTCAGCCCCTTGAGCCAGACTTCTTTAGTGTTACAAGCCTCTCATCTGGATCCAAAACAATCTTAGCAGTTCTAGTTTTCCCATCGCACATCAGAGTCATAAAGAGAGAGGGGACTCAGCTTGGTGCTCTGTGGTGACCTAGATGGATGAGATGGAGGGGGTAAGGGAGGTCCAAGGGGAGGAGATATATGTATACATATAGCTGATTCATTTCATTGTACAACAGAAACTAACACAACATTGTAAAGCAACTATACCCCAATTTAAAAAAAAGAGATAGAGAGAGAGGGGACTGGCTTCAATCCTCAAATGTTCTCTTATTTCCATGTCCCTGGGGACCACTGTAAGCTGTTTCACTTAAGCCAAATGCAAGGGGAATGTGTTGAGTTTCTAGCAAACCAGGGTCCACCCTGGATCTACAGGTGGAACAATGCTTCTTCACATTCCCCAAAGTACCAATAATAATGGAAAAGAGATGGAGAAGATATGAGAAGGCCTCAAGGAACTCTACCACCTCTCAGCCTCAAATCATACTGACACAGTGACTGACATTCTGCACCCAATGAGTGATAAACAACAGTCACACAAACAAAGGAAACATCACCTAGTGTACACAAAGGTGGTGTTTTGTCTCTTCCTGATGTAATATTACTTCCATCTTATCCCGTTTTATAAAAATCCTATTATTCTTATCAAAGAATTGCCTTTGAATTTTTCATGAATTGAGTTAACCTACTTTATTCTCAGCTGTTAAGAAAAATATTCAATACATTAAAAATCACACTAACTCTTCTTAGCTATACAGTTGAACTGACATTGCCCCAAATATCTGACCATTTATGAGCAGGATTCAGTCAGTGCGCTACATAAAATAACTTTTTCTTAATACTCTCCATTAAGCTTACCTTGCAGACCTATTCTTTCCTGCTCTGGGTGAGTTCTGGGATGGATTCTAATTTTTTGTAGTCTCAGACAATAAGAACATAACTGTTTTGTAATTAAAAGTTCAGTGTAGTCTAATAATCATAGAACTACAGGTAAGTCTAATGTAATAATCAAAATTTATGAATTCTTTTCTAATCTCGAGTTTTCTCTCCCAGCTTGAGCCTCAGGCTTGCAAGAATAGATTATCTTCTTTACTAGTTCTCGCCTCTATTTTCTGTTCATTAGAAATCCCACCTCTATACCTTATAATGCACTTGAATTTTTACCTTTTTCTCCTTTCCTCCTTCTCCAATTGAAAGCCAATACTTCTATCTTCTCGTGACTTATAAAAATACTAGTAAATTAGGAACAGATGTAAATTTCTTTAAGGTAATAAAAGAAATTCCTTTTTCTCCATTTCTGTAGTCTGAGAAATAGACACCAATGCAAAAGCAGATGTGCAAAAGACTGGAGGAAATCACTATGACAGACAAAAGAGAGCATAAGTAGGCAGAAGAGCCTGTAGACAACAATGCAGGTCTGGCCCCTGTGAAAGGAGAGGGAGGAGGAAGCAGGACTGTGTAGGAAGACCCTCAAACTGCACTGTAGCTCTGAGAAATTCTGAGACAGCCCCAGAGTAAAAAGTGCCCATTAGACAAGTCCCACATTGGTCAGAAATGGCCTTGCTCCAGTACCCCCTCCAAATTCAGTCACTGGCTGGAAGTAGTGACTTAGAGGGAGGAATGTAGCCTTCGTGTGAGGCAGGATGACCAGAAAGTATAGCAGTTGAAGGCTTTCACTCAATCATAATCCTCAGAGTAGTTTCTCTTGAAGGTATATCTAGGCAGTGTAGACCTAAGAACTCTATGTAGAGTATGGGATATAAAGCCTTCAGGAAGGAAAAAAAAAAAAAAAGGCAAATTGAAAGAAATAATTCCCATAAAGGTGTGCCAAATATTACTTTGAAAAAAAATACAGAAAGAAATTAAAAAACACTTAAATTAATGGCAGGAAAAGTGTGTATGGTTTGTAAATCTTAATGTTTAAAGACGTCAGTTCTTCCTTAAATTGACCTATAGATATAATCCCAATTAAAATTCTAGTAGAGTGGCTGTTTTTGTTTTCGCTTTTGTTTTTCTTGGTAAAAAATATTCAATTAGATTCTAAAATATTTATAGAAAAGCAAAGGGCCAAGTTATTAACTTTGATGTGAATGAATTTCAATTCAAGTTTAATCAGCTAATCAAATATATATGTGACTATTAAGCAGATAATTCTCTTAATGATTGGGGAAGGGGGGTTTACCCTAATGTTGGTGGGACTTGGGGGTGGTAAGGGTGAACCCCAGATGAATGAGGAGAGAGTAGAAGAGGAACATGGCAATAGAACTCAGGCGAAAAAACATAAACATTACAAATTTTGTCCAGGGTCAACCTTACTCTGTCTCTTAGTGCCCTTCAAATTAACAAGAACAAAAACCAATTGTGGCTCTAATTATTTCTATATAGACAAAAACAGTCAACTTTTTATCATCAAGTGGTTTCTGATTTCTTACAATGTTTTAAAGGACATCTGACTTTAAGAAAATAAATGTTCATTCATGGGGAATGTGTTCACGATGTTCCTCAGCTTTCCACTCCACTTAACTCCTCTCCCCCTTCCTCCTCGCTCCATTTTCTCTCTCTTCTGTCCTCTTTCCCTTCTCCCTACTCTCCTCTTTATACCTCTGACTTTGCAAGATTAGCCTTAAACAAAGAAATAAAATAATTCATAAGAAAAATAAAAATGACTACCCTTTCAAATTCAAACATAAGTTTAGCAAATTTTTGCAAAATATCAAAAACCCTGACATACTTTTCATGCCTGCCTTTTAGACAAAAGAACTAAACGCAGTTTAATAAAATGTTATGATTTCTTTAATGTCTGATACTGTCCAACTGAGACAGTTAACTGTATCTCATTCATTCAGATGTGAAACAAATCAAAATATATGCATTGTAAACGATGTTGTATTTAGGAGGCCCTGAGGTTTTGTAATAGGAAAAGCTGAAGCATCTCTACCGTAGCAAAAAAGGTACAATACACAGTTAACCTAGGATTTTATTCAACATCAGAAAGTGCTGCCTTGGCAGGGATTCATGTATGCTGAGTCTACTTCTCTTTTTTTAAAACGTATTCCTCAATGCTGAAAAGCAACCCCTGAAATCCACTGTCTAGTCAAATCTACTAAATGAAGGGTTGAGGGGCTTTAAAATTACATGTATTTTAGCATTTCTGAGAATCTCATTCACACCACAAAACATTGTTCTGGATGCACCAGAGAGGCTTAATTACACACTGACGATATAAAGATAAAGCAGGAAGACCTGTAGGTGCGATAGAATTATTATCCTTAAGTATACAGAGAGGGAGCTTGCTCGTAGCTTACATAACTAATTGTCCACACCCAGCTGTCATTTGCATGAACATTTTCTATGAAAGCCTAAAGGCTTGTGAGATCTGGCATAAACAAAAGAAACAGATGTTCCAACTTTGATACAAAGCAAACTTGAAAAGAAAACTATACATTTAGGGATGGGCAGACCATAGAGGAAATCATGGACAGGGCCATCTTTCTGGAAGCTCTAGAACTTAAAATGCTACTGTTATAGTAAAATTTTTTTAAATGAAAAGCACAAGCCTGCTTTTTGATTTTAAGGTTTTCAGATTCTGCACTATATGTAAATATGCATGAAAGGATGAAGTAGCTCGGCATTTAGCTCTTTATAATAAATACAGAAATATGTAGTCAGGTATCCTACTGGGGAAATAAACTTAGAAAAGCATGGTTTTGTTTTCTTACCACCTTGATCATTCCTTTGCAATGTAAGATGTATACTTCCATCTGCTCCCAAAAGCAGCCTCAAGTAGGGCAACTGTCTATGTGGTATATTACAGAGTCACCTTGAAATACCTCCCTCCCCTAAGAAATCCTAATGCCACAAACTGTCACCATAATTAGTAGATAAAGGGAAAAGTTGTAAGTTGCATTCAGATTAGAGGAACACAGTCAATACCCTCTATAATTAAAGCTAAAAGCAATCAAATAAACTATCAAGAAGCATTACACCACAGAAGTAATTCCTCGACAAACAAGAATAATTTTCACTCATAACTCAATAATACAAAGATAAATAACACAGTTTTTAAATGAGCAAAGGATTTGAATAGACGTTTCTCCAAAGAAGATAAACAAATAGCCAATAAGCACATAAAAAATGATTCCACATCAGTAGTCATCAAGGAAAGCAAACGAAAACCACTCCATACCCACTAGGATGGCTATAATCAAAAAGTCAAAGATAACAAATATTGGCAAGAAAGTGGAGAAATTCAGAATACTTATACAATGGTGATGAGAATGTAAAACGGTATAGCCACTTTGGAAAACAGTCTGACCATTCCTCAAAACGTTAAATAAACATAGAGTTACCATTTGACCTGACAATTTCACTCCTAGGTATATACCTAAGACAAATGAAAACGTAAGTCCACAAGAAAATTTGTACACAAATTTTCATAGCAGTATTATTCATCAAAAAAAGGAAAACAACACAAATTATCGTCCACTGATGAATGGATAAACAAAATGTGCTATATCTTTACAATAAAATATTCATTCAGCAATTGAAAAGAATGCAGTGCATACTACAATGTGGATGACTCGAAAATATTTTGCTGACTGAATGACACTGAACACAAAAGACCACATATTATATTATTTCACTTATACAAAATGTCCACAATAGGCAAGTCCATAGAGACATAAAATAGATTAGTGGTTGCCTAGAGCTGAGAGGTTGGGGGAAAGAGAGAGTGACTACTCTTGGTTACTTAGTTTTTTTCTGGGGTAACAAAAATGTTCTAAAATTATATTGTGATGATGGTTGCAGAACTCTGTGAATATACTAAAAAACATTTAATTATACACTTTAAATGGGTGAAATTATATGGTATGTTAGCTTTGGCTCAATAAAGGTGTTAAAAAAACAAATTATTTCCATATTGCTGGATCCTTTAAGTCACAAATTGTTGTTTAAAGCAAAGTTTACTTGGGAGAGGAGATCTGTTATCAAACACTCATACCTTTGATTATATAGTAGTTTATGACTTCATCTATTCAATCATTTAGCATATACAGATCAGCACAAATAGCTCAGAAGTTTGACTTTCACTTCCATCGTACTCCTTAAAATTCTTTAGTTATCAATTTACTTTTCTTACTCCAGATTTAATCACTTTCCCTCCATCTTTGTTCTTCTTGACTTTGTGAACAGAAAAGAATTTAGAATACCATTATTATGGTTACTTCTGTGGTATCACTGTAGAACTGTTGACCATTTTCTCCATCTTGAAATTCTTCCTTTGCCTTCACTGATCTTATACTCTTGCTTCCATGCTCTCTAGGACCTATCTTCTCCTTTATGTTCTTCTTTGGCTACCCATTTCCTCTCTGTCCTTAAAGAGAATTATGATTATTCTTCAAGATTTTGTCCTCAGTGCCCTGTACTTCTCTCCTTACGTTTGTCCCTTTGGTTATAAATTCTGAATCCATTTCTCAGGCCAACTTCATATCCTCGGTTTCAAAGATATTTTTATACGTGGCCCAATGAACATTTTCAGTTTTTCTCTTCCATGGTTATCTCAGTATATTTAGCCAACCTTTTTAATACCCCTACCATGTGCCAGAGATTATACTAGCCACGGGAAATACCTAAATAAATAAATAAATTTTACTTGCTCATGAGATGCTTATAGTCTATTAGGAGTAGAAAGGCATCTGCCCCTACTCGTGCAAATGAGTGCAATGAGGTATTTTAGGTCCTATGACACCATTTTATACCTTCTATTCATTTCTAGTTCCCATTTCCAGAGCCTGTATTGCAGGCCTGTATTGATTCTGATAATATCTTTGCTGAGATGCTTAACTTAGTCTCTCCCTATTCTAAATTAATCTTCTGAAAACCACTGTATATCTATTTTCTGCTCACAAACTTTTTTTTTTTTTTTTTTTTTTTTTTTTTTTTTTTTTTTTGCGTTACGCGGGCCCCTCACCACTGTGGCCTCTCCCGTTGCGGAGCACAGGCTCCGGACGCGCAGGCTCAGCGGCCACGGCTCACGGGCCCAGCCACTCCGCGGCATGTGGGATCTTCCCGGACCGGGGCACAAACCCGTGTCCCCTGCATCAGCAGGCGGGCTCTCAACCACTGCGCCACCAGGGAAGCCCTGCTCACAAACTTTTAATGGCTCTGTATTATTGAAGGATCAAGTACAAATTCATCATCTTCACATCCAAGACCCTTTACACACTGGCTGTCTTTCCAACTTTATCCTCCAGGCTCACTGTATCCAACCACAACCTCTGCTCCAACTGATCTGAGTCACTAACTTTTGGCATGTCTTTAAAACGTTCTGCTTGTGCACCTTTGCTCAAAAGATTTTCTTTCTCGGCTTGCTTGCTGATTGTTTGAGGTTATGCTGACTTTGGTAACAAAATATACATTAATGGTTTAAGACAATAAAAGCTCATTAGTCACTCATGCTGATAGTCCCATGTGGATGTTCTTGGTTGGAAGATGGCTGCTTCCCACATAATTGTTTGAGATCCAGGTTTATTTTTTCTTTAGTGTGTCATGGCATAGGATCTTGAAGTCATCTGCATCTGGCAGGCAGATGGGTAAAGAATAGGAAGAGTGGTCCATGGGATGTTTTTATGCGCCAGGCCTGAATGTGGTATACATCACTTCTATCCCATTCCAACGGCTAGAACTCAATCATATTGCCAAACTGCAAGAGAGTCGGAGAAAAGCTGTCCAAATGTGAGCCCAGAGAGAGGAGAAATTTGGTTTGTGAACACCTAGCAGTCTTTCTCATTACTCCCCACTATGGAGAATCTACTTATTCATCAAGGTCAAACCAAATTCCACTTCTCTGGAAAGCATTTCTTAGCCACTCCAAATGGGAGTGAGAATTCCCTTTTCTGAAGTTTCACAATACCTATTATCTTTGTGTTTTTACACTTGCTCCTCAGAGTACTGCACTATTTCTTTCTGATTATGCATGTCTTTTCTACTCCAATAGAATTCTAATCTCCTTGAAGGTATAATTTTTAGGTCATTCATTCGTTCAACATGTATTCATTGGAAGACTACTGTATAAAGATATAATATTTAGTAGCATATGGAATACAAAAATTGATAAGTTGTTTCTGGATCTATATCATCATTTTGGAATTTGATTCAGAAAGCATTGCCATAATCAAGGTCTTTAAAGCAATGGAGGAAATTTTTTCAAATGATCAGCCATACCATGAGACTTTAATTCACCACAAGGATGACATTATGCAAATGAATGGATATATCAAATATTACTCTTCACTTAACCTTCCTACATTGATTGACCATTTCCTATCCAAGCAGAGATCTTCCCTACTATTATAAACAGACTTAGACAAACTATAGTCGTTACTAAAAATATTCAAAGTCATGTTACCTCACCAAATGAGTCATGCTTTCAGATTAAAAGTATTTGAGGAGGTTTATGACATTCTAGATAATGACAGCCTAATACTGCTGCGTAATTACTCTGCAAGCCCATAAACACTCACCCAGCACAAAGATCTAAGAAAGAGGAAATGGGTTTAAACTGAAGTGAAAAAGAAAAAATAGATTTAAACTGTTGCAGAAAGAATCTTGTTCAAATATATGGGACACCTTATTTAAAATAAATTAACCTTGAAATGATTTATTATATCCTTTTTTACCCCTAGAGAATATTAGGTATGTCACAGTAAATGCAGATGCCCCAAAACCGAGGGATAAAATAAATAGCCTCTGGAGAGGTCCTCCCCACCTTCCAAAACTTAAATCTTAAGGCCTAAGGCTATTTTTGGTTTCCTTTCTGAGATGGCTTAGAAAGGAGCCTATACAATGAAAAGTAAAAGCAGCTCTTTATTTCTTTTTCCTCTGACTACTCCAAGATCTGTTTTTGCCAAAACTTCTTAAGTATTTCAATTACTTGTTCCCTCAACAATACTGCTGAGAAGCTCTGCCCCCCACCTCCCTTTTTATAGATGAAGATATTGAGGTTAAGTGATTTTCTCAGGGTTACAAAGAGACCTAGCAGCAATGAAGGAATGAGAACTACCAGTTCAACCTTCTGGTAGATGAATAGATCGAGTTTCTGAGCAGCCTTGCTATTATATTGCAAAGAGGCCATGCAGATGCCTGGATGAATGTGCAAAGAAACCATGTCCTGGAAATGAAAGGAGGCTGCAAGGACAGTATTTTCCTTCTTATTAATGACATCGGCAATTGTCTAAAGTTTGAAAGAAAGGCCCTTTACAGAAAGAGCCTTTTAAAAAGGGGACAAACAGCAGGGCAATCAATTTGGGACCCCTCCTCAATGAGACCCTTGTTGTCTGTCTACTTACAGACAGTGCTGCTGAGGAAGCTGGGCTCCAGATTGGAGATGTGGTGCTGGCTGTCAATGGCACTGAGGTCACCAGTGTGAAGCATGCAGAAGCTGTGCACCTTGCAAGGAAAGGTAGGTGGTCTACAGAGTCCAGGGTTGATCTGAAGAAACAGAGAGCTGAAATACAGTAGGGAATGCGAACATGAGGAGGAGGCAACCACAGAATGGGTATAACTTCACTTCTCTCCTGAGGCTACCATTACTGCCTTGTCATCAACATGATTTCTCATAGGAATTAAATCACATTTCTGCCCCTTGTTCCTTCTGTATTGATGGCCAGCCGCAAAAGTGAAACCAGAAAGTGGCAGTAAGCAAAATGTGCTCTATTTATTACCAATATATTTCCTTAAACTCCTTGCCATGAAAGTAGCATTACAAGAATCCATTTAGTATGTCTCTTTTCCCCTTCCTCCCTTCCTCTGCCTCTCCCTCTCATTCTTGCATCCTCCTTCCTTCCTCCCTTCCTTTATTCTTTTCTGTCTTCCCATCAGTTTTTTTTTTTTTTTTTTTTTTTTTTCCCTTGCAGTACGCGGGCCTCTCACTGCTGTGGCCCCTCCCGTTGCGGAGCACAGGCTCCGGACGCGCAGGCCCAGCGGCCATGGCTCACGGGTCCAGCCGCTCCGCGGCACGCGGGATCTTCCCGGACTGGGGCACGAACCCGTGTCCCCTGCATCGGCAGGCGGACTCTCAACCACTGCGCCACCAGGGAAGCCCCCCATCAGTTTTTAGAATTAACAGCCTCAGGGTTTTAATGTTATAAAAGAGAGAGAAGGACAAAAAGAAATCACAAACCTAAATCTTCTACAGCTTCTCCTAGGGCCACTTGAGGCCTGCCCTTCTAGCAATTTACATAGGTGGGACCACCAAGAGAACAAGGATAACACATGCCCTGTACCCTTGTATCCACTCATATTAAAATATTGGAAAGGTTAATACCACAGTCCTCTCTGCAAAACAAAGTTACTTTCTTTGGCATCATGTTACAAATCCTCATCTCCCCAGAGACCTAAAAATAAACAGCTGGTAATTGCTGTGTCCCATCATGGAATTATTTGGTGAGGTGTCCTATTCCTGGCTTCCCAAAGGCTGCATGCATACCTCTGTGGCCCTGAAATATATTATCAGGCAATGAGGGATTAAAATGTGTGCATTTGGGATAGGCCACATGTGCCATAAGTATTACCTGCTGAACAGTATGTATCGCTCACTATTTCTCAGGATGCCATCATGCTTGTGGGTTAGCAACAGCAAGAGACTTCTCTAGTGCAGACCAGCACGAGAAAATCACTAACAAATGTTGTGTCCTGATAAGCATTCTGGAGCTTCTGAGGTAGAATTTAGCTTAGTATTTGGCAGCTTGTCGTGTACTTGGTGCACCAGGAATCCAAGGACACTGTCAGCAGGTGCAGCAACTACTTATAAGTCCTACATAAATATTTATCCTTATGCAGTACAGATTAAAAATCGAGATAATATGGTAATGATTATACTAATGAATTGGTAGTATCCCATTCAATGAGGGAATACTACCCCTTGCTACTGGATCTAGCTGTTCCTAGGTTCTTTCTCACAAATTAATTTTCCAATTTTTGAGTTAAATAAAATCTAATTTTAGTAATATTTCCACTCTTAGTACTTCTTTTATTTTTCCCCAAGAAGCTTAATGTTCTTTATAGCATTGAAGCGTTCAGCCTCAGTTAATGGAAGATAGAAAACAGCTCTAAAACTTCAATGGAGGGTTTTTGGATTTCTAAAAGATGATGAACTAACACTGATGCTGGGAAAAGAGCTAAATTCAGCACCCTAGCTTGTGCTGTCCCTGGCAGTTATCTGTAGGATGGTTTTATATGCTGTTATTATCTGAGTTCCGCCACTCTTTGTTTGCCAGCGTGGACTTCCTATCCCAAGACCCTGACCCTCAGGGAACCTCCCCGTGTCTTTGTCAATCCTTCTCAAACCCAACAGTAGAAATGCCTCAGAAGCAAAAAGGTGAATTATTGATCTGAGATGTTAAAGTAAGGACAGTAAGAGACTTTTATGGAAACAAAGATATTTGGTACCTGTGTATGTTTGGAGGGGTGGGAACTACAGCCAATAGCTAAAGAGAGCTGAACATCTCATATATGGAATGGCTGAGGGGCTGTTTCTTTCTTATTTTTTTTATTTTTATAAATTATTTATTTATTTTTGGCTGTGTTGGGTCTTCGTTTCTGTGCGAGGGCTCTCTCCAGTTGCAGAGAGTGGGGGCCACTCTTCATCGTGGTGCGTGGGCCTCTCACTGTCACGGCCTCCCCCGTTGCGGAGCACAGGCTCCAGACGCGCAGGCTCAGTAGTTGTGGCTCATGGGCTTAGTCGCTCCGCGGCATGTGGGATCTTCCCAGACCAGGGCTCGAACCCGTGTCCCCTGCATTGGCAGGCAGATTCTCAACCACTGAGCCACCAGGGAGGCCCCTGAGGGACTGTTTCTTAGTGTTTTTCTCCCCATTATAGCCCTGGTGGCCAATTCCCCACCACACTCCACTGAAAGCCGGACAGATGGCACCACCTGTTATGGACAGTCAGCGAGAAACATCAGAGTAGCCCTTGAAACACAGCTGGATTAGGGAGTTGATCATTCCTTCCTCAGGCTTAATCTTCTGCACATTTCTAAGGCTACCAGCTTTTAACTGAGAAATAATAAAAATTTAAAAGATGCAAATAAAATGGAGAGTAAAAAAAGGAAACAATAAAAAAGGAAAAACAAAGTTTTAAAAATAATAAAACACTATTTGAACACTGCATAATAATAAATTTGAAAATTAGATAAATAAAGGGGCTTCCCTGGTGGCGCAGTGGTTGAGAGTCCGCCTGCCGATGCAGGGGACACGGGTTCATACCCCGGTCCGGGAGGATCCCACATGCCACAAAGTGGCTGGGCCCGTGAGCCATGGCCGCTGAACCTGCGTATCCGGAGGCTGTGCTCCTCAACGGGACAGGCCACAACAGTGAGAGGCCCGCGTACCGCAAAAAAAAAAAAAAAAATTAGATAAATAAGAACATTTTCCACAAGCATTTAAAGAGCCAAAATTAGTGCAAGAATAATTAGAAAATTTGTATAGACTATAATAAAATATTTATAGAATAAACAAAGAGACCACCTTGCCTCTCCTCCATTTCCATCCCCCCCCCGCCATTCCTCACTCAAAAGCCCAGGATACAGTCACTTTTATAGATAAAACTTTTCCAACTTTCATAGAACAAATAATCCCTATTCCATAGAGTTTTTTCAGAAAATAACAAAGAGTGAATACTTCTCAGCTCATTTTATAAATCTACTGTAACTTTGATTTCAGAACCAGGTTAGTATAGTATGAAAAACTAAATCATATGTTAATTTTACTTTTGAGTGTATAGATGCACAAATCCTAAGAAAAAATAGTAAATACCCGAAGCAAACTGTTTATTAAAATTACGCATAATACATCATAATCAAGTAGAGTTTATTCCTAAATAAAGACAGCTTATAAGAAAATATTGTAACACAATTCATCACATTAATGAATTAAAGAAAAAAAATCACATGACTATATAAAGAAGAAAAAATCATGTATCAAGTTATATATATATATATATATACACATATGTATAATATATATACATATAATTCTCTAAATAGTAGGAACAGAAGTTTCTTTTCATAACTTGATAAAGTCTATCTACCAAAATTCTAACCATGAAAAGAGAAAAATAAATAAAAGTGTATACACAACAATAATAAAACATTTAATAGAGAAACTTTTGGACACATTCTTTTGAGATTGAGAAGAATAATGCCAATTTTAACAACCTCTGTTTATATGACATCAAAGGTCCTGACTTGTCCAATACACAAGAAAGACAAATAAAGGTATATGGTCTGTAAGAAAAGAGACAAAACCATTATTATTTCTAGATTATATGATTATTACAAAATCAATAGACTGATGCTTAGAAGTAGTTAGAGAAAGATTGACCAAACTAAGATCTCCTTATAAAAATCAGGAGTGTTCTCCTACACCTGGAAAAACCAAAAAGAGAATAACCAAAAAGGAAACTAATATATGATGAACAATAGAAACAAAACTACAAGGTAGAAAAGAATTAATCTAACAAAGAATGCACAAGGACTTCATGAAAAAATGTTTACAACTTGACCAAAGTACATAAAAGGACACCTAAATATAACTGGAGATACACAGAATTCTTATGGGTGGAAAAGCTTTGTAAAGATCTTAATTCTCCCAAAATTAATCTAAAAATTCAATAAATTTTCAATAAAATTGTATTTTAAATGTTTGAGTAGCTTGTCAAACTTATCCTCAAATATATGTAAAGAATAAATGTCTACAAATAGCTACATCATTTATGAATAGGGCAAACAATGGCAGAGGATCTTTTCATATCAGATATTAATATATATTATGAAACCATAATAATAATAAATTAAAAATGTAGTACTGTCACAGAAATAGACCAGTGGAATGGAATGGGTTAGAAAGTTCATAAATGGACTTAAAAAATTATTAAAGCTTGACATACGATAAACGCCCCACAAAACAATGGGAAAAGGACAAACATTTTAGTACACTATTTTTATGGAGAATTATAATTTGGATGGATTCATACCTTCATGTATTATGCCTTAGTCTTTATACCATATACCAAGGTTGACCTCAGATGTATTAATGACCTCAATTTTTAAGTTAACAGCATAATGTTAATAAAAGAAATTATAGTAGAATACCTTTGTTAGTGATCAGAGAAATGCAAATTAATAAGGTGACATTTTAGATCCACCAGGTTAGGGGGAAAAAGTGGAAATTAGATTATAGCCAGCTTTGGTAAGGATATGAGGCAGTGAGAATCTTCATGCAGTCTTGCTGGGCTCTAGGCATCTCAGAGAGCACTGGCAATATCTAGTGAAGTACCTATAGATCCTTTGTCCTACCAATTGCACTTCTGGGCATTTAAGCCCAAAGAAGCTGCTGAGAAGACAAATACAAGGACGTTCATTGCAGTGTTCTGTGTGGTGGGGAGTAGTTAGAGGCAGTCTGGGTGACTGTCACTAGAGGAATGGATAAGCAGACCAATAATGGATGCGTACTCTGGACTTCTATGCCTTCTTTGAAATAATATACGAAATGCACATTTAGCCAGCACCATGGATAGATCCTTAAAAACATGGTTTTGAGTTAAGAAAAAGATAGAAATAGAATGAGATGTTAGCAAAATACCATTTATGTAAAATAAAAAGACATGCACAAAAGAGTGTATTCACAGTCCTATATCAAACATGTTTTGTGAGTGCCTATTGTGGGGAGCAGAATGTTTGAGGAGAATCAGGAATGGCAGGAAAAAATAAAGTAAAACAAAAAACAAAAGGGGGCTGTACTCTAAACACAATTGCGTGCAGTGACCTCAGTGTTATGATGGGCTCAGTTGTCTATAGTTGAGTTCAAGAGCAACAGACAAATGCCTCCTGAACGGGGACCCACCCATACACAATTTTAGCTCCATCCAAGTTCTAAAATGTATAGGTGGTAGTCGTGAAGGAAGGCAAAACAAACAAACAAACAAAAAGCACAGCACTACTGAGAGGCAGTGAGTCTATGAGAAGAATATACATGACCGTGAAACTAAAAAAAGAAGAGGACAAAGGGGAAGAAATAATAGGAATAATTTGATTTTTATGTAATGCTTTACATGTTCGATTTTGTTAGCAAGCCTATACATTGGTCAAGGTATTTCTGGAGTATATAGAATCTGAAACAAGATTTTGGAGGTTCTCTTTGGGAGAGGAAGTCACCAACTTGTCTGAAGAAAGTAAAAATTGTGAAACAAATGATAAGAGCTTTTTGTTAAATTCATATGAAACACAGCTGTCTTGAAATATATATTTACCAGGTACCTATTAAGAGCGTGTTTAAAAATCTGAATGTTTCCACCTGACTCTTGGGTCTGTTTGCATAAACTTCTTAAAAGTCCATCTGATTGACTGCTATATATGTCTGCACAATTTCACTCCCATGCATGTGAAACTTTGGCAAAATCCTACTATATTACTGATTGCTACGCTGCTGATTTAGATATATAAACATCAAGTAACTTTTCTCAAAACATTAAATCTTAAATCTAACTGAATGCCAGAATCACCTGAGAAACTCTTAAATACAGAATTCATGGTGGGTGGTGGCCTGCACATTTGTAATTTTAATCAAGTCTCCCTGGTGGTTCTTTCACAGCCTGCCTAGCATCAGTACACAGACCAGCATCTTAGAGGCATGGCCAAAAGGTTACAGGCATAAGATTAAAACTCAATTTTGTTAGCTTCCAGTGCAGGTGTTATCATATCTTCCTAGACCAGCATTAGAAAGGGGAATTATTATTGAAATAGTAATTCCATTCAATAATAATAGAATAACATGTTAGTATATGTTATATATTATATAATAGGAAATAATATAAAATAAAACATAATCAAATAACAATTCTGTTCAAATACTAATCACACACACCTAGACAAATTACCTCAATTTTGCTGATGGAAATACCAAAACAGATTTAAGAAAGCGTTCAGTATCACACTGGGAATGACAATAGCTCCATGTGAATTTTTATTTAATTAGGTCCCTCATACTTTCTGGTTTGAGCTATTATAGGGCTTGGTTACTTGCAGAGTCAAATAGAAGATTTAATCATTAAGGAAAAGTGCTGAAAAGAAAGAGAGGAAAGGGAAACAATGAAGCTTAATCAACCTGGAAGTCCTTTGGATTCATTAGGGCTTTGTTTCCCTAACAGCAGGCTGTACTAAAAACAAGCACAGAGGTGCCTCTGGAGCCTAGGACCTCCCAGCTGAACGCAGTACCAGCCCACTGCGCCAGCCCTCGGGGACCGCACTCATCTTGCACGTTGCTCATCCACGCCTGCGAGGGTGGTGGAGTTTGTCTGACAGCAGAGGTGCGACTCTGACACAGTTTAAGATTGGTGGCATAATAAAAGACAGTGATCCAAGGAGAAAGTGTGAATTAGAAAAAGAAATCATTTTTCTCTCTCCTGTAGCTGTAAATAACCTCACCCACAACTCCTTACTTCCAAAACTATAGGCCAAAGCGCTAGGGAAGAAGAGTTTGCCGGAGAGCTTTTCTTTTTAAGGACGTGGTCACCAAAGAGCTGTATTTGCTAAAGACATGGATTTTCAAACTCTTTCGTCTCATGAAACAAACAGTTCTCTTAACTCTTTCACATCAGGCCATTCATCCTACCGCATCCTTCCTCCCACTCACACCCAAAAAGCAGGAAAGATTTCTGGGGTGTCCAGTAGAGGAAGGCAATGATTATGTGTTCCATTTCTCCAGGGTGGGGAGATATCTAGAGAAAGAAGTAATGGTGGCACTGGGATAGGTCGTGGAACTAATGATTTTGTTGTTGCAAAATATTGGGGATGAAAATGAAAGCATACAGGGGAGACTAAATCAGAGCCAAGGAAAGAAAGAAGCATGGTGGTTGGCGACAAAGACTGTGCTCATGAACAGAGCCTCTCAGCAACTGACAGTTGCCTGGGGACTTGCCACTTAAATTGTGGTCCAACATTACCTGAAAGCTCCTTACAAATAAGGAATCTCAGGCCTCATCCCAGACCTACGGAATGAGGATTTGCATTTAACAAACCCACTGGGTGATTTGCATCTACATTTAGTTTGAGAAGCACTGAGCTAGGACATTGGCATATTTTTAGGCTCCCAGTAAATTAACAGATAAATAATAACAGAACCAGAAGGGTTTAATTGTTTGTACTTAACATTTAGTTCTTTTAAAACACACACACACACACATACACACACGCACGCACACTACAATGAGTATATAAATAATCTAATGTGGAGATAACATCAAAAGTCTAAAGTCTCTGTAAATGTCAGGCCCAGGTCCTCCTGGCCCCGGATAGGACCTGCAAAGAATATAAAACCACCACCACCCAACAGCTGTTTGGAACTCAGCAACTCCTCATGCATCAGGATCATGTCCTAACTGTGAACATGAAGAACTTTCCTTTCAATATGAATGCACCAACTTTCCTTTCAATATGAATATAAGACCATCTGTATCCTTGTCCCAGAAAGAATTTTTTGGTGTTCCAAGTTATGTTTACGGCCGGCTGAAACTCAAGTTTAGCTTGATCAGTATCAGAGAAACCCATATGCAGTCTTTGTAAGCGAGAGAAAAATGACCTCCAGGGGCAGCCCACTGCAGCAGTACATAAATAAGTTGGCAGATGTGTCAACTATGCATATTAGTCCAGGAGTGCAGTTCTTTGGGGACTGAAGTCCAAAGACAAAGACATTTGTGGGTTGCCAGTCAATCTGGAGCATTTCTTCCAATTATTCTGGATGTGTTTTTGACAGGAGCTTAAGGGCAGTTCAATAAATTAAAATGTATTTACATGGCAACGAAGAATCATCTCAACACGCAGAGTTATTTAATTACCAAGGTGCTTTGCGTGCTGCTGAAGTTAAGACTGTGTCAGCCTTTCTGGGACAAATCTTTATTTTCAGGGCCATGTGGCTCAGCCAGAAATGATCCCCTGGGTTGGAACTTGTCACTTATATAAGAGGAGTCTCCTCACTGACCCCCGTTTCCATGGACAGCTCTAAACAGATTGGTAATCTCAATGTCAGACATCATGATGAAGTCAGTGCTGCCAAGGTCAAATGTCCCCCTTCAGGGATGTGGCCTCCATCTCAGAGGAATTGTAAATGTAGTCACAGCCCATTTGCAGTTTTCAACGCATGTCAAGGTTGCTGTCTGTCTGAATGACATTCAGAGAATTTTCTTGAGGCATCAAGAGGTAGGTATATGATGAAAGTCTACGTTCATGCTGGCAGCATCAAAGCACAATTGGTAAACAGTGACCTCATATTATCAGGGACAGGGACAATTTTTCTCAAGCTCTTCACCACACTGATTCTACAGGAAAGGGGGCACCACTGAAGTCCAGGCACTCCAGAAGGAGAAGACAGGCACTTGGAAGCTCAGGGTCAAATCCTCAGCAATGAGTTGGGTAGACAAAAAAAAAAAAAAGATAAAAAACATTTGTACCTAAAGTCTCCTAAAATTTCTGTCTACTTCAAGTTCAAAGGTTAGTAATTGATTTTGATCAGAGACAATATTGGCAACATATACTAGCAGTGGTTTAGATCCTCCCTTTAGCTAACACAGGTCAAGGAAACTAATTATCTTGAATAAAAGTGAGATAGAAAAGCCAAACATCACCTATCTTCTTTCTTTGGATGTAAATCAAAATATGTTAAATATTTAGCTTGCTGTTACTATAGACAGAATGAGCAGACCTGAGTCCTCCATAATCAGACCCAACTAGGCCATGTGGTTGAATAGAAAGAGTTCTGTGTTAGAATCAGGAAACCTGGGTCTCACATTTGATTCAACCCCTTATGAGCTATGGGTCCTCAAAGAAGTCCCTTTACCTCCCCAGTTTTCATTTTCCTCTTCGACATGAGGGGCTGAATTACTAAAGAACTCTCTGATTCATTCCAGTTGTAGAATTCTATTTCACTGATTCCATTTGTGGTAACTATACCTCTTTTTCATCCATTCCTTCTGAAAAGCAACAATCCTTCCAGTTGATTGTAAGAGTTTCAGCCACTGAACTATCTCAAATTCATCCCTCTAGGTCCAGACATCTTGACTCTGGTGGTGGGATCTGACATCAGTTGCTGTCCCAATACACCTTGGCCCACCTGCCGCGGCTACCTATATAAGAGGACTCAGTCTGGGTTCATGAACGGTTGGAGGAAACGGTGGTTCGTGCTGAAGCATGATGGCTGCATCCACTACTACAGACATAAGAAGGTAAACTAAGGGGAAGGGAAAGGGTTGGAGTGGGTAAGAACAAGAAACCCTGGGAAGTACAGGAAGTCCATTACCAAAGTATTGTCTTGTAAGGTACCATGTATGTGGTAGGATTCTAGAAACAGTGTTCTCTCCATGACTTTTAAAGAACTTTTCCTTCTTCAGAAGTTCAGAGAACTGTAATTTATTTTCTCTGCTGCTGTATAAATCAAGGCTGGCATACATTTCTATCTGATTTATTCCTACTTTCAGATCCTCTGTGAAAACTTTCTTATCAAAGCCAATAAAATAAGAACCAAACTATATACCTAGTACCCTAGAGAAATCAAAGTGGGCTAAGGCAAAGCACAGCTAACATCTTACTAGACCGCTTTGCCTGGGCACTGTTCCTTAGGTTACAGGGACTGATGTCAGTAAGGCTTCTGAAGCACAGCACCTACTAAGCCACCTGAAACACTTTGTTTCATTTCCCAGATTTCCTTAGAGCAGTGATTTCTAACCATAGGTGATGGTTGAAATCTTCTAGAGAATGTTCTCAAAATATGAGATCCAGTCCTCAACCCAGTTGTTTCTCATTCAGCAAGTCTGGGATGAGGCCTGGGCTTGTGGTTGTGGGGAAAGCACTTCAGGTGATGCTGGCCTGCCGTTCAAACAACCAACCAGCAGGTCAGGTCTTATCAGCAGAATTGTTCTCTTTGCCCTATGCAATACGATGTTTAATTTTTTTAATCAAAAGCAAGCATCATAAATTTTAGAGATTCCACACAGAAATTCCAATTTCTCTTGAAAAATTCTCTAGTCACAGTTGGTGGGAACTGTGTAGTGACTTCCTCCTCTAGGGAGGGTGAGAGCTGCCCAGTTCAATAGAAGGCCCACTGCTTCCTATGTCCTCTGCCTGGCTGGCTTCACTCTGAACCACCTGTGTGACCTGCTGCTAGTAAGCGTGAAAAACAGGAGCTTGGGTTATTTACCTTATCCATGACACAATTTTATTTTTTCTGCCTTTATATTATATTGCCCTAGTTTCTTGATTTTAAGCTTTTTTTGTATTTTATATATTTTTTAAGTGACCTTAATTCCCTTCTGGAACAAGGAGTATCTATCTGTCTGTCTATCTATCTATCTATAAAGAAATCAGTACACTTAAAAAAATGAGTAGTAATTTTTCATATGGAATCATTGTGAAGACTCCTCATTCCTAGACTGTGAATCATTTATTTGTGACATAGACCAGGAGGTGTCTGCCTTTCGTGGCAATGTGAGCCGTACAGCTACTTTGCAAAAACTTTGTCTCCCTCCAGTGCAGGAAAATAGGATTCTCTATAAGCAGGATGAGAAATGATGGTCTAGCCTTGTTTTCTGTATTCTGAGTATTAAAGTGGAACAGACCAGAAGGTTCCAACCTGGGTATGCTTCAGAAGCCCCTGAAGAGTTTTCCAGAATACACATGCAAACTATCTCCTTCCCCCTTCCCTCCTGAGTGGGGCCCTGGAAACTGTATATTCTTTTGTAAGCTTTCAAGGCCATTCTGAAGGAACTGATTTGTAGCCTGGATAAGTCCCACAGCAAAGTTTATTCCCATCTACAGTCAGAAGACAGAAATAAAACAATAATGCAAGCTTGCCAATTTTTCTTTCATGGAATAGATGGTTCTTTATCCTGAGATTGTGTCCTTTCTACCTCTCGGTGATGATAATTTTTGTTTCCTCTTGTGAAACGGTGACAATAGTAGATGCTAGCTTTTCTTTAATGGCTTCTTCAGCAAAACAAATACATAAAGCAACCCTATGTCGAGCATCCCATAGTTTAAGATTCCTGGTTCTTGAGATTAAGAATGATTCCTGGAGCAGTGTCTGGGCTTGCCAGGGGGCAATCATGGGGCTAGTGGTGCCTGCAGATGTTATATTTGGCTTGCACAAAGTTTTCATAAATTTTTTAATGAAATGCATTCAGGTGAAGCAGGTACTATCCAATATGCCATAATCCCTACTACTCCTCATTTCCTTACACTGAGCCCAGTCATTTAAATCACTAACTAGGCCCTTCAGGGATTTGAGTGTATGAGTCCCGAGGTAGAATTTATGTGAAAAATTAAAAGTGTGGTGGTAGAGAGGTTAGAATTAAAATAGATTTTTTTAAAAAACTGCTTCTAGCCCTCTTTGGAAAAGACATGTACATCTTATAGTAAGTTTGGACACAGCTAAGAAAAAAGCATCTTGAGTAACTGCCGTTGTGAGCATCACCACCACAATAGGTCTAACATGGAGATGGTAGAATATAAAAATACAGCTTTGTTTTGTTTATAAAGAGCCAAAATCAGATCCCTTGTAATGCTACAAATTCCAGAATACATTATGTCTAATCTTTAGAGTAGACAGCAATGACTGAGAAGAGTTAAGGGGCATAATAAGAACACAACAGATTAAATTAGCAGAAAGTGAACTCAGCTATACAGTATTCATTCATGCAACAAATATTTAAGAGCCAGGCATTATGCTAAGCACTGGGAATACAAAAAAAAACAGAAACACAAAACAAACAACAAAAGAAAACAGACATGGTGCCTGCCCTGTTTGTATTTACAGTTCCATAGAAGAGACTGATATTAAGAAATAGACTTACGAGTAAATATGCAATTGTGATTGGTACAATAAGAAAAATTATGGGATGGGAGAAGAGAATTGTAGCAGTCTGAATCCAAACAAGAGATACAATCACACAGTGATTTAAACAAGTTTAATATAAATAATTATTAAACTATGATAAAAGAATCACTATAGGCTATAAGAAAAATCTATATGCTACCAAGGGAAAGTACCCAAGGAAGGACAAACTTAGAAAATGTACCCCTCTCCAAGGCTGGGGATTCAGATCTCCTTGGGAAATGTAGTTGAATCCACTGGATATCAGATCCGCTCACTAGTTCGCTGAGATAGAGGTAGTTATTCGGCAGTCAGAGGGCAAACAGGAAGCAACCCTTTGGAGCACAAATGGGGCAGGTAAACTGAAGCTGGTAGCTGGTGCATGGGAGCATAAGAGGAGTGGGGGACACCACTGTGGCGGGAAGCCTGGAGCATGAGCTATCCCTGTTGCGAAGAATGTCTGAAGTGAGATAGTGAAGGGAGGACTGCAGGAGACAAACCTATAGGAGAGGGGAAGTGAGCAGAGGGAATCAGGGCACCAGGGTAGGCAGATGTCCATATGGAGAGGGTCACAGGAAGGTTATCATCAGGTCACACTAGGGCTGCAAGGTTTCCAGGGACAGTGTGTTCTGGGTGAATAGCTAAGATAGAGCACCCCCAGATGTCCACACACACTGCAGACCCACCCTAAACCGCTGAAAAGAGCGGGAGGGCCCCTTCCTCTTGCAATGTTCCTCTAGCGCCCTCTACTGAGAAGACAATGCACTTACTGTTAAAAAAAAAACTATGGAAAGGAATTCCATCCATTATTGCAGAGCATAGATTGAGGAGTGAATTTGGAGTTGAGAAGCAATAAGTTTGTAACTGGCACAGGAGTGAAATGGAGGGTTTAGTATAGATTAGAAGACATGGGAGTTATGTAACGAATTCCTTCTTGAGGATGTACTATTTTAGCTTAGGCCTGAGGACTGCAATAAAACTAGCCGGACAAATGGTTGGGATGAGGGTTCTCTAGGCAGGAAAAACAACATGTATGATGTCCCTGAGCTGGATAAAAGCTTGGCAAGTTTGAGGAATTCTGAGAAAGCCCAGTGCGGCTACACCAGCGTGCAAGGAAGAGGACAGGGAAGGCAGGAGGTCCAGCTAAAGGGTTAGGCAGGAGGCTGTCAACTCAGGGTCCTGAGTCAATGACAAGGATTTTTGGATGTTCTTCTAACTACAATAGAAAGCCACCAAAATTCTCTTGGGCAAGGCAATTTCAAAAGATCATTTTGACTGTTATGTGGGGAATACGTTGGAGGGGGATAAGAGTGGAATGGAAATAACAGAATGCTAGTACCTAGGGGTAAGACAGGAATAAAGACACAGACCTACTGGAGAACGGACTTGAGGATATGGGGAGGGGGAAGGGTGAGCTGTGACAGGGCGGGAGAGAGGCATGGACATATATACACTAACAAACGTAAGGTAGATAGCTGGTGGGAAGCAGCCGCATGGCACAGGGATATCAGCTCGGTGCTTTGTGACCGCCTGGAGGGGTGGGATGGGGAGGGTGGGAGGGAGGGAGACGCAAGAGGGAAGAGATATGGGAACATATGTATATGTATAACTGATTCATTTTGTTATAAAGCAGAAACTAACACACCATTGTAAAGTAATTATACCCCAATAAAGATGTTTAAAAAAAAAAGAAAGAATGCTAGTACCGTAGTCTAGGCAAGAGGAGAGCCTAGGTAAGTAGTCTTGACCAGAGTGGGAATAAGGAAGCTAAGTGGACAGATCTCTAGAAATATATAAAAGCCGAAATCAAAAGGATTTGGTGATGGATTAAATGTAGTAGAGAAAGGGGAAATAAAGGACAGCCAAGGATGACTTTGAAGTTTCTGATCAAAGTAACTGGTTGGATAAGATATCTTTTACTGAAAAAGGAGCAGGTTACGAGGGTATAGGGTAAGGTGAGATCAACAGTTCAATTTGAACTACATTTAGAGTATTATATATACTGTATAGTTATAGTATAGCAAATATATATATATATATATATGTAGTATTTAAAGCCATGGAAATTGATGAGATTGCTAAGG
This sequence comes from Phocoena phocoena, assembly GCF_963924675.1. Taxonomy (NCBI): domain Eukaryota; kingdom Metazoa; phylum Chordata; class Mammalia; order Artiodactyla; family Phocoenidae; genus Phocoena; species Phocoena phocoena. Next base: position 84,422,876 of record NC_089221.1, on the reverse strand, counting down.
GAGAGAATATAAAGTGAGATGAAAAGAGAACTCTCAAACCCTGAGAGTGGACAAAGTAGGAGGAAATAGGAAGGGTGATTGAGAGGGGTGGCCAGAGAGATAGAAACAAAACCCAGGAAAACATGTGTCATGGAGCCAAGATTTAAAAAAAAACAGTTTCAAGAAGGAAGGTGATAGTGTTTCCTGGCATTGCTGAAGGGTCATACTGTGACGAGTATTAGGAAGCATCTGCTGGGTTTGGCATTATGCAAAGTCCTTGGAAACTTTGGCAAGAAAAGTCTGGGTTATATAGAGTGAGTTGAGAAAGAAACAATTTATTATATGAATTGGAAAAGTATAAAGAGCATTTGCAGAGCAGTCTTTTGAAAATCTTGCCTATGAAAGAGACTAGAGAAATAGTGTGAGAACTAAAGAGTATTTAGTCCATTTACAGTTAATTTAATTACTGATATAATTGGGTTTACATCTACTATAGTTATTTTTGCTTTCAATTTGTCTCTCTATTCTGTTTCTATTCCTCACCTTTCTTGCTTCCTTTCAATTAAGTTAATAGTTTTATGATCCCATTTAACTTGTAGTTATTAGGTCTTTTAATGTTCTTTCACTGATTACCAAAAATATTACACCATGCATTTAGATTACTAGAGTCAAACATAAATTTGTACTTGTACTATTTTATGGACATCACAGCATCTAATTTAGCCATGCCTTAAGTAATATGTTTGTGTTGTCATATATTTAAATTCTATACAGATTGCAAATCCTCTGAGATATTATTATTTTATACAATCAATATTCTTTTGTATTTACCCATATCTACCTTTTGCATTGGTATTCATCTGTTCCTGCATCTTTAAACAGTTAACCTGCAACATTTTCCATCTTCCAAAAGAATGGTATTTAGTTGGAGGTCTGCTGGGGGTGAATTTTTCAGCTATCTTGGGCAAATATCTTTATTCCCCCCTTAATACTTTAAGAATACTTTTACTGGATATAGAATTCTAGATTGGGTAGTTGTTTTCTTTCAGATCATTGAATATGTCTTTTCACTTTCTTTTGGCTTTCACTGTAACAATAAGACTATTAGATAACTTCTCAGTATAAGTCGTTTCCTTGTGCTTTATTCTGCATATATTCTTCTGAAATTCTTCTGTCTAGTTTAATAGCAACTAAACTCCAGTAAGTTCTTAATTTCAGCAATTATATTTTCAGTTCCAGAGTCCATTTGATTGTTTATATTCTCCTGTTTATGCTGAAATGCTTGAACTTGTCTTTTATTTTTTGATCATATTAATCATAGTCATGCTAAAGTCCATCCTTTATCAGGATCCTCTATAGGTGCCTGTTTCTTTCATCTGCCATTTCTGCAATTTTGTTTGTGTTAGAAAGGTAAGGGCACTAATCCTAGGTCATCTTAATCTATTCAGTACTAAAATAATTGTAAGACAACCTTCAGTCATTGTGAAGGTTGGTCTTTTTGTCATTCATTCTAATTCCCAAGGTTATTCTTCAAGATTCTAACTCAGAGCATGATTTATAAGGACCTCCTCCTTGATGGGGTCTGAACCCCATGAGTATGTTGAAATCTCTGCTCAACTTCTTAGCCCCTTCAGGTGGAAGTGACCCCAATGTTGGGCTCATCTTCTGCTGGATTTTAGCCCCATTATTCTTCACTGTTTTATAGGCTCTCTGATGTATTCAAAGAGGCATTTATATATACTTCAACTCTTCTAGTTTTCTCAGTAATAGCGTTGATACTAATGACTAGTCTGCCATTACCAAAAGGACAATTCCAAGCTGTCAAGCTTCCTTGACAGTTGAAAAGGAAGGATATATGAGGGCAGAGTTGTTTTTGTTATTATTTTTAAGGTGTAAGATACCAGTTTAAGTGTGAATGCTGCTGAGAGTAGAGTCAGGAGAAAAAAGCTGAAGATACAGAAAAAGAGGAATTACTGGTGGATACACCTACCTTACAATCCACCTATGCTAAAATTGGGTATATCTAGCTCATAGGTACCAACAGAGAAACTGAACTTTATGAAGGATAAGACTGAATGTTCAACCAGGTTTTTCAGAAAAAGGAAGCATTCTCTGTACATTGTAGCAGAACAAGCCAGTTTTTGTTCTGTTCTGGGGATCTATGTATGTAAGAACCCAAACGTGGGTGTACGTGGGGGGAAAAGGACTGAGAGACACTTCACACACTGGGCTTTACACTTCACACACTGGGCTTTACAGATCTCAAAGAAGAAAGCAGTGTTATGCTTTAAATACTTGTCTCTATTTCAGGAATTGTGATTGTCACAGCGTATTTACTTTGCTATGTTGGAGGAGGAGTCCAAGGGACTGAGTAGCATACAATAGTGTGAGAGACTTCATTTTGAACAAAGAGTAAAATTTGGGGCATGAAATAAGATTAAATATTTTTGTCATGTGTCTTGAATTTCTTTTGTAAATGAGACCTGTTAATCTTTGATTTCCTTTTACGAAAGGAGAGTGAATGATATTCCCTTCCAAAATTACCACGATGTTAACAATGCACTTTTAAAGGCGGTTAAGCTCTAAAGCTAGAGGCGGGGTGAAGTAGAATAGAGTACGGGCCTTGAAGGTCAGTCTGGCTCTACAGCCCACAATCTCAGAATAATTATATACTATGACTTTTCGTAAAGTAAGAGTTATCGGAAAAGGGATTTGCCCTAGAATTGACCTAAGAAGCAGAGGAAAACCAGGCCCACGGAATGGGCTTGAACAGACAGTAGAAGGAAACAATACAGTTGATTCCTGATGGCACCTTATGGTCTTGCTTATTACCAAAATGGTTCTTTGCCTGCAGCTATCCAGGAGACCTTATGGAAGAGATGGAATGGTGGAGCTCTGAGGAGAGATCTGTCAAGAGATTCAGCTATGTTATAAAATCATTTGCATATGGAGTTGGCACTATATGTCATAAGCTCACATAGGAAGAATGTAGATTACAAGAGAAGAGAGCTGAGGTCAAAGACATTGGGATGAGGACAGAGCCAGTCAGAAGTCTGGCATGGGGAGGATGATCCAGCATTAGAGGCTGAATAGGAACAGTCAACGAGGCAAAAAGAAAACCGAAAGGAGTTTTATGTTTCCAGAGCCCAGACATGAATGTGTTTCAAAAGGGTAGGCGCAGTCGGTGGAGTTAAATGCTGCTGTGAAACAATTGCCTGCCAGATACAAGCCTCTAAGTAGGAGAGTGGACCTCCTCTGCTATGACTGGCCTTCTCTGGCCTGGCCTTGCCTCTATCTTTGAATTCACTTTTCCCAATCTAAAGGCATATTTGTCTATTATATCCTGAGGGAGGGGAGAGAAAACCCTCCTGAAGACACATTTATTGTGACTAACTTTCTATCTCTCATCACCTTTTCTAAGGCAAATTCTTGGGAAGAGTTGTCTAACCCTACCTTCCTTCATTTCCTTTCCTAACTCACTGCAATCAGGTGTCTGTTTCTGCTATACATGTGGACATTGAAATTATGACCATATCTAGATTATCGAGGAAGAGAGTATAGGATGAGAAAAGCAGTGGGCCAACATTTAATGGGACATGATAATGTCTACCTGATAAAGCTCTTATGTGGATTAAATTAAGTATCATATATAAATCAATAATTACAGGGCCTGGCACATAGTTTCAACTACTAGATTCCATCCCCTCGACCCATTTTACCTTAATCTAAGTAATTTGCCTGTGGTCATGTAGCTCATACGTGAGTACAGATTCAAACTCGTGTCTTCTTGGCTAAAAAGCATATTTCTCTCTTTCCACTACTCCAAACTTCCTTCCCAGTGCTTCAGTCCCCAGTTTTGTGCCTAACTGCAAACTACCTGCCCCCTGGAAACCACAGTCCCTGATGCATTTCCCAGGTTCACACCTCAAACCTCATCCAGCTAATCTAAAAGAGAGGTGAAAATAAGAACTATTAAGTAAGATTCGTGAGCGTCGTTTGCTGATTTCACAGGAATGGAACAAATAAATACCTCATCAATGGAAGAATGCTTGTGGCATTCAGAAAGCAGGGAATGAGTCAATATATGTGGTCAATATAACAGAGGGTTTCCAAGTTTCCTATAAAATCTTGAGTAAGTTCAGCTCCAAATTTCAATACCTCACTGGAACCTTACTTTGTAATTTAAGTGACTCCCAGTAGGTGGCGAAGCTTACTCACAAATGGTTTCTCAGAGCCCACCTGGGAGAGCAATTTGGATCATAAAATTCTCGTTAATGCAGGAAGAGACAAGTAATTTAGACCAACTTCCTCCTTTTCCAAAATATGAAAACGAGGATTAAAGATTATATAATTTATAAGAGAAGACCCAGCATTTAAACCAGGTCGTTGATATTCACCTGGAATCCTCCTATTTATACTAGTTACCAGTCTCTAACTTTGGGTAACGTCCCCTAGGAAGGCCATGCAATGGCAGTAAGCAGCTAGCTCTGGGTTAGGAAAGTGTAAGGCTACATAGAGAAAGTTGTCTGCCATTATATGACCACAGTCTGAGGATGATAACCTGTTGGGCCTATTTATCCAGTATTAAGAAATCTCAATACGAAAGGACATTTAAAATGGGAAGAAATCCACCCCTTCCCTTTCACCTTCCTGATCTTCTCCTACCACCTTCTGCTCTTTCTCCTACAGCAAAATCCCACTTGCCAGGTATATGTTCAGATTATAAATTAGAAGAAAGCCAGCTTCCCAAAGCGGCTTCCTTCCCAGGCTGTCCCAGTATCTGGAATTCCCAGGGACAAAGACAAGGCCATCATGCCATGTCCACTTCTAAAAGATATTCCTGGGGGAAGTTCATATCCATTCTGTTATTGGCAAAATAGTTATTGAAAACTTACTGTATGTCAGAGACAGAGTTGTAAAACTAATAAACAAGGCCAACAGCTCTCACGGAGTTTTGCTTTACTGTGGGAAGAGACAGAAAATAAACAAGATAATTTCAGTAACTAATAAGTATCTGGATTTGAGAGTGGCTGGGAGGAGGGGTAGGGTTGGGAGGCTATTTTTAAGTAATCATCAAGGATGCTTGTCTGGGAAGATGACATTTAAGATAAAACAAAGATCTGGGGGAATGATTTCAGTAGAGGAAACAGCTAGTACAAAGGACCTGGGGGGGGGGGAGCATCAAGCTGTTTTCAATCATTATAATCTCAATAAGCATTAGGTAGTTTACCCCGTGGTAAGTGCTTGCTACCTGGTATAAAGAAAAATACTGAAGGCACTGAGGTTTAAATGAGGGAAAGGAGAGGGATCATCCTGGAACATGTCAGGCGTATCTCCTTTCCCTAGTGTGGGGGTCGTGGGGACAGCTGAGTCCAGCAGTGTGGCCCTGGTCTGTGGGGAAGTGCCAGGACAGGAGGCGGGCATCACAAGGAGAAGAGACTCACTAAAGGGATAAACGGAGGGCACCAAATCCAAACTGCAAGTACTTAAAAGAGATTTTAAAATAGCCTGCTTATCTCCACCTCAGTGTTTCCCGAAATGTGGTCTGGGGACCACAAGTTAGAATCACCCACACACTTATCAGATACCCCTGGGCATCATATCTGGTCTTCCAAATCTGAATTTATGGGATAGGGCTCAGGAATATGGCTTATAATAAGCGCGCGCGCACACACACACACACACACACACACACACACACACACACACACACAGAGTAAATGTTATATACACTAAAGTTGAGAACTGATGCTCTAGAGAATTTGCATTTTCCCAGTGCTTCAGCTCTTCAAATAGTATGGCCTTCAACTTTCTCCTAGCACAGGCTCAGTTCTTCAAAGTAGGAAGAGACTAAAACACCTCTGAGAGAAAAAGGGAAGATTAATGCATGGCCCAGAACCCTGTGAAACATTAGGGAGTTTTAAAGAGATCTTTAATAGTTCCCTATATTAACAAGACATAGGTCTTTGATAATTCGTGATTTTTAAAATCTATAATATATAAAGGAGCACTTTTCTTTATGGATTTGAGTAAACAAAAGCTTTCTTCAAGGGTTTAGTATTAGTTTTCCTGTGGATGGTGTAATTTTGTGGGCAATAATGTGCTCTCTGTAAACCTCAAGAGCATTGAACTCTCACCTCATCCTGTTCTCAGGGACACAGTGGGAAGAAAGTTCCTTTAGTCAAACTGTGGGCTGGAAGGATGTGACTTCAACTCCTGCAGCACACAACAATGAGGACACAGCAAGTGCATTTGGAATGGTGAAGAAGTGGATATGTTCCTCATGTCCACTGGTATCTTTGTATTCAATTTACAAAACTATGGCCAAAAAAGCAAGAGTAAATTTGGACTTCTTACCCACCCACCTCCCATCTGCCATTAGGTATTGAGGTGTTTTCGTTTGTTTGTTCATTTGTTTGTTCTTACTAATCCTTCCACTGACCTAACCCCAATAAACCAGCAAAAAGCAAGATTATCTGGTTGCTTGATTCAGCCCAATACATTTAATGCTTGATTTCTTTTTTATTTTTCATCATCAAAAATTTGAAGAGAAAGCACATGACTTCTCTCTTCCAGATTTTTCTAGCAGGCCATAATGCCTAACAGTAGCAGCAGCAGCAGTAGTTGTAGCAGCGGGGCCTTTGGGAAGATCTTTCAGAAGCCCAACAACCCTTGCTTAAAGACAGTTCAACCACTATTCACACTCTTCAAATGTTTTAACCAAAATGTCAGAGGCTTCATCAGGGTGGAAATTATTTGATGGCTCCATAATACATTATTTTTCCTTGATATACACTTAATCTCCTTATTCCAGTAAAATGTGCTAAATTGGCAAAAGGAGAATCAGTCAAATTTGGTGTTTTTGTTCTTCACAAGGAATTTTGGGGGTATAAGAATAGACAATTAAGACAAATTATTCATGAAGTACATATGCCATTTGTATTTTTCCCTTTGGGATACTTTTGTCATCATCATTTACATGGAAGGTATTTGCTTACAGATCTGCCCTTTCACCTCAGAACTAAGGTAATGTTTCCATTTAAACTGCGTCATGCTTGTCCTAAATATTGCATAGTGGCACAGACCTGCCATCTCCTGTTTCCTTGGGCCAAACACGATGACAAAGCAAACTAGACTATGGTCCCCAAATCTCTTTGTACTCACTGCCATTTTGAGTGGTGGTCAGAAGTATTTGTTACATTGCAAGGAATTGTAACAGTGAATCAGTTGCGCAGAATTCTACCCAAGGAATTCTAAAATAAAAAGCTTGCATATGAATGCCTGCTCTAGCTATGAAAAATGTGTTCTGAAAGCACAGAAGGAACATTTGCAACTTGAAACTTTTCATCAGAAATTGAGAGAACTCAAGGTCAGTTTAATATTAATACTCTCCCAGCTCTTTCATCTAACAGATATCAAGTTGCATTTGAAACTGGTAAAGAGATATGAATTTAGGTCAGTTCAGCCTTCAAATGACAAATTTCTTGAGAAATATTCTGTATCCATCTATTTAGTTTTGAGTATCATTATGTTATCTTAAGGTGAAAGTGACCAAAACTTGCCTTTTTTATAGAATGGGAAATTCATTTCTGGTAAGCTGAAATTGCTTTTGAATAATTTATAGGGAACAGAGAATTCATCAGATCTGATATCAGCAGCCATGAGATTGCCTTGTTCTGTAATGGGTGCTGGGGAGCTGGAAAGCTGGAGTTGGTTAGCATGAGAATTCCTATCCAGAATCTCATACAGGTTAAAGGCAGGCGAAATTTAAGAAATGGAAAGCTGCGGTCAAAACTATGTAAGAAGGAACCTTTAAAAAAATAGCCTGTAAAGGATACTGTCTAGACCTCCCACCCCAATGCTGATATTCATTCTACCATAGTTGCCAGTCAGTAAGCAGGACCTCATCTCATAGCACCATCCTCTCCTCTTTTTCATTGGTAGGGAGATGATGATAACAGAAACAAGATGAAGTACTAAAGCCCAATAAAATGAAAACAGATTAATCCAAATAACGTGAGATAAAACCTTCAATTGATAACTGATCAATTCCCTATTTCTTACACTCAGATATTAGAATTTTTTCTCCCACTCTTTTAGACTGGCTCCTGAAGCACTCTACCTCAAATCCCATCTGAAATTTAAAAATCTATAATCTTGGACTTCCCCAATATCCCATGTTTAGTCTCCTGTCCTTTAATTTTAAATGCTCTTATTAATCATCTTTTTGTATGCAAGGGATATAGCTAATCATTAGTCTAGAAACCAAGTTGAATAAGACAAAGTTCCTACTCTTATAATGGTTGGTGATTGAACTTAAGCTTTTAGCATGGGTAATATTTCTGCACATATAATGTGGGAAGGAAAATTCGAGGTAGAAGCAACAGCCTGAGGAAAGGCTGTATAGGAATATGTTGAGATCCAACTAAGGAACCATAGTGGATCAATTTGATTGCATCATGGGGTATATGGACAAGACTAATGGAGACTGAGACTGTAAGATAGACCAAAGCCAAATACTAACAAACCTTAAATTCACAGTAAAGAGCTGTCCCCCCTATGCGGGTGGCAATGAAGAACCACTGAGTGATTCTGAACCCCAGAAGCATAACTAAAAGATAAATGAAGCTATTCCTTAGGACTGTGGGGAGGTGCTGGGAGGTTGGGTTGTAGGGTGAGCTAGGAAGCCTTGCATTAATTAAGGCAAGAGATAGGAGGCTGAATTTGGCTGATGGCACTAAGAATCAGGGAAAGAAAATGGATTTCAAAAATATCTTAGATATTCGACTGCTATTCCAAATTTTTCCTGTTACCCTACACTGTTTTCACCAGTCTTATATCCTCTATCCCACTATACACCCTCCTTTACTGTCCCTTGACCAACCTCTCCAGCTCCTAACTATGGAAGTTCTTAACATGGAGTTCAAGGACTCCCAAGAATATAATATTAAAAGGTTCTTGGGCTTGGATGGGAAAATAGTTACATCTTTATTTTCACTAACCTCTAACTGAAACTTAAAATTTTCCTCAATTATAAAATAGGGAACAAACCACCATAAAATTGACTGTTCTCTCAATTTTTTAAATGATAGAAGTTACAGGTATTTTGTGTCATATTATAGTTATTGTTCATATATTAAAATATAGTTTGTATTCATCACTATTTCAAAATTAAGGTAGCAATTAGTTCCATTACCAGATTCTATTGTTTACCATGTTATTTAAAAAGCAGGTGCTACCATATCACACATTTTTCTTTAATATTTTAATAATGGTATTTCAGTATACTTGGTTTTCTTTGTAATCCTAAGTATTTTGATTTATGCATGTAGAAATGTTATTCTAAAAAAAGATACACAAGCTTCTCCGGACTGCCAAACATCAAGAAGCTTTGTAGAGATCTGTGTCATCATTTGAGGTCGTGGCCTGACATAATTTTCTGACCATCTCCAAGGTCTAGCTCTATACCCTTGAGAGGAAATATTCCATCTCTCACTCTTTTAAAAGGCAGCCTTGCCTCTGCTCATCACCTACAGACAAGGGAAGGAAAGATGTTCCCTCACTTGTCACCTCATTGCTGGTTTCACCTCTTCCCCCCCATTTTGTTTTCACTTTTTCTTCTATTTTATGAGCCTTCTTTGTACACCTTCAGAATGCCAGTGCTTTTGTAACCAAGCATAATTTCAATCTCCATTTTGTCCTTTTTTTCCTGGAGAATTCTTTCTATACTAAATAAAAATGCTGTTCTCTGCTGGATCTAGTCTGTTGTTGCTGCATACCAGAGGCCAACAACTTTTAAAGGTGAATGCCAAGTCTCCATTGATTCACTTCCTTATAAGAGAGAGCAGGAGGTGAGAGACAAATTTCCTGCTGGGAAATTAATGCTGTGTGTGAGGCACTCAACAAGCCTGTGGACCATACAGTGATGTGGGGAGAGAGGACAGGAAGGGAACTGTTGAATAACGAATGGAGAGAGGGTATTTTTAAGGGACAGGGAGTGCACCAAACATGAATTTCATCCAGGGTTGACCCTGACTGCTCCCACTGAATGACCTTGTGTGTTGAGAGTCTTGGCACATGTGAGTAAGTTGATAACCTCTGTTATGTAACATCTCAAAGGGCACACTCTTAGGCCACACACTAAAAATGAAAGCATAATAAATATTTTCTTTGTTGACATTGTGACTAATCTAGAATAATTTTAACAGATTTTGTTTTCATGAAACTTTCAATTTACCTCATTTCCTATGACTAAGAGATGGCACTGGTGATAGAAGATACTATGCGTTTTGTAGAACTTTGTGGATATTTTAGTACAATTTTGTTTTGGTGGGTCTTTTTTTCTTTTAACATACACATCAAATGACTAATGAAAAAAATAATTAGTTGGAAAATTATACACAGAATTTTCATTTAATATTCTCTCCCAGTATTGGAAGTAAATAATGAGGCTTCAGGGGTTGTTTCTGAAAATCTGTAACTTGACATTTGCAATAAAAATCAAAAAAACAGGAATATAAAGTTTGATCAATAAAATTGGAGCCACAGATACAAGGATGTCTAGTATCATAAAACGTAAGCTTAGAATTCAAATGACTTTTATAATTTGAAGAAGTAGTTGGTGGGTAGGGACAAATATATACTGAGGGAAGAGGAGCCAAATGTATGTTTCTGTGACACTAAAAATGTCACAGGGTTAGAGTGGGCTATAATCATCCAGAAATCAAAACTAGAATGGAAAATGCAAAAATGCTCACTCCCTGGCCACTGTGAAGTCACTGTTTTAGTAAGGACAGCACAAGGGGTGACAGGAAGACATGAAGAAGGAGGATAACTGTCCCAGGAAAGGTCAAAATTCATAGAGTATGAAAAAAAAAAGAATTTAGAAGAAGTACAAGGGACATGACTATTACATTTGGAAAAAAGAAAATTGTGAGAATTAGTGTGTTTGGGTGTGCAGACCGGTACTGCTCCATGGTGGTATTCAGAGCCCACAGGAAAAAAAAAAAAAATTTTTTTTTTGGTTGCATCAGGCCGCTTGTGGAATCTCAGTTCCCCAGCCAGGATTGAACCCAGGCCATGGCAGTGAGAGCCTGGAATCCTAACCACTAGGCCACCAGGGAACTCCCTTAAAGGACAATGTATTAAGTTGTTCATAAGTAAATTTTTTTCCAATTTAATGGTTTATCCTTTCTTCTGCAAGTACATACCTCCTAATTTTCTAGTATCAAATTGTCTTTTATTTTTTTTAATACAAATGATAGATGTTAGATTTTTCTTAAACACTCCTCGCTGGGAAAATTTTTTTTAAAAAGAGGTGAAAAGTATATCCAATCTCTCTAATTTATTTTCATTTTCTACTCTTTGAATAGTTAGTTCAGACTAGTGATCCTGAACTTGTTTATTACATAAATCTTTCAGAAAAATTTTAACGCACATCCTTAGTGCATGGGATTATTTTATAAATCACATTCCTATGCTGCTCTGATAATATATTGATATTATTAAACTTACACAAAATATAAATTTAAAAGGATGAGATGAAAAATAAACATTAAAATTTATTTTACTTGTTAAAGATTCAAATGACCCATTATGTTTTCTCTCATCTTAAATATATTATTGAGACCACCTTATTTCATATACCTCATTGTTTTAAAGTCTTGGTTTAACATTTTGTGAGACAGGAACTCGAAGGCCTAGCTCAGAATTCTGTTTATTTTCATTCATAGTTTTAGTGACTGTCATAACTTAAATGTACACTTTACAAAGATAGAAGAGATCTAAATGGAAGAAGTGCCTTATTGGCTATACTTCCTAAATCATGGGGCTCATTTTTCAATCCCACCCACCAATTATGCAAAAATATTTCCTTTAAATTTGGCCAGTAAATTTCCATCTTCCCTGATATCAGTGACTCATCCATGCAAACTAACTGGGTAGTGTTGCTGTTTACTATTTTTAACAAGTGGACTCAGAAGATCTTATTTGGAAGATTTTAAAATTCCAAGTTCCTTAAATGTGGAGATATGAGTTTTTATAGGTGAAACACACTGTTTATGGCAACTAAATCATTAATGAGAGAAACATTCCCGAAATGCTTTTTTCATAACATGAGTTTCTTTCCAAAGCATTTCCTTTCTCATCCATTATTAAAAAGTGACCTTTACCTTGAAGGAGCAAATCAAGTTTGCTTATTTTTTCAAATATCTGCTAGATAACACACTACTGGTAGCTACTTGTCATCACAAAAAAAGGTCAGCAAACCTGGCAAGTGAGGGGTTTTGGGGTTTTTTCTTTTAATAAAGAAAACAATGTATAATTAATCTTAAATTTGACATGTTAACTTTCTGTAACATAACCAGCAAACCTCTGTGTTATGCAAAAGATTTTCAAGTTCACTGCTCCACATCATTAGAAAGTATTGTAAGAACTTTTAAAATAGAAGGTAATATAATTTCTGAATCCCCTTACTCACATACTAACTTAACACTGCAGCATGTTGAAAGTGAACACATAGCTGCGGTGTGCAGCCAGTTCCTCTGAATGTGGAACTCACACTCTTGCCCTGGGGAGGTGGAACCTTGGGTAGAGGTTCCTAACCTGTAACCACCTGAAATACAGTCTGTATGACGATGCCCGGGACAAGCTATGTATTCAATATTCATAAAGCTTAATTTATTATATTTTTAGCTAAAAGTCTAAAAATAGAAGTTCTAGTACTTTCTTCTTGCATCTCAGTCTCTGAGCTGTACATACCATGGATACTAAGGTCTTAATTGATTTGAATAATGTGTTTTTTATTTTTCTAATTGACTGTGAAAGGCCAATAGTTTAAATGGCAAAGTTTATTACACATTTCGATTGTCTTTATGAACATAGTGGGCTATTATATAGAGCGTGGTGTCCACAAATTCTTTAAATTTTCCAAGAACAATTAAAAGTAAAAGAACATAAAGCCTAGGAAATAACTAAGGATAAATTAAAATAAAAAATTTATTTTCAAGGAACATTGTTAAAATAAAAACAAATTCTGAAAACAAAAAAAACTTTTCTCTATAGATCTTTTCTAAAATATTAAACTACCTGAGATGAAAGGCAATCTGTATTACAACATGGTATTGGAGCCAGACTTCCTGCTGATCTATGAACACACAGCCCTTGGACTTTCATGTCTGAGTTTTCACAAGAAGAACCTAGGCACAGCCTTTCCTGGTTCACTAAGAATGTCATTCTCCCTGCAATTAAAAGATGCATTTGATTTCTATTAATACCACAATGATCATGTTATCTTGTGATCATTACTCAAAAAGCTCAACCAATTGAAATCAAATACAAACAAAAATGTAATTGAAGACTACTGAGACTTATAAATAGTCTGAAATGAGCATCTAAGAAATAAAATACTGAAAACACTAGTTTTTGACATTTTGTTTAAGTTGATTTTTCACAAAATTGTTATATAAAATTAGAAGACTATAACAAAGGGCTCTAAAAGCAAAAGCAAATGAAATTACTACAATTGGGCCATACGAAACTACCAAGAAATAACAAGTTGCCAGAAATTTTAAACAATTTTTATATGTTTGCAAGGATACATATTCTTATAGTTTGTGCTTACTGATTAAACAACTAACACATCACCTATTATATTCATTGTTATAAGGACAAATTTCAAAAATACAGTCAATTCTTATTAGTCTCAGTAGTTATGTTCTATGAATTCACTACAAACATTGAATTAGAGAATACTGAACCATTGCTCCTAGGGAAACAGGGCTAGGTTCCTGCAGGCCTCTGGTCACAACATTTTCATCAGTCATTCAATACATAACCTTGTTTTATGTGGGTTTCTGTTTAAATATATCTCATTTAACATATATATAGGTGATTCATTAACATTGAATTCATGGCCTACAGCCCTATAACTTATGCTTGAAAGAAACTTAACTGACACAGATACAGGCATGCCTCACAGATACTGCGGATTCAGTTCCAAACTACTGCAATAAAGTGAATATTCCAATAAAGAGAGTCACATGAATTTTTTGGTTTCCCAGGGCCTATAAAAGTTATGTTTATACTATCCTGTAGTCTATTAAGTGTGCAATAGCATTATGTCTAAAAATATGTACATACTTTAATTAAAAAATACTTTACTGCTAAAAATTGCTAAACATCATCTGAGCCTTTAGTGAGTCATAATCTGTTTGCTGGTGAAGGGTTTTGCCTATATGTTGACGGCTGCTGACTGATCAGGGTGGTGGTTGCTGAGGTTGAGTGGCTGTGGCAGTTTCCTAAAATAAGACAACAATGAAGTTTGCTCCATCAATTGACTGCTTCTTTAATGAATGATTTCTCTAGCATGCAGTGCTGTTTGATAGCATTCTACCCACAGTAGAACTTCTTTCAAAATTGGAATCAGTCATCTCAAACTCCACCACTACTTTATCAACTAAGTTTATGTAATATTCTACATCCTTTGTTATGTTAACAATCTTCACAGCATCTTCACCAGGAGTAGATTCCACTTCAAGAAACCACTTGCTTAGCTCATTCATAAGAAGCGACTCCTCATCAGTGTAAGTTTTATCGTGATATTGCAGCAATTCAGTCACATCTTCAAGCTCCACTTCTAATTCTAGTGTTCTTGCTGTTTCCACCACATCCGCAGTTACTTCCTCTACTAAAGTCTTGAACCCCTCAGGTCATCTGTGAGGGTTGGAATCAACTTTTTTCCAAACTCCCGTTAATGTCGATATTTTGACTTTTTCCCGTGAATCACAAAAGTTCTTAATGGTAGTTAGAACGGAGAATCCTTTTCAGAAGGTTTGCAATGTACTTTGCCCAGATCCATCAGAGAAATTACTATCTATGCTAGTTATAGTCTTATGAAATGTATTTCTTAAATAATAAGACTTGAAAGTCTAAATTAGTCTTTGATTCATGGGCTGCAGAATGGATGTCATGTTAGCAGGCATGAAAACAACATCAGCCTCATTGTACATCTCCATCAGCACTCTTGGGTAACCAGGTGCATTGTCAATGAACAGTAAATATTTTGAAAGGAATCTTTCTTTCTGAGCAGTAGGTCTCAACAGTGGGCTTAAAATATTCAGTAAACCATGTTGTCAACAGATATGCTGTCATCCAGGCCTTGTTATTCCATTTATAGAGCACAGGCTGAGTAGATTTAGCATAATTCTTAAGGGTCCTAGAATTTTCACAATGGTAAATGAGCACTGACTTCAAGTCACCAGCTTTACTAGCCCCTAACAAGAGAGTCAGCTTGTCCTTTGAAGCTGGAAGCCAGACATTGAGTTCTCCTCTCTAGCTATGAAAGCCCTAGATGACATCTTCTTCCAAAAGCTGGCTGTTTCATCTATATTGAAAAGCTATTGTTTAATGTAGCCACCATCATTAATGATATTAGGTAGATCTTCTGGATAACTTGTTGCACCTTCTACAACAGCACTTGCTACTTCACCTTGCACTTCTATGTTATAGAGGTGGCTTCTTTCCTTCAACCTCATGAACCCAACCTCATGAACTGACCTCTGCTAGCTCCAGACTTTTCTTCTGTAGCTTCTTCACTTCTCTCAGCCTTCACAGAATTAAAGAAAGGTAGGGCCTTGCTCTGGATTAGGCTTTGGCTTAAGGGAATATTGTGTCTGGTTTGATCTTCTATTCAGACCACTAAAACTTTCTCCCTATCAGCATAAGGCTGTTTCACTTTCTTTTCATTCATGTATTCACTGCAGTAGCACTTTTGATTTCCTTCAAGAACTTTTCCTTTGCATTCACAACTTGGCTAACTTTTTGGCACAAGAGGCCTAGCTTTTGGCCTATCTTGGCTTTCAACATGCCTTCCTCATTAAGCTTAACCATTTCTAGCTTTTGATTTAAAGCGAGAGATGTGTGACTCTTCCTTTCACTTGAACACTTAGAAGCCATTGTAGGATTGTTAACTGGCCTAATTTCAATATTACTGTGTCTCAGGGAATAGGGAGGCCCAAGGAGAGGGAAAGAGATGGCGGAATGGGGAGAACAGCTGGTGGTGAAGCAGTCAGAACACACACAATATTTATCCATTAAGTTTGCCGTCCTATATGGACACGGTTCACGGAGTCCCAAAATAATTACAGTAATAATAGCAAAGATCCCTGATCACGGATCACCACAACAAACATAGTAATAATGAAAAAGTTTGAAATATCATGAGAATTAACAAAATGTGACACAGAGACAGGAAGTGAGCAAATGCTGTCGGAAAATGGTACTGATAGACTTGGCAACTCAATGCAGGGTTGCCACAAACCTTCAACTTGTAAGAAATGCAGTATCTGTAAGACACAATAAAGTGAAATGCAATAAAATGACATATGCAAATATTTTCTCCATGGGGCACATCACCCCCATCACCTCCATGGGGCACATCTTGAATGCCTTCCTGCATTTAAGAACACTAGCCAGAAATTCAACACTGCCATTGGAGGCCATTTAAAGAACAAAATCACCAACAAAGAAACCCCATAAAAATGTAAAAACATGACACTAAATAGACCATGAAAAGGATACTTGTTTACAGAATAAGAGCTGAAATAAGAAGATAGAGCATTGCTTTGTTCAGCCTCAGCTGGGGACATGGCCTAGACAACTCAAATTTTTAGCAACTTTAAGCACATCCATGAATGATTGTGAAAGTGCTATGAGTATTGATTTGGGTCACTATGAATCAATTTTAGCAAGTAGGTGAATTTTCACATATGGAATTTATGAACAATGAGAATCAGCTATTGCCTGTAAAACTTAAAATACTAAATTAAGAGAATAGGAAAGTGAAAGATGATTCTTTTTTTGTTGTCAAGTTTTATTAAAAATGGGAAGAAAGTATTCCAGTAAAAATGGCAGATATTTATTATGAACAAAATGGGATTTTGTTAAGCACTTAGCAGGGTTTTAATTTCAATAACCCACTGAGGTGGTTTATATTATTATGCCCATTTAAAGATGAGAAAACTGAGGTTTAGAAGAGAAATCATATTTTCCAAGCTCATTCAGCTGCTAATTGGCTGAGCTAGAACTCTGTGTACACTCAAAAGATCAGAGCGCTCCTGCAACTCCATGAAATACGACCTTCCTAAATCTAATCCTAGTCACTAATTTTGAAATAGATTGATAAGTTTACCATAATGCCACTTTTTTGGCCAGAACTCAGCTGCATTTTTTAAACAGTTTTTCCTTTGTTCAGGTTCCTGTAAACTTTTCATCTAAATTATTAATCTTAGCCATGCACAAATATTTTGTTGACATTCTTGTAAACTCTGGAATATAAAAGAACATCATGTAGCCCTTCAGATAACACAGCCCTTTTTTCTTATATTTGTGCAGGAACACACTCTTTTGAGTTTACAGTAATTTCTCAAAAAGAAATTAGGAAATGTGTTCTTCCAGGAACACAGATGGTATATAAACACTTGTTGCAGCTTAAACATGCAGCTAACTCTTCTTTATATTTTATTATAAGTAATGGGAGATTTTGTCACTTCTCTGTTCAAAAAGTTTCAGCAATTCCTTAGTATCCATAGAGCAAGGTCACACTCCTCAGCCTGGTATTAAGAGTCTCTACAATAGGGATCCAACTTCCAGACTTACCCCCCATAGACCATAGTATTCCTCAATGCTAACTCGGCACCATTCAGCCCCTTCCACTTGGTGCTACCCCAGAACACCCTTTCCCTCCAACTCCTAGACAACTTCTCACACCATTTCTTCTGCTTGCCTCTCTTACCCTCCAGTGTCTACAGATGTCAAAATATAGCTTCCTTCATAAGACCCTCTGAGTATCTCCAGGTCATAATTAATTTATTCCATCTCCATACTCCTATATGTCCTTGTCTTTAAGAAACTGCCTACACATTGTAGGTGCCCTACAAATGTTAGTTAACAGAAATGAAAGGAAAGAGTCATAAATATCTGGGACTTAGGCATATCTCTTAGGACATCTTCTAAACAGGAAAGCTGAGATATCATTGCTGACTCTTGTTGAAAAATGGAGACTGACTAGCTATTTGGTAATCAATCAGTAACTTGACACTTAAAATACAGGTTTTGAAGCTCTTTGTTTTTGCTGGCACTCTCTACACAATCCTAGCTGCCCGTAAAGATATTTATTACCCATAGATTTGGTAAATCTAAATCTTGGGCTGATGAGATCTAAACCACGTTAGGAACTATCTTCTGATCTGTAAACTATGCAGATTTCATTTATGGTGCTCTTATGAACAAAAACATGCCTATGTCCTTGCACTCAACTCCCAGTATGAGAGTGAAGGGTGACTAACAGCACCTTCTCCATGAAGTGGAGGGTGTATTGAGGCAGTAGTAAATGGAATGGGGAATAGTGCCAAGAAATGGAGCTTTCAAAGGTAGGTTGGGATGAGATGGTAGAGAGACTTATTGAACAGTGAAAGATGTTTGGGCTTCATTCCCAAAGGACTCACTGGAGGCTTTAAGCAAGGATATGACATACTCATATTACCATTTTTTAAAAACAGATTTGTCTTTTAAACATGGCAACATGAAGCACTACCTGGAAAAGAAATTGTTAGCAGGAGAGCTTAAGTTATATACTTTATTAACCCTCCTGGTGGGAAAGGAAAAGTGTAGCTTTCCAAAAGTATTCCACTAGGGAGGCAATCTTAGGAGGATGGAAAGCTGCTGGGTCTCAGGACATTTTCCCTAACCCACTTGGAAGATTGTTTCATTCTTCAGCTTCCAATGCCCTAAATGAGCACTGACTTCAAATGAGCTATTGCCCCAAAGAACAGCATTTTACCACTGATAAATTTTTACTCTTTCCTGAAGATTTTGAGTGAGTTACAAACTATTCATTATTGATGGGGAAACCTGTTTCAGTGAATTTGCGCTTGAGGACATTTATGAGAGGAGGAAGTGATGATGAAAATATAGCTATTGACCAGGAGCATTTCTTCCAGGTTTCTTACTCAAGCTTCTTTTAAACTAGAGGGAAACAAAGAAGCAAAACTGCTTCTAAGAAGAACTTAGAGTCGAAGATTTCTAATAATACTATTTTAGATCTCCCATGTGTTAAGCATTTACTTTCCTTATAGGTATTGGTGCTAGATACTTGGCATATCTTATTTCATTTACTCTTATAACAATGATATAAGATACTAATGCAATGCCTATACAGCTTCTGCATGGAAAATGGTTTGGAGGGGATCAAGGGTAGGACTGGGGGGCCAGTTGAGGTGCTACTACAGCAACTCAGACAAAGTAGATCTGTACAAAAGTAATGGAGGCTGCATAGACCTGAGATAAGGAAACATACTAGAGGTGAATTTTAAAGGTAGGGCTGATAGGACTTGCTAAATGCCCTTAGCTCCTAAACCATTCTTTGTTTTGGTAGGAGCTGGAACCCCTGCGTACTACTGGCACACTAGAGTCATCAGTCTTAGAAAGCAAGTGCTGCTTTCCTGGGTGACTGATTTGACAAATAAATAATTTACTTACTAACCAGAAACATCTAGCCAATGGAAGAAGAAACAACTCAGAGCCCAGACTGAACAAGTCAAAAAGCACACTCCGGTTCTATACTGTCATAAAGAATGGAAAAGCAAGGTCAAAGATAGGAGCAGGCACCAAAGTGGATGCCTTTGAGGGGATGAGTGTACCTGTGGTCTAATTTCAGGCTCCACAGAATTTCCTCCTTCCAAGAAGTAAGAAGAATGATTTTCTCCATAGTGGAAAAGAGAAGGAAAGAAATAGCTTTTTCACCCCAGCACCATTTGTCAGACCTGTCTGAGTACCATCCTCCACTCCTTCGTACAGCCTGCAGGCCAGAGTCCCACTTGGCTGGTTACAGTGAGGCATTCCTATACAGTAGACAAGACTTCAGGCTGTGGTCTCTACCCACAGCCCTCTCACTGCAGAGTTGTCTAAAATGCCAACTTGGGGACTGAAGACCCAGAGAAGGGGAAAATCCCACAGCAGACCAATAATGCTGCCCTGTCACACAAGAGGTATTTCCTTCCCAGGGAGAAGACTAAAATAAGCCTTCGCTCCACCAAGCCCTCCAGGACCTTGCTTGCAGGATTTCCCTGAAATCACCTCCCCAACCCCAGCTCCACCACCCCACATAGTTACACCTTTCTCCCTCAGTACCAAGAGCCAATCTCAGCTTCCTCAGGAGGGATCTGACCCCAGCACACAGGTCTTGGGGCTACAGCATGATTCCCATTTATCCCACAGTTTGCATAGTTATGTTTTTCTTTGTGTGCCACACACTACCCCTCCCCTCTAAGAAACCCTCTGTGAATTCCTAATTCTCCCCAGGAATGAAACCACGTGTCCTCTCATCACAGAGGCTCCGCATCACAGGGGTTCTGCACAGTTGAGGGAGGCCATCCTCCCTTTTACCATTAGCAGTGGGAGTGCCCATGGGGAGCTCTGAGGCTCATCATTTACCAGCGAGAATCTCTTCTGAGGGGTAAGGGAAGAGGAAGTTGTATAAATGAGTTTTAGAACATTGCACATCCTCTCTTTCTGCCTGGCCTCCAAATCCCTTGGCCTTGTGCATAATTGCTCTGTTTTCCAGTGCCCGGTGGTCTTTTGCAGCTCCAGACTTTTCTCACAGAGCTTAAGAAGCCTCATCTCAACCTAGCTGAGCTGGTCAGCAGGCCTCATGTTCTCCTTGCTCAGAACAATCAAAACAGATCACTCTTCTGCTTTTTTATGTACACCATTTTGATTTAATGGTTCCATTTCTGCCCCAAACCTGTCACTCTCTAGATTAATGCTGCATCTTACCTTCTTCACACCCCCTAGGTCCCCCAAATAATTTGTGGGTGAGTACCTCCATTTTTATTGACAATGGAAAACAAAGTCCTTTGCTAAAAGAATAGCACAGAGTCCTGATGCTGGTAAAGAAGGTGCCCTCTAGCTCTGAGTCCCTCCCATCACAGCTAGACCTCACCCCTGGTCTCTATTTTGGGAAGCTTTTCATCCCAAAGGCCACAGAGGCAACCAATTGCCTGAAGAGAATGGCACTATGATGAACATAGAGGCCACTCTGGATACTGGGTGCTGTTAGTTGATTACACACTTTCCCAAGGCTGTCCTTGGTACATATGCAGTGAATGCTAAATGGCATGTACTCCTCGTTCCAGCAATTAGTTTTGATCACTCTGGCTTAATGCTGTGTCCAGTTGTTCCATAAGAGAAAGGAAACACTCTGCCTCTGCACCATTTATTTTTATATATGCATTTAATGAAGACTTACTGAAGCCTAGGTCTCTCCTAGGCATTGTGAGGGATAAGAATGGATCATTCCCTACCCTCAAGAAGCTAACAGCATAGAAGAGGAGAGAAAACATGTAAGCAAACTACAATGTACAGGGCTTCCCTGCTGGCGCAGTGGTTGAGAGTCCACCTGCTGATGCAGGGGACACGGGTTCGTGCCCCGGTCCGGGAAGATCCCATATGCCGTAGAGCGGCTGGGCCCGTGAGCCATGGCCGCTGAGCCTGCGTGTCTGGAGCCTGTGCTCCGCAACAGGAGAGGCCACAACAGTGAGAGGCCCGCGCACCGCAAAAAAAAAAAAAAAAAAAAAATACAATGTACAATATGTTCCAGTGCTTGGAAGAGGGAGAAGAACCCTTCCTTTATTCAACAAATATATGCTAAGCAAGGTTTAAGGCATGAAGATACAGAGTGAAAAAGGCAAAAGAGGTACCCACTCTTGTGGGGAGAGATGATCATTACACTAGTAAAAAATTAAATATACAAAGTTAATTTTAAAAGTGGTCAATGCAATTAACAGAACAGGAATAGGATGGGGTGAAGGTTAACTTAGAGCAGGTATTCAGGTAGACCCCTCTAGAGAGGTGACTTCTTTGAATGATGAGATGGCTGTAACTGTACAAGACCTAGAGAAAGAACAATATGGGCAGAGGAAACAAGTGCAAAGGCTGTGAGGTAGACACAGGATGGGAGCTTTAGGAGACAAGTGATACTTCAAAGACTGAGGAAAATGACATTTCTGAAAAATAAAATGGCATAAGAAAAGGCACTGAACTGGGAAAGCATGAACTGCACTGAGTTGGAAGCAAGCATGAATTTGAGTCAAGGTCTAGTAAAACCTGAAATTCAAAAGATAAGATGAGGTAGATTATTGATGGAGAGCCCAGGACTGGGCTATGGCTGTGGATTGTATCCTATGAGCACGGAGCACTGCAGGTTTTAGAGCAGTCTCTGACTTGATAAGAATGTGCTTTAGGAAGATTTCTCTGGCATTAGCGGGAACCATTTTTGCCTTTGACAAGCAAATAGTCCTCTGTGCTTTAGTCAAAGCTTCCTATTTCCCGATACATATTCATGCCTTGGTTTTTTGTAAGAGGCTGGGCTATAAAATAGTTTTAAGTAGGGCTAGCAATATAATTTGTGGGGCCCTGTGCAAAATGAAAATGTCAGGCCCTTTGTTCAAAATGAAGTTTAAAAGCTTTTTCCTTTCTCCAGCTGTCTCTGTCGTGACTTGTCATGGTGCTTTGTATTTGTTATTTAGTACAAAGTAACTCCTAAAGCACAAGGATACTTGCCAGACAAGTACAGACCCTCACAGGTACCAGATGTCTTCCTCCGACCCAACACCCCGGCACCCACGCCCAGCACCCCACAGTGGGGAAGGCAGCAGTGGTCTCTGGGTGGGAGCAAGAGAGGAGGAGGCCTAAACCCCATCCCACAGAGACAGGGAGGTGGACTCACACATGGGTGGGCTCCAAGCCCCTGGTGCATGCTCCGTTGTTTCTTCAACTTCACTTACAAAACATAAATTCAAAGATAAAATCATTAAGGATTTCAAGATGCTCATTGCATCCTTCTGCTGTGGGGCTTTGTGCAAAGGCACAGGTGGGACACCCACGAAACCTGCTCTGGCTGAGACCTGAGGAGAAGGCCTCAATACAGAGATTTTCCTCGGAACTTAAACTCACTGAGCTACTGTCCTTCAAAACCACATGTGCTACTACTGTTTTATAAGACGTTACCATTGGGGGGAACTGAGGGAAGGGTACATAGAGCCTGTCTTTATTATTTTTTTCAACTTCCTATGAATCTACAATTATTTGAGAATAAAAGGTTATATACCAAAAACCCTCACGCATATGCTACTTTTCTGAAGAAAGGAAGGGGTGGAGGGTGCCGGGAAGGAAACCAAGAGCAAGATTGGGAGGATGAAATTAAAGTCACTTAGTGGTATTCAGCTGGACATCACAAGTTATCTTGCAACCTCAGCTGGAAAGGCAAAAGGAGCGTGGTCAGGCTCACATTCCAAAGGTGAAGGACAGATCTGCTTGTTTCTGACCACACTCCCCTGTTCAAATCCACTAAATGATCATTTTCTGATTGCTCCCTATATACAAGGAATGCACTGCACTGCCCTATGCTCTCTGAGATTACAAGTGCATTTTATGCAAGGAATGCATTCCCAAGAGTTGATGGAATCCAAGACTAATCTTGACAAAGAACTTCTAGTTGCCAGCTAAAGCAGTACTACCTCATGGCAATAGAGTAAACAGAGTTTTCTTGGCCCATGTGTGTTGAAAGTCTCTATTTTTTATATAATTTGAGAGTATTCACCTTATTTCTGACTTTGTGCGTGATGTTTACATAATACTATTCCAAATTTGCACAGTTCAGATTGGCATAAAAAAAATCACAGATTTTAAAGGGATATTGCTGGAAGTAAATAAACTAACATATATAAACCATCTAGCATAATTCTTGGAACAAAACAGGCAGAAAATTAAAGGTAGGCACTCTTATTGCTATTATATTCAGTAATATTTCCAATAGATCACAGTCTTCGATCCCAAAGAAAAGGATCTCCGAACTACAAAGCTGGGAGAGGTCCATTTTTCTAAAAAAAATCAGTGTGAACAGAATAAAAGTAGAGCTCATAGAGTTTCTACGAAAATACCATTTAGCACTGAAGTTCTAACTGTTTTTCCAATGAAGGGAAAATTAATACCCAGTCAATTCTACTGCTTCTGTGCAAATGTGGAACAGAGTAACAAATTAAAACTACACACCATCCCAAAGCTTTGTTCTAGTCAGTGATTAGAATACCTCTTCTCTTATGTTATTTTTCTTTGCTCACATCATGGGGGAAGGACTAGTAACCAGTGAGATTTCTGAATTAAAGGCAAACACTGTAGAGGCACTCTGCATGATCATTCCCTGAATGGACATAAGTAGCCTATCATGTTCTTCCACTCCTGGGTAATAGCTCGTGAATGAAGGACGTTTAAGCAACAGAGCAGGACCAGGGCACCAGGGTCCAGAGCACCCAGCACCGTCTTCATACAGTCTAAAGACAAGCTTCCCTTTGGATCTGGCCATTGTCATCATCGTCATCTGTCCTGAACAGCATGTCCTCCAGAGCCAGGCTTATACTGTGGTGGGGCCTCAAGAGCTGAAAGAAGGCCAAAGCTGCCTGACAAGTGCACACATTCCAGGGAGAGGGAAATTTTTCTGAAAACAGAAGTAGGAAGACTTGTCTCTGGAGAGGTTATGTCATAGCAGTGAAGAAACAACAGAACACCAGAAACTTATTGCAGAAGAAACTATAGATAGTGCTGGATACCAGGACCACGGGCTCCTTAACAGTTGTCCACCGGATCAGTTGGTATTTAGTTGAGAACTTCCTCTGGCTGCAGCACTGTCTTACCTACTATCTGTGAAAAACACACACTGTCTGCTCACATGGAGCTGGTATCTACCTTGGTCCATAACACCCAAGTGAAACAGTTCATCTCACGACAGATGAAGAGCACCAGCTTTGGATTCAGGCCTCAATGCTGCTAACTTTCTGCCTGAGTGGAACTGGGCAATTCGGTGAGCTTTTCCAAGCCTTAGTCCTGAAGTATAAAATGGGGATAATAACATCCCCGTTCTCCCAAGGTGAACGTGAACACGGCAGGTAGGAAATCTGGCCTTTACGAAATACATCTCGTTTCATGGAGACAGTCCCATGTTGTGGTTATGTAAACCATGGTTCACATCCTGGCTTTACCACCTATTAGCTGCATTTCCTTGGTCAAATTACTTAACCTCACTTGCCCCCATTTCCTTGTTTGTAGAATGCAGATAATATAGCCATCATAGTGTGATGGTTTTACAACCTTGCCCAACTCAACAAAGAGTGTTACGACAAATCTTTCTAGATGTGAAGAGTCAGGGTCAGTTTGCCACCATTTAATTTTCACTCCAGGCAAGACCCAATGGCATTCAGAAATCACGTACACTATTTTTTTCAGCAATATGCTCGAAATTTCTTTTCCCTTTCTCAAAGGTCTAAGCCATCCAGAAGATTTCTTGAGGTTGAACAGAAAGGGGTTTGCTAGAAACTCTCAGTCAACTCTGTGGACATAACAAAGCAACTACTGCAAAGAGCAGGTGGTATTCTGACCCTTTTTATTACCTCCCTGGGGTTTCACAGTGGATCATAGGATAGGTTATCTCACTGGAGGTGGGTTCAATGGGAAGGCTCCTGTCTATTATTTACTAGATATACTAAACCAGCAGGCCACCATAATTTCCAGATGCACAGAGAGAATTCTCACAGGAATGTGGCACATGTTACATGTTCTCTCCCCCTGTTTATAAACTTGTTGTTTATCTTCTGAAAAGGGGGACCTTATTCTGACCTTATGACATCTTACTTAAGAACAATAGACCATAGTCCTAATTTGCTAATTTCACTTGGTTCCCCAGAGAAAGAAGAAAATTTTAAATTATATCGTGACGCTTAGGGGAGCACGTCGGCCCATACATAGAGTATCTGATGGAGAATCTTCAAGATGAGATGATCAAATGACTAAAAGTGCACAGCACAGTTCCTGGTGTGTGATAAGAACTCAATCTCAATAAATATTCGCCAAAAACAAAAGAACCACAAGAGGCACTATATAATTCCTCACTCAATTATATGGCACAGGCATGCTTTGTAAGAAGAGAAAGAATGGTGATGCTATAAGAAGAAAAACATGACTTCACAAAGGAGGAGGAATTTGAGCTGGACCTTGAAGGACAGCTAGAATATGAATGAGCGGAAAAGAGATGGGAGGGCATGAATGGTGAGGGAAAGTTGAGTGCAGACAGAGAAAGAATGAGTGGTATGTTCCTGGGACACAGGACTACTAACAAAATTAGATAGAATTGGTGGGGCCTGTTTATAGAGGGGATTGGGAATCAGCAGGAGAACCCTGATTGGATATTTTGATGTGTTCATGAGTCTATCAATCTGGGTCCATTCAGGAGATAGAAATCACAGAGTCAGGGTACTGCTCCCTGGTGTCTGCACTGGAATATCCACAGAAACAAATGTCCATACTGTTGGTGAGCGGAAGCTGACGCTTGGGCACACAGAAGGACCTGGGTACACAGATAGTGCTGGGGTGCTACCGTGTGTGCTGCTGGAACTGGGGTCTGGAGAGGCCTTCCTGTGTAAGAACCTAAGGTACTTTTGGGTACCTCAGGCCAAGGGGTCCAGAGTTCCCTACATGTCCAGCCCCACAGGGCTGAGGAGAAGGTGTGCAGGCAGAAACTTGGGCTAAAGCACAGGTTTCATTGTCTGGGGCTCCCCACTATGCCACTACTGTCCAAACTGGGCGCGGAGGACACCTGGGGAAGTTGCATCCTGCAAGCTCTTAGCACCGTCAGAAACCTCGAGGGCTGAGTAGTGGAGAAAAAGAAAGCACTGTCTAGTTCCTTTGGAACTATCCACAGGAACCAGGAAGAAGAACCCTTCTTCCTGTGATATCTCTCCAGTGCTCTGTACAGGCGGAGTTGAACTTCATGCCAGCTGGCACAGGAAAATATTTAAAGGTTCAAGATCCATTTTCAGGAGTCAGGCAGTGAAGGATACGTTAGGAGCTAAGAGGCAATAAATTGGCAACTGTCACCATGAGCAGCGCAATGGAAGCAGACCTTCGGGGGTGATTTCAGGCAGTTTGGATTACATTGTCAAGATTGTACTGGCGACAAGAGAAGCTCAGCCAGGAGGCTGCTGTAGTGACATAGGCATGAGATACCAAGGCCTTGGACCAAAGTGATGTCAGTAGGAAGGCAATGGAGGGGTTGGGTAAGATACTTTGAAGGCAAAGGATCATGAGTAATAATGGACAAGCTGGGTTTGGAAAATTCCAGAGTCTAAGAACATGGCCAGAAAGGGGCTAAGGAATTGTCAAGAATGAGAGAGCTGAAGACTAGGAAATCCACCTAAGGTTAAAGCCCATGTAGGTCCTTAGTGCCTAGCACAACGTCCGGCAGAAGGTACAGACACACTCAGTAAACACTGGTGGAAGGGAGGGAGGGAGCGTGGGTGGTAAAGAGAGAGAAATCCTTTAAAAGGTAGAATCTTAATCCAGGAGGGGCAGGGTTTGGCAAAGGTCCCCAAAGCAGGATGTGATCCCAGAGGGAGGAAGGGCCAGGAGTAAGGGCCTGGCTCTTGGCAGCAGTCAGCCTCTACCTGTGGGCTATGGGACATCCCCAGTCCAAGTGTAACCAGAAGCAGGGACTGAGTCCTCCAAATCCCTGAGAACATTTAATGAACTTTGTCACCTAAATGACAAGAATCCAGGCACAGGAGCCAACCACTCAGATCATCACAACTCTCTTCCAAGATATGACAGTGAAGTCGCCCAGGCTCTCTCCCTCTCCGCTCCCTCCTCCCAGTAATACCACCAGTGGTTCTGGAGCGGGGGCTGTTCCTTTATCCCTAGGCTTTTGAGTCCTAGGGATATAACAGTGATGCTTCATTTGTACTTAAACTGAAAGTGGATCCCAGATGTGGGAAAGAATGAACCTTCACTGAACAGCCGTTACGCACCTCACAGAGAAAGGTACTCCTACCCCCATTTTACAGACGAGGACACAGATTCTCACAGATTCTGAGAGACTAAGTCTTTCCCCTTGTTCATGCAGTATATCATTCTTGGAGGAAAGAAAAGACATATATAGGAACTTAGTTTAATAAAGTTCCCCTGTCATCCGTTTTAAAGCTTCTTGGTTGACTAATTTTTTAGGTTCTTACTCTTCACTTTCATCAAATTCTACATAATAATGAAAGCTAACATGTACAGCTCACTTACAAAGTGCCTGGCAGTGTTCTGAACACTACATATATATTAACACAATCCTTATAACAACCCTATTTTACAGATGAGGAAACTGAGGCACAGAGAGGTTAAGTAACTTGACCAAGGTCACATAAGTGACCTAATAAGTGGTACAGTGAGGAGTCAAACCCAGTTGGTCTGGCTCTAGAATCCATCCACAAAACAGCACACTGAGTTCAGAGGGAAACCTCATAGGACAAACAATCCACTGCAGAGCGTAAGATGTAGAATGTCTTGATTTTACAGTTAACCTGGTAACTTTTTGACAATTTTGAACAGGGTCATGACTACTTAGATTCACTACCTCATAGTTTTTCTGTTGTAATAAAACTAGGGAGCTGTAGTTGTTATATTCTAAGGGATAGTTTAGGAGCCAAGTAAAATGTTGACAAATGAGACGTGTGATTGAGGTCAGAAGTGTATTCAAACCTGTCAAGCCCGGTAGCCAGGACCCCAACATCATTAGCATCCCTCCACTTGGCCAGCTTTCCAGCAGGGAGCTTGGATGCAGCATAATGTGTTGGTGGAGATGAACTCCCTCGGCCGCCAAAGCCGCCCATGTTTCCCGGAGCCCAGTCTCCCTAGTGCCAGGAAACATGGTGTTGCCAGCATGCATTTGTCACTCCGAAAACATGGTTCACCACTCCAGGCAAACTGAAAAGAAATGCACAAAATTCTGAGTTTGGAGCCAGTTACCTCTGCTGATGTCACAAATAAGCTAGGCTGCATTATAAAAGCAGGGAAAGAACAGTAACCATACTTTTATTCAGACTAGCGAGTTGCTGCAACTGTGGGGTGCAATGAAATTGTCATCATCTCAAGTTCTTGATAAAAGCAAAAAGAGAAATAGTAAATTCACAAAGCTTTGACAAGGCACCCAGTACCACTTACAAACAAGGGCCTGACCTACATGCTTGCTTTACTTTCTGCTCTGTTCTTCATCCATCCTTCCTTGCCTGCCCGGAGGGAAAGAGGAAAGCATAAAAAAATAAACAAATACACACATGCATATATGTATGTATATAACAATCTTGAGTTGTGTAGTGAGGGGCTTGAGCCTTTAAATAGAGTCAAGACTTCTATTTAATCCCAGGACAAAGATAGCAAAGATCGCTACAGTGAAAGCACTCTTACATCTTTCCTTCTTGCCTTTGCAGGGTTTGCTGCTATCAGGTAGCACATGAACAGAGGCCATCATCTCATAGCTACCAAGGAGTGATGGTTTTCAGTTACCATTGGGCAGGGCATGCCTCCAAACTGCTGCCTAGAGATAAAGGGCTCTCAGAATCATTAATAAGACTCCGAGAGACTCTCCATCTTCAATTTTGCTTCAATCTGCTAGCTTTAAATACAGCACTTGAGATGTGTATTTCATGCACCCTTTCATGTGGTGCATTGCTTTAGGACATGCTTTCTTTCCCTCTAAATTTATCTTGGCTCTGTTTTCCCGACCAAGAATCAGCTGTTTTTCATGACTAAAGATGCCTTTTTCCTCCTCCTTAGTTTGTGGATTTTCATGGTTGTGCCTTCAGATAAAATGAACCATTGTTGGTATAATGTCCCAATCTTTTCTCTTCCCTTAGACAAAGAGGCCTAGCAACAACAATAAAAAATTTCTAACATGTTCAAACCAAAATTCTGACCAACACAAATAACCCAGAGATATCTGTAGGTAATTTTATTTTACCAGAGAGCCCAAGTTGCAGACAGATACAAATGCCCTTGTCTGTATTTTTCTTTATAGAAATAATTAAATTTAGAAGTGAATTCACTCTGGGTTGGGTTTTTGTCATTATTATTATTTACTATTTCCCTCTTCTGAGCACTCTGACCTTTGGGATTATTGCTGTAGAAATCTTATTTCCATGCTTGACAATGTCAACATCATCTAAGGCCATATGGCATAAACAGCCCAAGTTCTTTTATTCTCAGTCGAAAGCTTCTGGACCTCACTAAACAATTCCTTGGTAAATCCCTTCAGCATCCCTGCTATTTTAATCAATCCTGCACACATGAAGCAGCTGGATCTCTGCTTCATGATTTGTCTCAGGAATAGAAAAATGGAGCTAGAGCCTTCTTATGCCTTGGAAAGAAGAATATAAAGTTGCGGGGAAGCCAAAGTCTTAAAGAAATTTTCATTGTTTCTAGTTCTGACTTGAGTGAGACTTTTGGCAGAGCTAGAGGGAAGGAATCAGACAGAACCTATTTAAGAATTATTGCCAAACTGAAGGATTGAGTTTTGCTTAAGGGATGAGTTAAAGACCCCAGGCCATGGCAATAAGATAGAAAAGAGATTTGTTTTCCTTTATCTCTAGAAAACATTTGATTGGGGAATATAGAACGACAGTCCAAGCAGCATTAGGATTAGACTGAATGGAGAACCTTTTCCAACTCTTGTACCTCCATGACGGTGGAGCTTAAAGGTGCTTGGGCTGGTGAAACCAAGAGAAAAAGAGTAAGATGAGTAAGTACAGCTGCAAGAGCACCTGCACCTGCTACACAGGCTCTGTGTCCATGGTTTTATTGCAGCTGCTCCCAGGGCCACAGTGGGCTCGTAATCACGGGCAATGAGGCAGCAGCTTAGATTAGTAAAAATGGAATATGGGCCATGATGGAGACCATGTAAGAAATAGTAGCCCTCATTTTTAATCTACTCCATTCGCCATTCATTCTCCTCACACAGATGAAACTTGAGCAGAGGCAAAGAGACTCATAAGTGACTTCAGATACTATTCTTGGTTGTGTGTCACATGTCATAGGAGTGTATTCCTTTGCACTGTCCCACAGCAAAGGATGAAGGAGAATACTGGTAGTTTCAGTTACCTAATAGTGCTGATACAGAGAGACAACCATATTATAGCATCTTATCTGCCTAATGGGTCCAAAGGATAGCAGACCCACTGAGTATTTATTTGCTCTTAGCAAATGAGCACATCTGTCACTTATTAATAGAATAAAATCTTCAGGCTTTATTTATGTTTCCCCATTTCTTTTTGCAGTTTAAGATGCTCCTGCAAGATAGCTACTCTTTATAGGCATGCAAACTCTTTATCCCTATTAAAGCAAAGGAAAATATATTCTTCTGGTTTCTAATGTCATTATTATTGGCCATAGACAATTATTATAAGATGTGCTGCCTTCTTTATATTTACTAAAACAGAGCAAAATTTTAGATCTCTGTCTATATTCCAGGAAAGCTCATGGCTTCAGGAAATATTCTGTCTCCTAAAATGTAAATACTACAGCTTTCAACTGCCCAAGAAACCAGACATGTGAGAGATGTAGTGTGGAAGACAGAGCCAGAAAACAAGTGCTTAAGTTCTGTTTCTGTCTATGTAACCTTGGGGCATCTTACTGAAACTCAGTTTCTTCTTCTAGAAAACGGGGAGAATATTAGCTTCCTGCTTTATAGAGTAGTTGTGAAGAGTAAAAAAGACAGGGTCCACGAAAATGTTTTATAAACTAAAGTGCCATACAACTATGAGATATTACTTTTAGTGGAGCATGTATTTGTATATATCCGCTTGTGAGTTGCAAGAAATTTTTTGTATATGTGTATAAATTCACACATACATATTTATGTATTTTGGTGGGGGGATGGCCATAGTTTTCATCAGCATCTCAAAGGACGTCATCACCTAAAATTGATTAAGAACCTCTGGGCTAGTTGGTGTTCCGCATCAACACTCATTAGAAATATGCAACTTAAAACCACTAGGAGATACCAATATACACCCAGTAGGATGGCTGTTATCAAAACGGCAAGCAATACAGAGTATTGGCGAGGGTGTGGAAAATCTGGAACATTCACACACTGCTGATGGAAATGTAACCTGGTACGGCCACTTTGGAAAACAGTTTGGCAGTTTCTTACAAAGTTACACTTACCATACGGCCCAGCAATTTCACTCTTAGTAATCTACCAAAGAGAATGAAACCATATGTCCACACAAAGACCTGTACACAAATTTTCATAGCAGCATTATTTGAAAGAGCCCAAAACTGGAAAGAAAACTCTCCATCAGCTTGTGAATGGATAAACTAAATGAGGCATATGCATATAGTAGAATATAGCTCAGCAATAAAAAGGAATGACACACTAATAAGAACTACAACATGGAGGAAACTTGAGAACATTACACTAAATGAAAGAAGACCCTACAGTGTATGATTCTACATATACAAAATGTCTAGAAATGGCAACTTTATAGGGACAGAAAATAGATCTGTGATTGCCTGTAACTGGAGGGGAAAGGGTGGCAACTGATTGCAAACAGACTCAAAGGAAATTTGGAGGTTGATGGAAGAGTTCTAAAACTAGATTGTAGCAATGGTTTCACAGCTCCGTAAATGCACTAAAAGTCACTAAGTTGTACACGTGCAATAAGTGACTTTATGGTATGTAAATTTTATCCCAGTACAGCTGTTTTTAGAAAAGACATGAATAATGGACAGGATATTTTGACATATAATTGTAAAATAAATACAAATAGCAAAAATTTACCTATAAACTGATTTTAGTTTTGCATACATGTTTCAAACTACTGTCATTTATAGAAAAGTGTTCTTTATTCTCTCTATGCTGCAGTTTCCTGACTTGTAAAAAAAAAAAAAAAGATAATAAAAGTAACTACCTCATAAGCATTTGTGAAGATAAATCAATTAATAGATTTAAAGAATTTAGAAGAGGGCCTGAAACACAATAAGTATGGAATCATGTTAATTATAGCCACTAACTAGAGCTCTCATGCCACTACCAAAAACATATATTTTGTAACATCAATTTCTTTTGATGTTCTTTTCTCTGATGGGAAAAATGGGCATGAATGATTAATGATACTCTCCCAAGTTGACATAAATAAATGCATATTAATAGAGGCTATTCAAAAGGGATGTAGAAAATTTGGAGTTTGATGTAATATATCACAGAGAGCATAATCTACAAAAACTCATTTTGGTTTTAGTTTCATTTCGGAACAAAACAATCAATTCAGAAAAATAACTTTAGTCCTCCTTTCCTCCCTCATTTTCTTCCTTATCTGCTTAGTTGCAGTGCCCATTCTGAACCTCTTCTTATCAATTACAGGATGAAGGAAAATGCCCACCTCTAGATGTAATAAAATTAGAAGGTGCAGAAATTGGCATTGATAGTAGCTTGGGAAAACCATTTGTGTTTAACTGTGTGCCTCAGTCTGGAAATAGAACTTTCTACCTCTGCACAACCTCAAACCAAGAAATGAAAAGGTAATCGATTATTCTTTTATCTTACTAGTTTCACATTGGGTGGGGGAATGCTTCTTCAATAGCAATCTGACAGATTCTTGGGACTGGAAGTAGGGAAGGGAACAGCAAATTCACAGCATGAGTCAATAAACTGTCTTTTTCTTATGTATGAGAAGTTTGGATTTTCATGTTTCTGCCAAGTTTTTTCCTAACAGAATTTCCAAAGAACAGAAGCATCTTCTTCTAACTCATTTACCTTAGATCTCTATATTTTCTAAAAAAGCTCACTACTGCCACAGTTCACATCTAGCTTCCCCAAAAGTTGCCAGATTCATGTATTTTAAACTAATTGGATGGATAGTCAGAGGAATAAAACTAATGTAGTTGGGTTACAATTTAACACACTACAGTGAAATGAGCAAAATTAATAATAATAATATAGTTTTGTGGGGAATTAATGCAGTTGACAGTCTGTAAGCGTACAACCCAGTCTGAGGGTAGAAGTGTGAAGGCATTCTAAGAGGGTAGCCTACAAACTCTAAGCATTCAGCAACTTATGATCATTATTCAGTGTGTCACCCTGAGGGAATGGAGATCATTGGTCAGTCCAGTGAGTCAACTCAGAACTGCTGTGTAAGTACTGCTACTTTAGGGTGATGGGTGGGATAGAATGGGGGAGAGGGAGACAATGACAAAAAAATGGGTCAACAGCGTTTAGAAGAATGCCATATCTCTTTAGAGAATTTGGACTCCAATTTTAAAGAGAGCCCTAGGTCTGAAACCTCTTAGGCAAACAATACACTGTCTCTATTTGTGGAACATTGTGTATTCAAATGCATGTTTCTTTATAGGACAAACAAGGAAACATGCTGATAGCAACTTAATTGTATTTCAATTCACAGACAAAATATTTATTGGATAGCTAATATGTCCAAGACACTGTTTTAAAACCTCTGAGGACTATTAGTGTGATTAGGCACCAATCCTCGCCTTCAAAACAGCTCTGAACCAAGAAGGTAGGATTTTTAATGCAAAATAGAAATCGAGCCGTGCTATAGGAAAAGACAATGTGGCCTAGGAATTGAGGGTGGGGAGAAAAGGTTTCTGGACGTGTGGGTGAGGGAGGAGTTTATGAAAGGTGTGGTATAGCATCAGATATGCATAAAAAAGAAGAAATGGAACACAGAATTGCAGAGGGATTAAATCAAGCTTTGGGGAGAAAAGCATGCAGGATGGTTTGATTGGAAGTTATGGGGTTTAAAAGAAACTTGGAAAAGATGGGGTGGGGTAGATAGGCTGGTACCTGGCTAAGGAGACAAGACTAAGAAATTTCAGTCCTCAAGTAGGGACACTAACAGTGCACTAAAGGTGGCCACCTTGTCCAAGGAACACTTGGGGAGGTAGTTTAGAACAGTGGCTATTTGCCAGTCTTTCCATATATTAATAGCCAGGGCCTTACAGTTATCAGCCCTGCTGATGTTAAATTCACATACCTCAGTAAAATAATGAATACATTTTCCCTTAGGCACTAATGAAACTATAGTAAAGGAGAAGAACAAAAATAAATTTATTTTAAATACCCCTGGTGGGTGTGGGATTTTGCCACCTAGTAACACCAATTTTATAAGAATGTGTTGCTCTTCAACCATGAATTTAGAGCCATGAAATATACCTGAGGCTCAGGACTCTTCTGTCTGAACAATGGGTTTCAGGGAGAAAAACAAGGCCCTCTGAATGACACTTATCAAGCTCCCCAAGGAAAGCACCTCTCATCTTTCGGTCTTTCAGGTGGCTTGAAGCAATGGACAGAGCGGCCCATCCTGTCCACCAGGTAAGGTGTCCTTGATGTTTATCTGTGCCTTCATTCTGCTTTTCTTCTCCGAGGGGGAAAGGATCAAGTTAGATGTCATGCAGTCCACCCTGAGACTTCTCATATCTGCGATAAAAGCTGGGATTTGCAGTCAACAGGATTTTCCACTCAGATTTTATGGAGGTGCTTGCATTCCTGCTGTTCTTTTTGTTTTCAGTGGTTTGTATGGCATTCCTCTCCGTGAGCTCAGTGGGTAGTTCCAACTGGGGTGGAATTTCTCCTTGACACAGAACAGCCCAGTGGTTTAACCATGAGGTTAAACCACTGCTACTGTTTTTTCACACTCCCTAAGAACAAGGGCTCAGGGATATCTTGGGATAGTGCTGTTGGCCAAGCAGCTTATTAGAAAATGATTCCTAGCCCTGAAGTAATATCGTTTTTAATTTAGATTTGACCTATAAACTGAGAGATAACTTTGTAAGATCAACAGGTGAGTCATCACTTCAGCCCCTAAGTCATTTGATACCCTTCTTTCTGAGCTATGACCTGGTCAAGAGGGAGGAAACTGCTTCAATATTCAATTGTTTCATGTTTATGCTGTAGATATGATTTCTAATAAGGTTACAGAGTTCCTTTAAATATGCTCATTTCCTCACAAAATGGCATACAAGAAAAAGATATTTACTGTCAATAATCTTCTCTACATATTTTGGCTCTTGTACATTCAGGTAAATTTGGGTTGCTTGAGCTTAAATGTACTAACCCCGTGCCCTGTAACTGTACCTTCCGAATAATCACCAGCATTATCATACGATAAACAGCAGGACTTGTGTTTCACTTTGCATGGAACACAATGCTCAACACACTCATCCGTCTCTCCAGTGCATCATCGATGAGCCTCGATATTTTTAAGAGGGATCTATTCTGCTCATGCACTCAGGGTGTCTGCAGCAGAGTGAAAAATGAATACCCAAACTCCCAGCAGGCTCCCGCTACACAGCAAAGAATTCAGCCAGCTCTGCATTCTGAAGTCTTTTGCACTGCTGTGTTAAAACTAAAGAGCAAAAATGAAACCAATAAAGAAGAGAAACTGGCCAGTGCCCAGCAAGGTATTCTGATAAAGGGATGAAGCACCATGTCCCCTGCCTCAGGTCAAGTTCCCAGGAAAAGCCTGCCACTCCCTCAGGACTATGGATCGAGGGCTGACCTCCAGGGTAGAGGATCTTGATTTATCATGGGCCTTCCACAACACGGACCATATGAGCCTAAGGCCTGATCTGGCCTGGGGCATTTAACTCACTCCTTTGTACAAATGGGAGTGCTAGATAAAGTAAAGCATGAACCAGGGGCTGCAATTAGTCACAGTGAACATACCAGGAACAGGGCTAGAAGGACAATCCCAATGGTGAGTAAAATAACACACTGGGGCCAGCACTTATAGACAGGGCCTTTAAACAACAGCCTTTGCTGAGCTGCCCGTTTCCGTTTCCTTTCTATACATCACTGATAATTCTTTTGATTTCCTCACAATAGAAAAGAAGCCAAAGAGAAGGGATGTCTATGGACATGAAAAGGGAGAAATTCTCTATAGCCAATGGATAAATTCAGATTGTCTGGCTTGTTGCTCAAGTATTCGGATTGCCTTAGCAATAGAATCACTTAGGACAGAAGCCTCTCTGAAGTCAGTCTTGGTGCTGATGTCATTGGCTCTGGGAGTCAATGACCACTGGCACAGGATGGCCACTCAGCTGATCCCTTTGTGTCACACCTGCAGAAGCATGTATGGGAAGACGTTACTCTGCACAACAGGAGCCTCCCGCCCCTGGCTATCAAGAACCCAGAGTGCCTGGGCCTTCTGCACCAACTTGACAGAAGCACAGACATGTGGATCCAGCACTATTGCATTCTGAAGGATGGCTGCTTGTACTTCTACGCTAGCATTCGCTCCACCCAGGCCTCAGGTATGGACTTAACTTTCACCTGAAATAATAGTAATTACCGTCATAATAGTAATGACATCTTAGCTTTACAGAGACTTTACCAAACTTTATGCTGTGTAAATTAGTTCAGTTATTGTCTGGAGAAGGGATACTATTTTTTTTTTTTTTTTTTTTTTTTTTTTTTTTTTTTTCGGTACGCGGGCCTCTCACTGTTGTGGCCTCTCCCGCTGCGGAGCACAAGCTCCGGACGCGCAAGCTCAGCGGCCATGGCCCACGGGCCCAGCCGCTCCGCGGCACGTGGGATCCTCCCAGACCAGGACACGAACCCATGTCCCCTGCATTGTCAGGCGGACTCTCAACCACTGCGCCACCAGGGAAGCCCGGGATACTATTATTATTCACATTTTACAGATAGGAAAACTGACTGGAAAGTCTACACAACTTGACAAGATCTCGTGTAGTAAGCAATGAAGCTGAGATCTAAATGCAGCCAACCTAACTCCAGAGCCTGCACCCCTAACCCCGTGATTTTACTGCCTGGAAAAACAAAAACTAAACCCCTTCATTTTTTTTATCACTGATGACATTCAGAGTCGATGCCAGTAGTTTTCTTGGCTAGTGGCTCTACCCTTTTCTGATAGTATCCCTAATCTTGGACAAGTGAGTAATGAAAAGAACATTAATTGTCAATTTTCCTTAGGCAAGTTACTTAACTTCCTAAAACTTAGTTTCGTCATTTATAAAATGGAAACAGCTATCTATTTCACAGGACTATTGTGAAGATTGAATGAAGTGATTGCCATTTAGAGTCTCTTAAGTTCTACATACAAAGTACTCGACACAAAAAGCTTTCTCTCTATAAAATGTATATATATTTATTAAATTATATATAAATATTATACATAATATATATTTTAATATGTTAAAAGCTATATATAAAAATGAGTATGTAAACAATATAATATAGTAATAAAATAATTGTGCACGATTTCTACAAGAACGATTATTTACCTTCTTGTCATTTTTGACAAAATAGATTACAGATGTTTTATTTGCAGTTGAACTTTTTCCCAAACAAATAATCCTTAAATAATTTTCAGTAATGAAGATCCTGGAATCTTAGTCATTTAATTTCCTTTTTTAGCATAAATGCCTTTCTTTAATTAAGCTAGATAGCCATGCCAAATGGGAAGGAGGTATCTGGTGACCATTCTGACCTTCTTGGAAGGGTATGAAAGAGGTACAAACTGAGCATCACACTATGGTCCTTTTCTCATCACTCAGGATGAGCAATACAATGACTCTCTTTTACTTACTCAGCCTTCCACTTTGAGAGTATTAAAACATGACCCAGAATATTATTCAACTATTAGGAAATAGCCAGCATCTCTAAGCACTTACAGAACACACTGTTCCTATGCAATCCAAATCCACAGCTTTAAGCACCTGACTCCAGGATGAGAATGAAGATAGACAAAACAAACCTCTAAAGTAGTCATTGACTGGGGCTTTTATTATAAAATATCACTGCAAAAGTCTGAACCATTATAACTAACAAATCAATGAAGGTCATTTTCAAGAGAATGTTTCCATAGGTAGAAAGTGAATGTTTAGGATTGAATGCTCAGATTACTCCAAACTTAAATATTAACCAAGTGCTTCCAAACCCCTGGGGCCCAGGGACCACTACTGATTCCAAGAGTTTAAAATGGTAATGACAGCCACTAAGTGGCCTCCCTTATTCTGAAAGGTCCGAGGAGGCCCTATTTAGAAAATCCTAGTTGGAGAGCTGGGAAACAGCTACTAATAAACGGCCTAAAAATAATAACAGTAAAAGCAGATAACAGAGTTATCTTTTAGTGGGTAAAGATTTTGTACTGGTTACTCTAGTAAGTGTTTTTACTTATTATTACGTTTAATTTCTACAACAATCCTATAAATAGGTTATTAGCCCACCTACAAGTTTGGAAACTGATGCTTAGCAAGGTTAACTCATTTGCCCAAGTTCCCTTAGCTAGTAAATGGTGAAGATAGAATTTGAACCTAGGCAGCCTAAGTTACACTAGCCAAAAGGAAAAATAGACAAGGGGGAAAATGTGAAAGCTTTCTTTATATTCATCCTTATTATCTCACACATCTTTCCAGAAACTTCCATGGTCCTTTGTTGCATCCAGAGCACTCTAGGGCCTTCTACTTTGTCCCCAAACCCTTCTTTCTGGCTTTCTCTTCCACTCCTGTGTTAAAGCACCCTGTACTCTACATGCACACATGGTCACATTCTATTTACTTAGCACACCCCACCTCTTGGACTTTTCTCTGACCCCATGTCTTTGCTTATGTTAATTCCTTCCCCTGAAACATTCTCTACCTACTGATTCCCCAACACAAGTTGTCCAGATTCTATCTGTCCTTCAAGTGCTTATTCAAATGTTGGCCATCTCTGTTAGAAAGGAATCCCAGATGGTCCTAGGTAAACAAAGCATCTCACTTTTCCAAACTTCCACACTCACCCATCTTGCGACACTTATCACCCTCTACTTTGTATTTTATCTCTAGTTGGCTATTTATCTCTTCTAAGGGATTATGTACTCAGAGATGACTCTATATTTTGTATGTTTAATAAATGAATGAGTAAACAACCAAATTGACTCAGTTGGCCACTATTCCCATGAAGTGTGGGTACTGTAGTTTGTCATACCCTCATTTAACAATGGAGAAAGATTAGAAGATTACAAAGCCAATTCAAAGGCAAAACCAGAACTCAGGCCACCAGATACCTGGGCTTTTGGCCATATTACACTCTTTCCAGCTGTAAGAAGTTATCTAATTTCTATCTATTTTAAAATTTTTCTCCTGAAAATATATTATTTTGTGGCTAATAAAAATAAATTCAAAGCCATTCATTCTTTCCCAGCCTTACTTCTTTTCTTTTTTTTAAAAAAAATTATTTATTTATTTATTTTTGGCTGCATTGGGTCTTTGTTGCTGTGCACGGGCTTTCTCTAGTTGCGGTGAGCGGGAGCTACTCTTCATTGCGGTGTGCAGGCTTCTCATTGCAGTGGCTTCTCTTGTTGCAGAGCATGGGCTCTAGGAGCACAGGCTTCAGTAGTTGTGGTACGCGGGCTCAGTAGTTGTGGCTCACATGCTCTAGATCGCAGGCTCAGCAGTTGTGGTGCACGGGCTTAACTGCTCCGCGGCATGTGGGATCTTCCCAGACCAGGCCTCGAACCCATGTCCCCTGCATTGCGGATTCTTAACCACTGCACCACCAGGGAAGCCCCCAGCCTTACTTCTTGAATATCCTATCTTCATAGGTCCTTAATTTCTAGCCCAAATTATTTCAATATGAATGAAAAGAACATGTTCCTTACTGAAATTCCAACAGAATTTTTATATCTAGGCCAGGTTCTAAAATAGAGGCCTGTGATTTCTGTTTTTACATGACTCTACTCTTCCTTGAATAAAAGATGCCTGAGTATGCACCTTGTTCCAGAAGGTGTACTTTATTGCCACCGCCTCCCCACTGCCACCCTGACAGCTGTTGGGTCCAGCTGGAAGCTCTCCCAGGGTTAATCCACTGCTAATCCTTCTTCAGCATTAAAGTGGCTGTGCAGGAATTCTTCTGAAGTTCTTTACCCTTCCCTAGACTTGAATTTTAAATTGAGGTTTACATGCTTTTTCTAAGAGTCCTTTTCAATCTTCTTATACATCTTAACTCAGATCATGACCTGAGGCTCACAGCCAGTGGTCCTGCATAATGAAACTTAAGATAGGATCAAGGCAAATCCAAATTTGCTATGGAAAATTCCCCAAATAAATATGCCCCTCTCCACTGTCCACAAAAAGTCACTGCCCTGGTGAACCACATTTTTTTTTTCCAGAGGACTGGATCATACTGCTCAAGTGTATTGGAATGGGAAAGTTAGCATGTGCTATTGAATGCTTCCTATGCGTCCAGGACTTGGATAGGCACTTCATGTTCTTTATCTAAAACTAGTATCTGCAAAACATCCACAGTTATTGTCCTATTTTAAGTGAGAAACTAAAGCTTGGAGAAGTTAACTAGCACATCACTGGTCAACCAGCTATTAAGTGACAGAGACAAACTCTGAACAAATGCTATCGAAATGCTATGCCCAAACTCTTAGCCACCATACTCTGTGTAGCACTCCCTGACAGAAATTAGTCTTCTAAAAGCAGTACTCGGTCAGTAATGTTGTGTGTCTGGTCTCTGTGCTCTGGACATCAGCACACTGACTGCAATAGCCAGGGTCCACTCAGTCCAACAACCAAAGGAGTTGTGAGGACAGCAAAGAAATTGAGTTGAATGGCTGAAACCATGCTGCACCATGAACACTACACGCACTAATATGTTTAGTTTAACTTAATCATTTTATATGCATGGAATATGAATCATTATTATATTAATAAAGATTATACAGGGTTCTAATGCTCATTTTCTTCTAGTTGACACTAAGTAAATGACCTTTGCGCTGGTCTGAGCTATAGTTCGTTCTTTACTTACATTGTTCAAGCTCTGCTTGGCTCTTGCACATCCCACCCTGGTTTGGTTCCTAGTTCTCCCCTGTGAAGGTCATAACCTTGAAGCAGGCCTTGATTACCATTTATAGCAGTATTTATCAAACTGCAGGTTTTGACCCTGTTACTGTGTCATACAATCAATGTAGTAAATTGTGACCAGTATTTAAAAAACAATAGCATAGGATTTAATTGAATAAAAAATATCATGATACATCACAATGTTTCACAAAACTTTTGGTTTAATTGTATTAAAACATGTAGAGGTCTGTATTTATTACATCTTTATATCACAGCCAAAAAAAGTGGAAAAATACTAAAGTACAAAAACCCCGTCTCTGTATATATCCTGGTTCACACAGTCAGTTTTCTTTCAGAATATTAGAAACAGAATATTTAAAGAAGGTTCTTTCCTTTCTATTATCTTTGTAATATATCTGTCATATTATCTGCTTTGTTATTAAGACTCAGCCTTCTACGTTCACCACTTCAGAGACATGGTCCCCTGGCTGCAGCATCTCGGTTACTTTACTGTTTTATTTTCATTTATTTTATTTTATTATTCATTTTACTACATTGATTTATGTTCTTTATTAGAGACCTGGGACACATCATATGATATTTCTTATTTCTGAAGGTATCTGTAGTATTTGGGGCATGACTTAGCTCTTGTGACAGTCACCTGTGATGCTGAGAGAATAGTGAGGGCAGCGAAGAGGAGGCAGGGAAAGATAACAGTGAGAGGAGGGGAAAGAGCAAAAGCCATGAGAAGCAACACAGCCCTGATTTCCTGTAAAAACCCTATGAGATGCTAGTCCCACATTTTACTTTCAGCTAAATATGCCTCAAATATATATTTTGGGAGTCGGAGAAATAGCCCCAGTCAGTTAGGTCCCTGAAGTCTTTTCTCACCGTTACGGAAGGTGCTAGTACTTTAACAATATGTATTACTGGCTGGCCTATGCCTGCTAATATTAAAAAGCCACTGTGATTATTCCAGAAGCCTGTTAGTCAAAGTGCCTCTTCATAGGCCTGAAGCCCTTTGTCATTCACAGTATACTTGATAATTTTTTTCCTTTTATCTCTCTCCAGCAAGAGCTGGAAGTAACAAATCGTGATTGTTAACTATTATTCTTAAACAAATCACATCAAGTTCTGTATGTGCTGCTCAGATATATTTTACATTATTGCAACAAATGGATAGTTCTTGTGAGAAATCTCTGTCCAAACACTGTGCCAGCTTGCTATTTATTGCTGCCACCTAATGACAGAGACCAGCCCAATGAGGTCACTTGAAATGAGGTAATGGGGTTATAATTGG
This sequence comes from Phocoena phocoena, assembly GCF_963924675.1. NCBI lineage: Eukaryota > Metazoa > Chordata > Mammalia > Artiodactyla > Phocoenidae > Phocoena > Phocoena phocoena. The sequence continues at coordinate 84,379,867 of NC_089221.1, read as the reverse complement.
ATGACTTTACTGCTAATCATTTCTACCCTACAATTAGTTAGGAGAGGTGTCAGAAACTTTCCTGTTTGTAGCAGACACCTTTTGGGCATAACTTTCTATCCATTCTCAAAATGGGTAGGAATGGAGGAAGGTATTCTTATCTGTTCAGACATATGAGAAAAGGAAATTCACAAGCAGGAAGAAGTCAAAAACCAGTACGTAATATAAATGGTGTATACTGTTGTTTGGAGCAGAGAATTAAGACAGCAAAATAACCCTCAGATAAGTCCTTAGGTATCCTATAGTCCTGAAACATCTAACACATTGCTTATTCTACATCTAGTATACACCCCCAAAACATACACCTATGCAAAAACTTGCGTGCAAACATCGCAATGTTATTCATAATAGCCAAAAAATTGAAGAAAACTCAAATGTCCAAACTAACGAATGGATAAATCAAATATGCTATATCCATACAATGAAATTTCAGCAATAAAAATACATGAAGTACTAGTACATGATACAAAATGAATGAACCCTGAAAACTTTATGCTAAGTGAAATAAGTCAGTCACAAAAGATCACATATCGTATAATTCCACTTATATTAAGTGCCCCAGGAAAAATCTATAGAGACAGAAAGTTGGTTAGGATCGCCTAGGCTTAGGATGGGGAAGCAGATGGGCAGTGACTGCTAATGGGTATGGAGTTTCTTTCTGAGATGATGAAATGTTCCAAAGGTAGATTATGGTGGTGGTTGCACAACTTTATAAACAAACTAAGAATCAGTGATTGTACACTTTAAATGGATGAATATTATGCTGTGTAAATATTATCTGAAAAAAGTTGTTTTATATCTGTCTAGCTCAAAGAAAGAAGTCACTCTCCGATTTTGGTAAACACCATTTTACTGGAGCCTACTAAAAGAAAAAATTCTAACCGTTTCTAAAATAAATGCTTTCCTAGAAGTTAGTTCTAAAATGGATTCTTTTTAAATGAAAAATTTTAGAGAATTTAATAGTGCAACTAAACCCCCTCTGTAGAGTAAAGAATTTTTAAAGTCCAAAAGCCACTCATTCTGTCTAAAAAGAAAAATTTATGACTTCCTGACAGTGTATATTGTTATCAAGTGTAGCCAAAGAAAAACAAAAATGAGCCAAATTTTCCTTTCACAGTCCCTTACTACCATACCAGCATAGAATACTTATCCCATAGAGTAGCAAAAATCCCAGTCGTATTTTGGCATTTTCTTTGCTAGTATAGTGCAGTAAAGTGGCTACTGGGGTGGGGACAGTGGGAGGTTGGGGAGCGAGAATAATAAGAGTTAGTAAGCACAAGAAAGAGATCTAAAAATCTAATCATCACTATTAATGGCGTTACCTAGAGTATCTGCATGAGATTCAGGTTACCTCAGAGCATCAAGACAACATAAGGAACACACAAGTGTTGATTTTTCGGCACCTTCTCCTAGACTGATGTCTTCTCCCCGCACCCCAACCCCTAAACAATGTAAACAGAATTCTGGCCAAGCAATATACAGCCACTAACATAGATTCAAAGGACCATGGGGAAGAAATTATCTTTTAAAGCCAGTCATTTATTCTCATTTTAATTCAAGTTGGTGCCCTCACATCACCCCGTGGGTTCATATTTTAAATGTGCTTTGCATATGCACAAAGAAGGTGAGAATCTATGTTGGTTGTAGAAACCTCTGGCCATCTTCATAACTCCTCAGGATGTCTTAATGGTTCTGCCCAAACAAATACTATTTAATTTTTCCTCTAATGTAATATTGTAGGTGTCAATATTTGATACTGAAAAATGTATTTCAAAATGTGTCCTCCAGGAACACACTAAAAGAAGGAGCCTAAAGAAACTACTTTAGGCCCACAGTAACAAAAAGCTAAATATTGAACATGTCATGAGAACACTGTAGAAATGAAAAACAGGAAATCCAAACTTTGTTACCAGTCTTGCCATTAATTATTAGTGGATGACCTAAGTTATCAATATATATTCTTTTGGAGCCTCACTTCTTCATCTGTAAAACAAGACACCTGGACTAGAGGTTCCTTCAGATACAAAATCTTCTTGACACCTTTTCAGACTTTTTCTCCATCTTACTCTTTCCCTATTCTCCTCACTTGCTTTTTTCCTTTCACCCTCTGTAGGTGGCCTTTATCTACAAGGATATAGGGTGAATGAGCAGACTCTTAGCTTCAAGCAATCAGTAATTGAACTCAAACCTCCATCTGAAGAATTCAAGACTTTCTATTTCTGTGCAGAAAATAAGACAGAAAACCAACGGTAAGTCAAGGTCTACGTATTTCTTCTTCTTCATCAGTCCTGACAGAAGCCTTCTAAGCAAACCCTTATCCTTATTTTCCAGCTTCAACTCCACATCCTCAATTAAATATCTCCCTTTCTTTGCATAGTCCCTATAGTTAATATTCCCCAGGAATTTTTTTTCTTTCAATGCACAGAAGATGACTCTTCTAGAAGTATTTTTTTTCAAATGAAAAAGGAGTCCATAGTTCTTCCCAAGGTAGTGGCTGACTCAGGTTTCAACATAAAAAATCCACTAACACTGTAACCCGTAAATATTGTAATTTATTAATTCACAGGTTTGTTGTTTCACCACCTTTCACATAACTCTTATTGATATGTCCATCTGGTCAGTTGTTTGGTTTTGTTATAAGCCATCGAAGGGCATAGGACTCATCCATCTAAATTGTATGTTTAGTATCCAACTTGGCATGTACAAATGGGTACTGGTTTCATAAAGATTCTGAGAAAAACCCAGCAGTAAAGTTAACAGAGACAAAACCATGAAACAGAGGAAGTACCTAGAGTATCCTCCTTCATCTCTCAAGTCTCCCTGACCTAACTCCAATCCCCAGGACATCCAATGTCCTACATCTCCCATTCCTACCCTCAACTGCTTGGTGACCATCCAGACACTTTTTTCCAACTATCTGGATAAAAAGGATCTAATAAAGAAATTTACAGTGATTTATTAAAACAAAGGACATGGTAAAGCTTCCAGGGCCATTTGCAAGAATCAAATTCACTGTTTCAACCCAAAGAAATAAAACTCCAAAAGTAGAATTTCAGTAATCTCCAGCAAGTGACCATTTGGAGAAGGGAAAAGGATTTCCTAGGCCTTCCCTCGTTATGTAACCTTCCTTGCTCCACTCACTCCTAAGCATGGGCTAGAGTGGGAGGATAATGAATATAGAATTGCTAGATACTTGCCAGGATCTTCTTCCTCAGACTGTGCTGTATAATCTGGTGGCAGATAAAGATGGTCCCTTGAAGGTGAGGCTCCAGCCTTCTATTATTGTAGAAAAGGGGTCACTGAAAGAGAGTTAACTCCTATCTGATAAAATTTACTGGCTTCTCTAAGAGAGGAAGTTGAATAGTTGGATCTCACTGCCAAATCCATGAGTGGATACTATCAAGAGGAAACAATACTAAGTCATTAGAGAAATATTTAAAAGAGCAAGAGTTTCACAAATTGTGGTTTATGGAACTCTGGCTCCACAAGATAGCCCACTCCCCAAAAGTAGTGAAATAAGTTTAGGAAATGATACAAATCATATTCCCCTCTCAGAGAATCACAAAGTATATTAACTCAATGTTTCTGAGACACATTGCTGGAAGGAATCCTGGTTAACTCCCCTTAACTCCCACTACCTAAGCTTATCTGACCTAAACTACTTTAAAAAAATAACACCTATTAACCACCCTTATAATAAACATCATATGGGCACATTTTATAAAACATCATCCAAGAAAATGAAAGGAACAGAGAGGAAGAGAGAGGAGAGTTAACTGGAGTGTTTGCTGTGGTTTCAAGAACGTGACAAAGAAGTATTTGGTCCTAATGGCAACATTTGATTACTATACATTTGATCAACTAAACTTTAAATAGAAACAGAAAATACTAGTAATAATTTTAAATCCTACAACTGCATTAATTACTATTTACTAACATTGTACCCTCTTCTGGCCCTATTATTTACATTAACATGGATTTAAATCATAGCTACCATTGCATATTTCTCTTTTGGTGTTTTACCTTTTTGTTCAATCCAAAACCTAAGGATCATGGTTTAATTTATTAATTTTGAACTAAATAACAAAGAGAAACATTTACAAGATAAATTAAAAGATTTTGTAACATTTCATCTCCCTAGAGTGCAACAATTTTTTAATGACCTGTCCTGTGATGTTATTTCTGCAGCTGGATTACAGCTCTGAAAATGTCTATCAAAAAATGGCTTCCTTTGCATCAGGCTATTCAAGACTTCATGAATCGACCTCTAGAGGAGACCAGAATGTGACTGAAATCCTAATCTTAAGAGAAGGGATCCACAAAATCACCACCATCTAGTTGTGGGAAGAAACAAAAACATTTATCACTATATAACTTTTCAAATGAATGTTCCTCCAATATATTAAAATTTTGTGATAAGATTATAATTTTGATTCTGAACCAAAACACCAAAATCTCATGTGACACTCAAATAACTTATATCAACATCATTAAGACCTCTATGTTTTTTCCCCCATGGGCTGTACATGTTAGCATCAAAATATAGTATGCCCCATATCCCTGGCTTTTTGAAAGGATGTAATACAAGAAAAGTTAATTTATTTTATTCTTTCTTTTATATTCTTCGCTAAATGTTCCACTCTGCTCTTTGGCTATAGGTTTCCTAAAATTTCTCTAGGACGTGATGTGGGAAGCTGATATTTGGGAAATTTAAGATCATGGAAATTAAGTGGCTTAAATGATGAGTAAATAATTCAGCTAAACAAAGGTCATCTTAAAATCAACTGGCCCAAGTGCCTTCCAAAACTTCACAGATGAAAGAAAATAATAATTATTGTTATAAAAATAAAATAAGGAAATAATTAGACTGAATTTAGGGGAGAAAACTCAGAGGCATGGGTCTTATTATTACCTGAATTATTGTCTGAATATCTATCACACTGAAAAGGGAAAACAAATCAAGAATTTTCTGTTCTTAATACTGAAAGTAAGATTCAGAGAAATTCAAAAGTGAATTCCAAGCATTGACTTCATTTCTCAGTGGAACAATCCCAATGTGTATCCAAGACGTTGTGTTGCACTCAGAAGTCCCATGCCCTCACTAATGGAACATGGAACACAGCTTTCAGAGCACAGATTCAAGTGCTCTGGAGCAACTTATGACAATAATAAAAACTGGAAAATTTGTCAAAATATTTCGGAACTCACAAGGACCTTACAGCTTAACCTCTCTTCTTTGTGGCTGAGGCTCAGAGAGGTAATTGCCTCTTGAAGTTCACAAAGGTTGAACTGGAGCCGAAGCCTGGAGCTGAATTCAGATCTTCATCCCTCTATCCAGCATTGTTTCCACTCATCCTACAGCCCCTCATTGTGCCCAAGGATGTGGTGGGGTTTAATAGAGATAATGCAGCTACTCACTCCCCAAACTTGTTGAATACTTCTAGTCTTTCGCTGAGAACTGAAAAACATTGATTCCAGCAATAAACCATGTTTATATTTCTACAGTCTCATGGAGGGCCTTCATGTTAATTCAAATCATAGCCTTTTCCAGAGAATCTTAAATATAAAAAAGATATAAAAATTCATGCCATTGTTCCTACACTCTTCACCTCCGTCCCCCACCCAAAAGACTGAACTCTTTAACTAGAAGGTTACACTTTGCAGCTGTCCTTCACCACAACTCAGAAAAAGGAGGCTTGTGAGTGTGTAAGCATGTGCAACTTAGCTCCCATATTAAGAGAAGCTGCCCAAATGAACTCATGCCCTAAAAGGCATGCTGTAGTACTCTGACCAGCTTAATACCATAATCAAAAATATTCAATTAACAATAACAGATAGCCCTCTGTTCTGACAATGGTCCCTTTGTGCTCCAGTATTTGTCATGATAATAATGAGGACTTTCAGCAGAGGCATTACTGATAGTAATGTTCATGTCAGAAACCTGGAGCTCACACATCTGCTCCCCAGCGGAGCACTCCGCCTTTCTGGAGCCCCATCAAAGAATGTACAAACTGTGCTGTTAGACTGCCAACAAACACATGAAAGAAAGCTCAACATCATTAATCATTAGAGAAATGCAAATCAAAACTACAATGAGATATCATCTCACACCAGTCAGAATGGCCATCATCAAAAAATCTACAAACAATAAATGCTGGAGAGAGTGTGGAGAAAAGGGAACACTCTTGCACTGCTGGTGGGAATGTGAATTGGTACAGCCACTATGGAGAACAGTATGGAGGTTCCTTAAAAAACTACCATATGACCCAGCAATCCCACTACTGGGCATATACCCTGAGAAAACCATAATTCAAAAAGAGTCATGTACCAAAATGTTCATTTCAGCTCTATTTACAATAGCCTGGAGATGGAAACAACCTAAGTGCCCATCATCGGATGAATGGATAAAGAAGATGTGGCACATATATACAATGGAATATTACTCAGCCATAAAAAGAAACGAAATTGAGCTATTTGTAATGAGGTGGATAGACCTAGAGTCTGTCATACAGAGTGAAGTAAGTCAGAAAGAGAAAGACAAATACCGTATGTTAACACATATATATGGAATTTAAGAAAAAAAAATGTCACAAAGAACCTAGGGGTAAGACAGGAATAAAGACACAGACCTACTGGAGAACGGACTTGAGGATATGGGGAGGGGGAAAGGTGAGCTGTGACAAAGCGAGAGAGAGGCATGGACATATATACACTATCAAACGTAAGGTAGATAGCTAGTGGGAAGCAGCCGCATAGCACAGGGAGATCAGCTCAGTGCTTTGTGACCGCCTGGAGGGGTGGGATAGGAAGGGTGGGAGAGAGGGAGACGCAAGGGGGAAGAGATATGGGAACATATGTATATGTATAACTGATTCACTTTGTTATAAAGCAGAAACTAACACACCATTGTAAAGCAATTATACCCCAATAAAGATGTGAAAAAAGAAAACAAAAAACTGTGCTGTTACCAGGCAGCAGGCTAGCGACCACAGCCAACTGTAACACTGGCATGGAGCTTTCCCCTGATGGAGAAAAACAAAAGTGACTACCTCAGTAAGAGGTGAATACAGTTTTTCCTGAATTAAGCACTCATGTAACTCACTTGAAAGTGAAAGGTATCAACACTCCAAGTTCAGAGCCACTCCTCAAAAACTACTGTAGTTATTCCTGGAAGGTTCTAGAGATCTAAACAATGCCAGACATATTAAATAAAAAATTTTGTGTAAACATTTTAATGTGGAGAGGATTCTGAGCGTTTATGTGATTTTTAAGGGATATATGACCCCAAAAGAACTTTTATTTCTAAGATTAAAAACATTTCCCAAGATCCACAAGATTTCCATCCCCAGTAGGAATACTAGGGAGGGAAAAGTACAGGGCCACCCTTCTATGGAAACACTATCTGACTGCACATTTTAGGGTTAGCCCACCTTTTGGCAAATCAAGGACAGCTCCCCATGAGCCCAATAGTCAGTTAGTCAATAAATGTTCATTGAGCACCTACTATGGGTGAAGCGCTAGTTGTCAGCAGTGCGCTACTATTCAGGAGAGGCAGAAAACATTGTTCAAAGCATGCACTCTGTAGCCAGATGGCCTGAGATCAAATTCTTACCCTGTCACTTCCTGGCTGTGACCTTGGGCATGTTACTTGAACTCTCCCTGCTTTAGTTTCCTCATCTATAAATGGAGATAATTACAGTGTGTGTCACATGTCTATGAGAATTAAATGAACAATGTATGAAAAGCACTGTAACAGTGAGCAGCCCCAGTGAACTCTCAATATGATTATCAGTATCATCAGCAAGCATTGTCAGCTAGCTATATACAGACTTCCCATCTCTGTGGACAGCTTCAGAAGAAACATATCTTGTCTCCTTCACCTCACTACCTGAAGGCAGAGAGAATGGAGGAGAGTTCCCTCAAGGTTTCCTTCTTATGTGGCTTTAAAAGAGAGGACCAAATATAGTTTCAGGCGTTCTGGGTTATATGCAGCATAATATTGCCTATTTAGAACCCCAAAGACTGGCCTGCAGTTGTCAAAACTCTCTTAGCCCAACTTCTTAGTAAACTTGGAAGATTTCCCATCAGCATTCCTAGAAGCCCTAAGCTAGGCCCAAATTATTCTCAGAAGGTCCCTGCAGGGCCTAAGTCGGGCTGATCTAACTCCAATTCTCATTCAGCCTCATCTGTTGACTTAATGTGCATACTATAAGAAAAACCCCTAGAACTGTTCTGTACTTGGGAATTACATTTAGCGAAGTTAATAAATATCAAAGAACACAATGATTATTCCCTTAAGAAGGGAACACTAGAAGCAATCATTCTATTTCCTTTATTTGCCTCACCCACTCAGCCTAAGGAGATAATGTCAGTGATCCCTTGCCTCCTAATAATCTCTCAAGATTCTTCCTGGGTTTGGAATAATCTTCCCACACACATACACTTTTGAGAGAAAAATAATTTTTCTATAGAGGTTTTGCTAACAAAGTAGAATCCTGTTTTCCATTCTAGTCTACCCAACAATCATGTAAAACCCATTTCAAAGGCATATTCACAGCAGGATATAAAAGATAATGAAATTATAAAGCATACTTTTAAAAAAATAACCACTGTATTCTAATAGTACCTTATATCTTATAATATTACCTATGTATATTTTTGGTTTAAAAAATATCCCTTCACACATTTCCCAAACTGTCTTTTTAAAATGGAACCCATTCTTAAGCAGAGAATTTTCATATCAGTGCCTCTTCACATGCTATGAATACCTAGAATGCATAAACAGGGGTCTGAATATACTACTAGATTATTTGATCAATCATCTGAGGCAGAATGGGGAGGATCTCACATCTGGAATTATTGGTATGATGACTTCAGGGAGGCAGGAATATGTCTGTCTTACTTATCATCTTCCCTGAAGCTAGCACAATGTCCAACATACATTAAACATTCAATATTCATATGGTAAAAGCATAAATAAATGAATTCCCATTTATTGACCTGATCACAGATGAAAATTAAATCTGCTAATTTTGAGTTTAGATTCTGACTTGCATTAGGACTTTACAGAAAGATTTTGGAGAGAACTTAAGCATAAAGATGTTATAATTATGAAGAAATTGTGGCATCTTATAGAACCTAAAGGCAAAAATGCACCTCAGAGTCAGTCTCAATGGGGATTGAAGCATAAGAAGAAACCCAAGGTATCTTCTCTCTCTGCTCTATGGCTTGTTATGCCACTTCATTCTTCTTTCTCCCTGCAAGTTGACTTTAATTGATATACAGAATGAATGTGTGAATTTTAACTCAAAATCCCAATGACAGTCCTAGCCTCTTAACAGGATCCACATATGGAGATTACCTCACCTTTGTATTCATAAAGTCTGTGGCCAGAGGATCGGGTAGAAAAGGCTTTGAAGCAATCAGACCTAGTGTCAACATGTTAAGGTGAGGTACCCTGCATATCACCAGTAATAGCAAGGGCCTAAACGGCAACACTTACAGAAGAACCAAACTCAGAAAGGGAACTTCCCTCTCATCTAAGATGAAATACAGGAAGGAGCCTTCCTAGTTTAAAGCCACTTGCTCCCACGCAGAGGTAAATGCTGTGCCTTCACTCTCTGAATGCTTTAAAGTTGTATCTCTTATCTTGAATGATGGGACCCAGAATGATATCTAGGCATTTGCTGTTCAAGTTAAATGTCTATCTTTGCCATCAGAGTCTTGAGAGATTAGGGTGACCATAAAATTTAGCTTCCAAATCAGGACATTTTGAGAGAAGATACTATCAATAATTATCCTGAGCAACGGATGTAAGCAGGGAATGTCTCAGGGAAAGTGAGATATGTCATCTTATGAATAATGTACAAACTGGTATTCTCTGCTTCCTCACCCACATGGAGGAATGTGATTTTAGCTGACGGCTTCAAGTCTGTATGTTCTCAGTCCAGTTCTTCTGAGAGAATAACTCCTATCTTTCGATACCAGTTCCAACAAACTGGAAGAAACCAATTACTCATGACCAAGGAGGTGGGGTCACATTATAAGAGAACAGATTCTGGTAGCTCTGCAGTCCTAACTCTGTGTTTGTATGGAATGGAGTAGAGAGAGGAAGCATTGCATTTGCAGAAAAATGGAGACTCGGGGAAGACAAATGTTGGGATTTTATCCTACTTAAAAGGTTTAATGGTGTGCACAAGTCCTGGAAACCAGAGAATTCCCATCAAAATGACTATACAATGAGTTTGCCTGCCACAGTGCCATGGATGCTTGCAAAAGACATGAGATTCCTGTGTCAGAGACAAAGGACTTTATTACTCATGGCAAAAGCAGCCACTGCCCACCACTGTTAAGCTGTGGCCTATGACACCGATTCCTGCATCACCAACTGGCCATATTGCCTACAATAAGTCATTTGGCTTTTCAGATATTTAGTCTCCTCACCTTTATTTTTCTGCTGTGCAGACCCTAAAATAGGTTTTAAACTAGTTTACTTAAGCGACAGTTGAGAAATTATTGTTTTTCCTGAGCTCATAAGGGAATAGTGGAATCAATTACCCCATACTTTTAAAAGGTTACTATGTTATACAATAAATCACTATATAGCTTGAGATTATGAGGAAGGTATAGTTATCTGTAATTAAAATTATAAATATAGAACAAGAGACTCCTTTTGGAGGACACTGTTCAAATAACACTGGAATCAAACTTGACCATTTATAGAGCTCCACGACTGTGTTGATTTAGCAGAAAGCAATGAAGTGTTAGGTTGTGAATGTGAGTTTGAAACAGGAACTCTCTTGGGTGAATGCCTTTGAACCACACCAAATCTTTTATTTTGATAAAACCCCCCTCAGACTTTCCAACTGATTATACATATTTGCCCTTTATGCTTCATCAGTTACTCAACTTGTAGATAAAAATAAAATGTTTTGCTCAGTGAATCTGTTCAATTGTAATCCCTGTAATTATGACTTTATTTTTAAATGATCCATGCTGTATTTTTTATGCTGTAAAATAAATTAGAATGTTGTTTTTGGGAATTTCAATCTATTCTTTGTGGCAACATAAGGTAATAATTTTGCTCTACTTTCAAATCAGACTTTTCATTGCAGCTTCTCTCGCTGTCCTCTGGAGTGTTAACTACATGTGAAATCTGATACTAATTAGACGAATAGTTATACATAGCCCTACTTCTTTCAATTATTATATTTACTATGAATTATTTAATTATAGATTTCCACAAAAATATACTGATGATGGTGTTTTCAGGGTTTTCCGCCCTTATTCTCATCAGAACATCTTCCTGATCTTTTGAAAGGAATTTGTGTGTGTTTATCATCATTTTTTTAAAAATCATTTTTAGGAATTTCTAAGCCATGAAGTGATACAGACTTTTTAATTTTGTGACAGGGTTTTTAATTGAACAAAATGTCCATTGAAATGCAGTAGCAAAAAAGGTTCTCCTTCCACTACAGTCATGGAAAGAGAAGTATTAAAAACTGGAGGTTTTTCTTTTCTCCTATGGCATCCATTTTTCTGTTCATAACTGTGATGTTTTTACTTCAGAAACAGCTTATAGCTGGTTCCAAATGCAGTGGTAGCTTAGAATTGTGTGCACATCAGTTTTAGCTAAAGAAATTTTAGGTGCTCATCCGTGCATTACCAGAGAGGTAAAATTTCCAGATTTTTACTAAGAATGTACAAACAAACCATGTCAAATCATTGTTCCATCATGTCCTGCTACAAAATCTAAATGCTTCAGAAACCAGGTAAATTAAATGTGGCCACCTAACAAATCTGTATGGAATCTGTTTATTTTCTCAGGCACATTTGTAAAAGCAGCAATAAGCCATGATCCAATTGATAAATACTCAATTTACCAGGTAAAAAATTATGACCATAACATCAATATATTTAGTCAAAAGATAAAATTAATTTTTTAAGTGTATTCGAATTTTTAGCCTCTGTGATGATTCATTTATTGTGAATGAATGACAATATTCATTCATTCATTCATTCTCAATATTTTCCAGACTCTGAAGAACATTTGCCTGGTGGACAAAGTCTCTGCCCTAATTGAAGAGCTGACCTTCTAGTGCAGGAGTCTAGCAGTAAACTAGCAATAAAATAAATCAAGGAATTAAATAAGTATAAAAGGTGATGAATACAAGAAGGAAAATAACCAGCTTATTCTGAGAGAGAATAAAAATGATGATGTTAGACAGATAGGATGGGCAGGAAATGTCTCTCTATTAAACTGAGACCCAGAAGATGAGAAATAGTTGCAGTTCTTGTAATTCTGCTAGAGCAAGGAAAAAACTGAACAATCAGAAAAGAGGCTGTCGATGAAGAGAGTTTGCTGATCATGGAGCAGAAGATCTGGAACAAAAGTGGCCAAGGAAGAGTGAGTCAGATAGGCAAATATACAGAGCCCAGTATGGAGATGAGGTAATAATAGATAGCTGGGGGCTTGGACTTTATATCATCACTGAGGTGAACCGGGAAGAGAGGCATAATTCAATTAATTGTAATAACTTCTTAGTTAAAAGTAAGCATTATTCCAGCATTGAGGTCTCAAATATCAATATTTTGCTAGGTGGTGTGACATCCTAAACCAACTGACTAGCTATTGAAGCACCACTGCTCAAATTTGTGATGACATAAATTTTTTATCATTATTTTCAACTAATTATAATAGTTTAAAAATAAAACATGATAAATTTGCATGACGTATTTTTGACACTACCTAATCCCTATACTTCTTAGTAGGCTGACATTCAGTGAGAGTAGAACTAGGTACTAATGGATTTTGACTCCCTACCACTCCTGGAACTTTTACCTAGATAAACACACTGTCATATGATGGTTTTAGGATAACAGAGTATTGTGTGCTAAATCACTTTTTCTTTACTATGTAAAGCTGGTTATTACAAAGTTGGCTCAGTTGATTATTGCCAATGCTTATGGTTAATAACTGAGTTAGCTTTGCTCTCTTCCAAGTCCTCATGTTGTACCACTAAAACAACCAGTTTTCACAAAAGATCATATTTGTTGTTGTCGTTGTTAAATTACCTGTTACAAAAATGACTCAAAGCACAATTTCTAAAATCACAGGTAAATGTGTCATATTTAAAGGATGTTCAGTACATTCTTTTGTCATATGGTAAAATTCTTGCTTCATACTGAAGTAGAGACATAAAAAATGTATGTGACTTGCTGAAATCATAAAGAAAAACTATGGTGAAAAAGAGAAGTGAATGCCCAGGCTTGACAGAAAGAATAATGAGACTCCAATTACCTTAAAAGTAACCACTATCATATGATCACTAACATGACCCAGAAAGAACTGCCTAGCCATTTACAGGCAAATGTGGTAGAACAGGAGGAGAAAGTTTCAGGTTAACCAATCATTTGAAGTTTCCATCTTCCTTAAAAAAGTAAGAGTGAAAAGAATGGGTTTTTTAATCCTCATTGTCAAGAGAGAGAAACAGAAGTCTGTTAGAAGCTGAAAAATCTGGTTGTCTGGAGGTTACCTAAGAATAACGGAATTAGAAACACCAGCTCCTATAAACATAGAAGTCATAGTCTGAGAGGCAGAGATTTACTTAGAGCAGTGGTCTCCAACCTTTTTGGCACCAGGGACAGGTTTCGTGGAAGACAATTTTTCCACGGACTGGGGCGGTGGGGGAAGGTTCAGGTGGTAATGTGAGCGATGGGGATCGATGGGGAGTGGCACATGAAGCTTTGCTTGCTCACCTCCTGCTGGGCGGCCTGGGGGCTGGGGACCCCTGACTTAGAGAACCCAATGACATAGCAAGGAACTCCAGTAAAATGTAGAAAAGATTTTTAAAATGGTGACCTCCAGAGAAATACATTAGGTTATCTTTTCTTCTCTCCTAAAGAATTGAAGTCAGTTCATTGACATAGAACCATAGGTTGAACCCTGGCAAACTGAGAGCACAGTCATAACATGGTGAGTTCTTGATGTGTCTAAATGACACGTATCCCGAAGGGCATTATGACTTGGCCACCAAAAGCAATGGCTATATTACTTTATATGACAAGGTATCCAAATGTTTTCCCCCAAATCCAAAGGCCACTGACCTTTGAGAGCTTTCCATAATGACACCAAGAAGTGAGAGCAAGAAAACACTCTGAATTTGGATGTAGAATAGACTCTGTTGGCCCCAAAGGACAAGCTCATTTTGCTTGCATAAGACATGACTGACAGGAAATGTTACACGTTCAGGCAGCAGAGCTGAAAAATGTGATAAGTAGTAAATGTGTAGTTCTAGAGAACATTGACCTTCTGGTCCATGAAGGAAAAGCAAAAGATTGTGAATTACTATTTTGGTTAGGAAGAAAGAGCAAATCCAGGCTGACTGCATCAAGGATGCAGTCTTACCATTTTACTACAAGAGTAATAAGAAAGAAGTATTTTCCATGTTACAGTTTCCATGTCAAAATCCAATCCAACTAAGGATGTCTTCAAAAGAAATAAGGTCCCCAGGGTGGTTGGTACTAAGAAGTCTAGACTAAACCCTATCAGTCACAAAGTTATCTTTAACTAGAACTTTTCAGCCATACATGGTTAAAGAGGCTAAAGATACTTACGTCAGAAGGCATAATGGTGCCACCAGCTTCCTGCTACATGTTCACATCACTGAAAGAAGTGATGTTAACAGATTAATTCCCCTTCATGTGTCTCTGAGTTACAGTGATACAAAACAATGAGTACCAAAAGACATAAATGGGGCAGAGTCAAGATGGCAGCAGGGGAAGTCATGGAGTTTGCATCTCCCCACAACCAGGGTGCCTGCTGGATGCTGGTGGGGGACCAATGACCAAGGAGATGGGAGGAACCCCCGAGCGACCGGGTAGGACGTGGGGGAATGAGGGGGGAGGAGAAGTGGAGGCCAGACAGGAACAGTGCCCCTGAGGGCTAGCTGGGAGGGGGGAGGGGTTCCCATACCTGGAGGGACCCTTGGGGGCTCAGAGGAACAGGGGGGAGTGGGCCTAGTGCTTCCCCTGCCCAGTCAGGCCCGGGAAGCCTGAGGGGCTCCCAGGCTGGGTTCTCTGCCCTCTGAGGCCTCCTCCGAGCTGCACTGGTCCTAGGGGTGTAAGAGAGAGGGGGATGGGGGAGAAGAGGAAAGGCAGGCGGGAGGGGCACTCTGGGATCAGAGGATCACGGGAGGCATGGAGGGCGTTTCTCCCAACCACTCAGCCCTGGGAGCCTGTTGGGCTTCTGGGCCTGGTCTCCTGCCTTTTGGGGCCCCCTCCCGCCATGTGGCTCCTAGGGGCATAGGAGGGAGCGAGATGGCGGAAGAAGAAGAGAGGCCAACAGAGAGGGGCCCTCCAGGATCAGAGGATGGGGGGAACATGCCTAGCGTTTCTCCCGCTCACTTGGGCCCAGTGAGCCTGTTGGGGCTCTGGACCTTGTCCTCCAACCTCCAAGGCCAGAGGCACTCCTGGGGCCCTCCTCCCTTGAGTCTAAGCCCTGCTCCCCACAGCCAAGGCCTTTTCTCTTTTTTTTTTTTTCCTCCTCTTTTTATACTACTGTGGTCTGTTTTACCTTCCAGTTGTTTTTTCATCAATATATATTCTAATACCTGTTACTTTTCTAATCTCATTTTATTTTTTACGCTTTGTTATTGTTCTTTCTTTTTTTTTTTTTTTTTTGTTGCCACCCTGTGCAGGTTGCAGGATGTTGATTCACGAGCCAGGGGTTGAGCCAAAGCTCCTGTGGTGGGAGCTCTGAGTCCAAAACACTGGACTAACAGAGAACCTCAGTCCCCAGGGATATTCTTTGGAGTGAGGTCTCCCAGAGGTCCTCATCTTGGCACCAAGATCCAGCTCTACCCAACAGCCTACAAACTCCAGTGCTGGAAGTCTCAGGCCAAACAACCAGTATGACAGGAACACAATCCCACCCATCCAAAAAAAAAACGAGATGACAAAAAATATGTCACAGATGAAGGAGCAAGGTAAAACTCTACAAGACCAAATAAATGAAGAGGAAATAGGCAACCTACCTGAAAAAAGAATTCAGAGTAATGATAGTAAAGATGATTCAGAATCTTGGAAATAGAATGGAGGCACAGATTGAGAGAATACAAGAAATGTTTAACAAATATCTAGAAGAACCAAAGAATAAACAAACAGAGGTGAACAACACAATAACTGAAGTGAAAAATACACTAGAAGGAATCAATAACAAAATAACTGAGGCAGAAGAACAAATAAGTAGCTGGAAGACAGAATGGTGGAAATAACTGACAAGGGGCAGAATAAAGATAAAAGAATGGAAAGAATTGAAGACAATCTCAGAGACCTCTGGGACAACACTAAATTTACCAACATTCAAATTATAGGGGTCCCAGAAGAAGAAGAGAAAAAGAAAGTGTTTGAGAAAATATTCAAAGAGATTATAGTGGAAAACTTCCCTAACATGGGAAAGGAAATAGTCAATCAAGTCCAGGAAATGCAGAGAGTCCCATACAGGATAAACCCTAGGAGAAACACACCATGACACATATTAATCAAACTAACAAAAAATAAACTCAAAGAAAAAATATTAAAAGCAGCAAGGGAAAAGCAAAAAATAACATACAAAGAAATCCCCATAAGGTTATCAGCTGATTTTTCAGCAGAAACGCTCTGAAGGGAATGGCAGGATATACTTAAAGTGATGAAAGAGAAAAACCTACAACCAAGATTACTCTACCAGCAAGAATCTCATTCAGATTCAGTGGAGAAATCAAAAGCTTTTCAGACAAGCCAAAGCTAAGAGAATTCAGCACCACCAAACCAGTTTTACAACAAATGCTAAAGAAACGTCTCTAGGCAGGAAACACAAGAGAAAAAAAGGACCTACAAAAACAAACCCAAATCAATTAAGAAAATGGTAATAGGAACATACATATCGATAATCACCTTGAATGTAAATAGATTAAATGCTCCCCCCGAAAAACACAGACTGGCAGACTGGATACAAAAACAAGACCCATATATATGCTGTCTACAAGAGACCCACTTCAGACCTAGGGAAACATAGAGACTGAAAGTGAGGGGATGGAAAAAGATATTCCATGTACATGGAAATCAAAATAAAGCTGGAGTAGCAATACTTGTATCAGATAAAATAGACCTTAAAATAAAGACTGTTACAAGAGATAAGGAAGGACACTACATAATGAACAAGGGCTCAATCCAAGAAGAAGATATAACAACTATAAATATTTATGCACCCAACATAGGAGAACCTCAATACATAAGGCAAATGCTAACAACCATAAAAGGGGAAATTGACAGTAACACACAAATAGTAGGTGACTTTAACACCCCACTTACACCAATGGACAGATCATCTAAACAGAAAATAAATAAGGAAACACAAGCTTTAAATGACACAATAGACCAGATAGATTTAATTGATAGTTATAGGACATTCTACCCGAAGGTGGCAGAATACACTTCCTTTTCAAGTGCACATAGAATATTCTCCAGTATAGATCACATCTTGGGTCACAGATAAAGCCTCAGAAAATTTAAGAAAACTGAAATCATATCAAGCACATTTTCTGACCACAACACTATGAGACTAGAAATCAATAACAGGAAAAAAACTGTAAAAAACACACATACATGGAGGCTAAACAGTGTGCTACTAAATAACCAAGAGATCACTGAGGAAATCAAAGAAGAAATTAAAAAATACATAGAAACAAATGACAATGAAAACACGATGACCCAAAACCCATGGGATGCAGCAAAAGCAGTTCTAAGAGGGAAGTTTATAGCAATTCAATCTTCCCTCAAGAAACAAGAAAAATCTCAAATAAACAATATAAACTTACACCTAAAGCAACTAGAGAAATCAGAACACAGAAAACCCAAAGTCAGTAGAAGGAAAGAAATCATAAAGATCAGAGCAGAAATAAATGAAATAGAAATGAAGAAAACAATAGCAAACATCAATAAAACTAAAAGCTGGTTCTTTGAGAAGATAAACGAAATTGATAAACCTTTAGCCAGACTCATCAAGAAGAAAAAGGGAGAGGATGCAAAGCAATAAAATCAGAAATGAAAAAGAAGAAACCACAACTGACACCACAGAAATACAAAGGATTATAATAGACTGCTACAAACAACTATATGCCAAAAAAATGGACAACCACAAAGAAATGGACAAATTCTGGGAAAGGTACAACTTTCCTGAACCAGGAATAATTAGAAAATATAAACAGACCTATCACAAGTAATGAAATTGAAACTGTAATAAAAATCTTCCAACAAACAAAAGTCCAGGACCAGATGGCTTCACAGGTGAATTCTATCAAACATTTAGACAAGAGGTAAAACCTATCCTTCTCAAACTCTTCCAAAAAATTGCAGAGTGAGAAACATTCCCAATTCCATTCTATGAAGCCACCACCACCCTGATACCAAAACCAGACAAAGATATCATAAAAAAAGAAATTACAGGCCAATATCACTGAAGAAGGTAGATGCAAAAATCCTGAACAAAATACTAGCAAACAGAATCCAACAACATATTAAAAGGATCATACACCATGATCTAGTGGGATTTATCCCAGGAATGCAAGGATTCTTCAATATATGCAAATAAATCAATATGATGCACCATATTAACAAATTATAGAATAAAAACCATATGATTATCTCAATAGATACAGAAAAAGCTTTTGACAAAATCCAACACCCATTTATGATAAAAACTCTCCAGAATATGGGCATAGAGGGAACCTACCTCAACATAATAAAGGCCATATATGACAAACCCACAGCAAACATCATACTCAATGGTGAAAAACTGAAAGCATTTCCACTAAGATCAGGAACAAGACAAGGATGTCCACTCTCGCCACTCTTATTCAACATAGTTTTGCAAGTCCTAGCCATGTCAATCAGAGAAGGAAAAGAAATAAAAGGAATACAAATTGGAAAAGAAGAAGAAAACTGTCACTCTTTACAGATGACATGATGCTACGCATAGAAAATCCTAAAGATGTCATGAGAAAACTACTAGAACTAATCAATGAATTTGCTAAGGTTGCAGGATACAAAATTACTGCACAGAAATCTCCGGCATTCCTATACACTAACAACAAAATATCATAAATAGAAATTAAGGAAACAATCCCATTTATCATCATAACAAAAGGAATAAAATACCTAGGAATAAACCTACCTAAGGAGGTGAAAGACCTGTACTCAGAAAACTATAAAACACTGATGAAAGAAATCAATGATGATGTAAACAGATGGAGAAATATACCATGTTCTTGGATTGGAAGAATCAATATTATGAAAATGACTACAATCTACAGATTCAATGCAATCCCTATCAAACTACCAATGGCATTCTTCACAGAATTAGAACAAAAAAATTTTACAACTTGTAGGGAAATACAAAATACTCTGAACAGCCAAAGCAATCTTGAGAAAGAAAAACGGAGCTCGGGGAATCAGGCTCCCTGACTTCAAACTATACTACAAAGCTACAGTAATCAAAACAGTATGGTACTGGCACAAAAACAGAAATATAGATCAATGGTACAGGACAGAAAGCCCAGAGATAAACCCACGCAACTATGGTGAACTAATCTATGACAAAGGAGGCAAGAATATACAATGGCAACAAGACAGCATCTTCAATAACTGTTGCTGGGAAAACTGGACAGCTACATGGAAAAGAATGAAATTAGAACACTACATAACACCATACAAAAAAATAAACTCTAAAGAGATTAAAGACCTAAATGTAAGACCGGATACTATAAAACTCTTAGAGGAAAACATAGGAAAAACACACTTTGACATAAACCACAGCAAGGTCTTTTATGACCCACCTCCTAGAGTAATGGAAATAAAACAAAAATAAACAAATGGGACCTAATTAAACTTAAAGGCTTTTGCACAGCAACGGAAACCATAAATAAGACGAAAAGACAACCCTCAGAATGGGAGAAAATATTTGTAATTGAAGCAATGGACAAAGGATTAATCTCCAAAACATACAAACAGCTCATGGAACTCAATATAAAAAAAAACAACCCAACTAAAAAATTGGCAGAAGACCTAAATAGACATTTCACCAAAGAAGACATACAGATGGCCAAGAGACACATGAAAAGATGCTCAACAGCACTAATTATTAGAGAAATGCAAATAAAAACTACAATGAGATATCACCTCACACTGGTCAGAATGGCCATCATTAAAAAATCTACAAATGATAGATGCTGGACAGGGTGTGTGGAGAAAAGGGAACCATTTTGCACTGTTGGTGGGAATGTAAACTGATACAGCCACTATGGAGAACAGTATGGAGGTTCCTTAAAAAACTAAAAATAGCACTACCATATGACACAGCAATCCCACTACTGGGCATATACCCTAAGAAAACCATAATTCAAAAGAACACATGTACCCCAGTGTTCACTGCGGCACTATTTACAATCGCCAGGACATGGAAACAACCTAAATGTCCAATGATAGATGAATGGATAAAGAAGATGTGGTACATATATACAATGGAATATTACTCAGCCATAAAAAGGAATGAAATTGGGTCATTTGTAGACATGTGGATGGACTTAGAGTCTGTCATACAGAGTGAAGTAAGCCAGAAAGAGAAAAATAAATATTGTATATTAACGCATATATGTGGAATCTAGAAAAATGGTACAGATGAACCTATTTGTAGGGCAGCAATAGAGATGTAGATGTAGAGAACGGACATGTGGACACGGGGGGGGAGGGGAGGGTGGGACAAATTGGGAGATTAGGTTTGAGATAAATACACTACCATGTGTAAAATAGATAGCTAGTGGGAACCTGCTGTATTGCACAGGGAGCTCAGCTTAGTGCTCTGTGACAACCTAGATGGGTGGGATGGGGGGAGTTGGAGGGAGGTCCAAAAGGGAGGGGATATAGGAACACATAAAGCTGATTCACTTCATTGTACAGCAGAAACTAACACAACATTTTAAAGCAATTTTACTCCAGTCAAAAAAAAAAAGACATAAGACCATCACATTCTGAACCAAAGTAAGCAGTTCTCTCTCTAATAATAGCATTGTCCAGTAGGTAGCCTCAGCTACAAGTGGCTATTGAATACTTGAAATGTGGCTGGTGATGTGTTGTTAGTACAAAATATGAACTAGATTTAGAAGACCTAGTACCAAAAAATGTAAAATAGCTTATTAATAATCTTTACATTTACTACATGTCAAAATTATAGTCTATTAGAGATATTAGGTTAAATAAAATATATTATTAAAATAATTTTATCTGTTTCTTTTAAATTTTTAATGTAACTACTAGAAAATTTTAAATTGCCAATGTGTCTCACAATATATTTCTATTAGACGGTGCTGAGTTTCAGTCGCCATCTGGTCCTGACTGAAAAAACAAAACAAAACAAAACAAAAAACAGCAATGGACACAGGAGTTTCCTGTTCCAGGAAGTCTTGACTGGAAACTGAGCCCTACCACACAGTCTTTGTATCACTAAGAAGCTGATATGAAAGGCTGTACTTTTCCAAGGTGACTAAGAATCTAGGAAATCTGTGATTCTACAAAAATTAAGCCAGAGAGCTATGAAATAAACTGTTGGAAACTGTAAGGGCTTTTAAAAGAACAAGAGAAAAGGGGCTCAAAGAATCATGGGAATAGACCTCACTCAGACAGATGTACTAAAGATAATCAATGTGAGAACTGTGTGAATTCAGATGTAGAAATTAAAGTGGGACATACTCCAGAATGTATATGTAATCTTGCTGTAGGCATACTTCCAAATAAACCAATCCCAACAGTGAGGCTTTTGTTGTGACATACTGAGAATTCGCTTGTTCTACATCTAACCTGATGCCCTTCTTGTATTCCCTCCTATACTACAGAGCTAGAAAGCTGAAGAGTACATATCCTAGACTCCATAACAGCTTGGCTTCTAGATGTGAGTTTGGTTACATGAATCAAATTCAAAATACAAGACCTGAGTTTGGAACTGAGTACATGGTAAAGTGCAGAGCAGGAGCATTGATGTTGCAAGCTTGATTCTCAGACTGATAGCTGGAAGGGTGAAGCTTCAGTTGGATAGGCAGCTCTCTGATGGTGGCCAGGAACAGCTCCTTGGCAGCCCAGTTTTTCCATGAAGATTTGGGAGTTACTCCTAGAAGCTCAGTCTAATATCTGTCTCTTCAGCTATAAAATGTACACAAAAATTGTACCTATCTTATAGGCTTTTTGTGAGGAGTAATGAACAAATGCATAAAAAGGATTAGCACAATGATTGGCACCTAGAAAGCAATTAATAACTATTAGCTATTATTAGAATTTTAATGTTAGCTATTAGGATTTTTTTTCTTTTCAGTAGGGAATCAGAAATGTCAGTATCTATTAAAACTGCAATAGGGATAATTAATTTTTTAATTCAGAGACCCGTTAGTTTTCACTATTACTGTTGTAGTTTATCTATGGCTATTGATCATCTATAAATATTACCACTGAAACAACAACAGCATAATATGCAATTTCAAGGTTTTAGTTTGATTTTTTTCTCCCTTAGATAAGAAGCATGGAGCCACAAATTCACTGACATTTTCTTGCTTATTTTTCTTTTTTTTAACTTTTTATTTTATATTGGAATATAGTTGATTAACAATGTGTTTGTTTCAGGTGTACAGCGAAGTGATTCAGTTATATATATACATGCATCTATTCTTTTCAAATTCTTTTCCCATTTAGGTTGTTACATAATATTGAGCAGAGCTCCCTGTGCTATACAGTAGGTCCTGTTGGTTATCCATGACGAGGAGAAAGGATAGTTAGGGAGTTTGGGATTGACATGTACACACTGCTATTAGGATTTGAATTCAGGGCCGATCATGGAGGAGGTTTGCATAGCAAGTGAGATTTTGGCCAGAGGTAAAACTGATTAAGCTTTCTTCCCATGAAGAACCAAGATAAGTTCCTTAATCTGGAGATGAAGAGAAGCTGGAGAAGTAACTCTCTTAAGCAGGTAAGAATAAGAGATCTGAACGACAAGAACTTGCCACACAGCAATATTCCAGGAAGTTAATTACCTGGGACTGTTCATGAAAACGTGTACAGACAGAGGGGCCATAAATAGAAACCTCTCATTCAAAATTATAACAAAAAAATTATTAATGCTTAACTCTCATACTAATGGAGAACGTTAAATGAAGGTTGGACTTATTTTCTAAGACTCTATTGCTGACTTCATTTCCAGAGGGCACCATTAATTAATTCTTTAAATGTTTATTGGGCCTCCCAGGCACCAGGCACTGGGAATAAAATGTCAGAAAGCAAGTTCATGGCCAGTAGTTGAAATGGTGAGGGTTGATAGGAGCCAAAATGAGAAAGGAATGGAGTTTGAATGGAAAGTAATCAATCTTGGGAGATAGTTCTCAGGCTGGGTAGGAGTCAATGACATAACATTCCCCATAAATGTTTTTCTCCTTCACTTTGCACTCTACATCAGCCTTCTTCCATATCCCCTTTGCCCAAGATAGGATCAACAACGACTATAGAAGCAATGCTATGAGCTGCTTGGCCAAAAACAGGGGAGCAACTTTAATGTTTTTAAACAATCTCAAATATACAAAGAAGTTGTATGAGTATTGTGCAAAGAGATTTATTCTTGAATCATCTGAGAATAAGTCGCTGACATGATATACCATCACACTCATGTAGCTGATGTGCATTTCCTACAAACAGGACATTCTGCTATGCAACTACAACACAATCATGAAAAAAAGTTAACACTGATATATTACCACCAGCTAATCCTCAGACCTTACTGGAGTTTCACTGATTGTTACAATAATGTCCTAATTTATAGAATCCACTTCAGAGTCATGCATTGCAACTAGTTGTCACATCTCTTTAGTCTCCTCCCATCTGGAACAGTTCCCTGACTTTCATGAAGCGGGCATTTTTGAGGTTTATAGGTCATTTATTTTGTAGCATTATCCTCAATTTTGGTTACTCTGATATTTTCTCATGATCAGATTAAAAATAACACAGATGAGAAGCTATATTCTTCTCATTTCATCCTATCAAGTGGCAAGCAATCTATTCTCACCATCACTACTAATTTCACTTTGATCACTTGATTAAGGTGGTTCTGCTAGGTTTCTCCACTGAAACCATATTCTTTAACACCCTGTACTTAATAAGTAGTTGGGGAGATGCATTTTTAAACTATGTAAATATCCCTTCGCTCATCAAATTTTTAATGTATTCACTTATCTATTTATATCAGTATGGATTCACGGTGTCTGATTTTATTCAATAGGTTATAATCCATTATTCTCATTACTTTTTTTGATGTTTGAATTGCCTCAGATTTGGTCAGTCGGAGTTCCTTCAAACTGGCTCTGTGTCAGGTTGATATTGTCCACATCATTCTTAGATCACTTTCTTACTTTCTAGCACAAAAAGATGTTCCAGATTTATACTGTACTTTCCCTGCCTCAGCCTGGAATTAGCCATTTCTCCAGGAGACCCTGATTCCTTTTGGTTGAAAGTAAGAGTACTGTCAGCTATCACCCACTTCAGGGAGTGCCTTAGCTACAGATAGCCACCTTGCCCAAAATCACACTCTACGCTGGGAAGCCAAGTGAGGCAGGTATGAAAGTCTGGAAGACCCAACTGCAACCCACATCTAATCACTAGCTGTATTCATTGACATTGGGATGTTGCTTTCCCCAGGCCCTCTCAGTGGGCAGAGGTACTGTGTGTGTGTGTGAACATGAACACATTTACAAGAGTATTTATTTATTCATATATCTGTGGTAGGCTTAAATATGGCCCCCCAAAAGATATCTACATCCTAATCCTGGAAGATGTGAATGCTTCCTTATACAGTCGGGAGGGGGGGAATAAAAGAAGGAGAGCCTTTGTATATATAATTAAATTAAAAATCTTGAGATGAGGAAGTTATCCTGGATAAGTGGGCTCAATGTAATCGAATGGGTCCTTATAAGAGAACAGCAGGAGCATCAGAATCAGACAAAGAGATACGATGATAGAAGCAAAGGCCAGGGTGATACAGGGCCACAAGGTCACAAGCCAAGGAATGCTGGCAGCTTGTAGAAGCTAGAAAAAGCAAGAAAATGGGTTCTCCCCTATAGCTTCCAGAAGGAATGCCCTGCCAAAACCTTGATTTCAGCCCAGTAAAACTGATTCTGCATTTCTAGCCTCCAGAACTGTGAGAAAATAAATTTCTGTTGTAAGCAACCAAGTTTTTGGCAATTTGTTATAGTAGCCATAGGAAATTAATCCAAAATCTATCACCACATGGAAGCCTTCCTCACCCAGCTCAGACCCTGATACCCCATATTAGGCCACCACCCTCCTCACCATGCTGGGCTCCATCCTGTGGCAAAAAGCCTACCGAGAGAATGACCTTCTCACCCTGCTCAAACTCGGAGACCTCATTCATGCTGGGCCACACTCTGTACAGATGCTCTCCACATCCTCCCGAGGTTCCAACTCTGCAGGCCCCACACCAGGCTGCCTTTCTGTGCATATGTCCTCTTCCGTTTCTTTCACCCTTATAAGCATTCCAATCTGCCCCTCCACGGGTACATCTTTTTCCCATTGTTTGCAACGAAGTAAGCATCTTCTCTCTTCCCATCATAGGAGGCCAGACATTTGTTCTCTGAGAAATTAAACCAGAGAGTCTCCAGACCAGAGAATACCAGGCACCTGGGGGATTAAAGGAGTTTCTTCTGCCTTTCTCCAAGAAGGCTGTCAATCAACCCTGCACTCAACTGGAGAGGAGATTAAGGGAATCTTCTCTGGAGAAAGTGAGTAGCCTTAAAGAGGAGACCTATAGATACTGGTATTTGGAGGCATTCTCCCAACAAACAGGCTATTCCACTGTTTATAAGTCAACAAGTTCCACCTAGGCACACAGGTTCTGATAAGGGTCTTCATATATAACACTTGATTTATTGGACAGCAAAGTATCACCTGATTATTCAGGGAAACCCAAAATGAAAGGTCTTTTAAAAAATCAAGAAGACAAAAGAACTCAGAAAAAAATAGTGCAGGTAATAGCAGAACAAATTTTAAAAGACATATCCTTAGAAAGATAAAAGAAAAATAGAATTATATAAAAGACAAACAGACAGCAAGAAAGACCTCTTAGAAATTAAAATAAAATTGATTAAAATTTTAAACTCAGGAAAAAATGGTAACTATGCAAAATTATGGATGTGTTAATTGACCTGACTGTGGTAATCATTTCACAAAGTAAAGATGTATCAAATCAACATGTACATTTTAAATATATATAATTTTGTCAATTATACCTCAATAAAGCTGGAGAAAACATTTTAAATAAATAAAAATTCAGTAGAAGAGTTGAACTTTAAAATTGAGGCTTTCTTCCACAAAGTAGAAGAGAAAGACAAAGGAAATATAAAATTAGAAAGAAAAAGTGAGGAAAGACCCACCTCCTAGAGTAATGGAAATAAAAACAAAAATAAACAGATTGGACCTAATGAAACTTAAAACCTTTTGCACAGCAAAGGAAGCTATAAACAAGATGAAAAGACAACCCTCAGAATGGGAGAAAATATTTACAAATGAATTCAAGGACAAAGGATTAATCTCCAAAATATATAAATAGCTCATGCAGCTCAATATTAAAAAAACAAACAACCCAATCAAAAAATGGGCATCAGACCTAAATAGGTACCTCTCCAAAGAAGACATACAGATGGCCAAGAGGCACATGAAAAGCTACTCAACATCATTAATGATTAGAGAAATGCAAGTCAAAACTACCATGAGGTATCACCTCACACCAGTTAGAATGGGCATCATCAGAAAATCTACTAACAACAAATGCTGGAGAGGGTGTGGAGAAAAGGGAACCCTCTTGCACTGCTGGTGGGAATGTAAATTGATACAGTCACTATGGAGGACAGTATGGAGGTTCCTTAAAAAACTGAAAATAGAATTACTGTATGACCCAGCAATCCCACTACTGGGCATATACCCAGAGAAAACCATAATTCAAAAAGACACATGCACCCCAATGTTCATTGCAGCACTTTACATTGCAGCTATTTACAATAGCCAGGTCATGGAAGCAACCTAAATGCCCATTGACAGACGAATGGATAAAGAAGACATGGTACATATATACAATGGAATATTACTCAGCCATAAAAAGGAACGAAATTGGGTCATTTGTAGAGACGTGGATGGACCTAGAGACTGTCATACAGAGTGAAGTAAGCCAGAAAGAGAAAAATAAATAGCGTATATTAACGTATATATATGGAATCTAGAAACATGGTACAGATGAACTGGTTTGCAAGGCAGAAATAGAGACAGATGTAGAGAACAAACATATGGACACCAAGGGGGGAAAGCAGGGGGTGGGATGAATTGGGAGATTGGGATTGACCTATATACACTAATATGTATAAAATAGATAGCTAATAAGAATCTGCTGTTTAAAAATAATAATTAAATTTTTTTTTTTTTTTTTTTGCAGTACGCGGGCCTCTCACTGTTGCGGCCTCTCCCATTGCGGAGCACAGGCTCCGGACGTGCAGGCTCAGTGGCCATGGCTCACGGGCCCAGCTGCTCCATGGCATGTGGGATCTTCCCGGACCGGGGCATGGCAGACTCTCAACCACTGCACCACCAGGGAAGCCCAAATATTTTTTAAAAGTAAGGAAAAAGAATATCATTCCAGGCTATATAACATCCAACTAATAGAAATTATAGAAAGAAAAATAGGAAAAACTATCAAAGATATAATGCCAAATTTATCAGAGACGAATGGCATAAACCTCAAGATTGACCCTCAATAAATAAAAGTAAAAAAAGGCTCACATCAAGACACATCATAATGAAATCTCTAAACACCAGGGATAAGTAGAAGACCCTAAAAGCTTCCAGGGAAAAGCTAGGTTGCATACAAACAGATAGGATTAGAATATAATTTTTCTATAATCTAGAATTCTATATTCAGCTCCTCAATCAAATGGGAGGGTGGAATAACAATGTTTTCAGATCAGAATGGCTCAAAAATGTATTTCCCATGAACCCTTTTGTATCAGTCAGGAGAGGCCAGATTACAAGCAATGCCAAAATCTCAGTTGCTTAATTCAGCAAAGGTTTCTTTATTGGTATACCTGGAATTTATGTGAGTACAGGAGATTCTCCAGGTCAACCATCTTCCATGGCAATTTAGCAATCCAGGCTTAGTTTTGGTCTTATGACCATCTCTATAGAAGGCATGGTATCTCCTCCCACGGGTAAAGAGTATGCTTTTGCACGAACTGGTACGTGTCACTTCTACTCACAGGCCACTGGCCAGAACTAGATAATGACCTATGTAGCTGCAAGGAGGCAATGAAGTGTCACCCTCCCATTTGTCCAGGAAGAGAGGAAAACTGATCATAGAGAAGTATTATAAGTGTCTACCAAATTTATTTTAAGAGGCCACTGTTGGATGTGTTAGAATCAAGCAAAGGAGTTATCCAAGAAAAGGGAAAATACGAGATACAGAAAATAAGAATTCCACATCATCAGGCCTGGAAAGCAATCAGTCCAGATTAAAGCAGGAGAATCCAGGGCTCTGGGAAAGAGGTCATGAAAGGAGGGGGAAAAAATGGAATTGATGGACTGTCTTACATGTGTGAGGATTTAGAAAAAATTATTATAGTTAGCTATAATGGAAAATATTAGAAAAGTTCTTAGAAAACAATGGAAATAAAAACTTGTGGTAATTAGGGAAAATGAAAGTTGTATAAGAAAGAAAATATAATTATATTCACTACTTGGCTTAGCAATAATATAATTTAACACAATAATGCAAACATTGACTATTACCTTGAAACAAAAACTATTATATAACTATATTGGAGTGGGAATGAAAAAAGGGGTGTAAGAGAGAGTTAAATACTCATCAGCCCATATTAAGAAGTCAATATTTAATGTCTAAAATTGGTATATCAAGGAATAAACATAGTATATGTATTATACAACCACTCACATTGCTCCTACTGTCTCCTTTCTGAAGGTGCTGTATTCCAGGTGCTCAGCCTGGTCTGTATTCCAGGCTGAGCCACCACCCCCTCTCCATCACCTTTGCCAAGCTTCCCAGCTGGCTGGAGTTAAGGTGAAGTCCAGCACCTGGATGGCCCATACACCTCGCATGCTGAGACTGTCCATGCCAAGTCACCCTTCCACTCCTGAACTTCAATGGAATGCAACACCACAGGGTGTGGGAGAAGCTTCTAGGAGGCCACCAAGGGCCAGATGGCATGATCCTGAACTACAGAAGAGTTAGCTCCCCATGGAGTGAACTCTGACCAAGGGGAAAAGGGAGATCAGAGCAAGCCAAGCAGATGAATTTCCATCTACGCAGTATTTGGGGATGGGGTTACTCATCACAATCCATGGGGACAAATCCATATGCTGAGTTGACATGCCTGCTAAGTACCCATCATGTAATGTATTACATGGCACTGCTTTGTAGCTTTCCTTGCCTCACTTCCCTTTTTACTTACCTTCATCTACCTGGGCTTATACCACCCAAACTATCAAAACATTAACCCCTTAGTTAATCTGTTTTTAGAGAATCTAGGCTAAGACAGCATATTATTTTTATTTATTTTTTTTAAACATCTTTATTGGAGTATAATTGCTTTACAATGGTGTGTTAGTTTCTGCTGTATAACAAAGTGAATCAGCTATACATATACATATATCCCCATATCTCCTCCCTCTTGCGTCTCCCTCTCACTCTCCCTATCCCACCCCTCTAGGTGGTCACAAAGCCCCGAGCTGTTCTCCCCGTGCTATGTGGCTGCTTCCCACTAGCTATCTATTTCACATTTGGTAGTGTATATATGTCCATGCCGCTCTCTCACTTCGTCTCAGCATGCCCTTCCCCCTCCCCATGTCCTCAAGTCCATTCTCTACGTCTGCATCTTTATTCCCGTCCTGCCCCTAGATTCTTCAGAACCTTTTTTAGATTCCATATGTATGTGTTAGCATACGGTATTTTTTTTTCTCTTTCTGACTTATTTGACTCTGTATGACAGACTCTAGGTCCATCCACCTCACTACACAAATAACTCAATTTTGTTTCTTTTTATGGCTTAGTAATATTGTTATTATTATTATTATTTTGCGGTACGCAGGTCTCTCTCACTGTTGTGGCCTATCCCGTTGCGGAGCACAGGCTCCGGACGCACAGGCTCAGTGGCCACGGCTCATGGGCCCAGCCACTCCGCGGCATGTGGGATCTTCCCGGACCGGGGCACGAACCCGTGTCCCCTGCATCGGCAGGCGGACTCTCAACCACTGCGCCACCAGGGAAGCCCAGTAATATTATTTTTAAATACAGAGATATATACTGTCTCTGGGGAGTATGATTACAGTATCGGGAGGGTGAGACGAAAGATTATTAATTTCTTTTATATATTTTCTGATATTACTGATTTAAAAAACTATTTCCATATATTACTTTCATAAATAAAAATTTAGAAAGAAAATGTATGATGATTACCATTTCATGAATTTAAAATTGCTCACATACCTTTTATAACTTTTCCCCACAGACCAGAGAAACAAGCTAACAATTATTTTAGTAGTAGTATAATAATGTTGTGACTTAAACCTCTGTAGTCATACACATATTATAGATTTTTCTAAAAAAAAAAACCCTTTTATGAAAAGTGAAGGAAGATGTCACCTTAAGATCAATACTTCCTTGTATCCTGCTTAAAGTATTATATTCTTGAAATGGCGGCAAGTGCTTTATGGCAGAGTAGCAATAAGTCAATCTATAGACTCATCCTAATGACTTATAGAGGAAAGAGAAGCAGCTAAAAAAAGAAACCGTTTTATTTTTACATTGACTGTCTTTTGAAAAATGGAACTGAGGGTGGAATTAATGATTTAATTAAACCACTTAATGTATTATTAAAGTCAATATGGCCTAGTGTTTCTGTGTAACCGTCAGCTTATCAATAAAACCTCATATTTGTTTTTGCCAAAGGATTCATAACTTTTATTAGATGTGCCTGTATTACAGAGCCTCTAATTGTTTTCAGGAAGTCATATATACCCTTATTTTATAAAGCCTTTCCATTAGGGGATCACAAAATTCCACTGAAAAAAAAAATCAGGCCAGGTTCTGAAGGCATGATTTATTCAGCTTGGTGTACTACTCAACATGAGGAGCTCTATTTCTGCTCTATTCAGCAAAGTATCTGTTCAGCTTTTACAGCAAAGGAGGGACGGGACTCAAGGTCACCAGAGCAAAACCCACCTGAGGCTGATGTACTCGGCAAGAAGCACTGAAGCACCAAAGATAATTTTCTCACTAGAACCTGTTAGTTCTTCCCCTTTCTTTGGGGTATGTCTTTACTCATCCCAAACTCCCCCATTTCTATAGCCAACATAAATTACTGAAAGTAAATGGCCAGTTAAGGAAAGAGGAAAATGGGTAAGAGGGGCCTCCAAGATAATTTACAAATGTGAACCCATTTATTTCATTTGAAGCATGGAAATTAGATGGGAACAATTCTGCAGAGAGGGAGAGCATGGAAATGCAAATCCAAAGAATAAAATGTGATGCAACATGTATGCATTTCCTGCCACCCTGACTTTCCACTTATCTGGCTTCACTTACACATCTTCACTTAGAAGACCTAGGACACTGTGAGACTGCAGATCAATAATCAGACAGAGGCCATGTCCTCATGCCCACACCATCCTATTAGTATTTTTGCTTTGGTCTATGTATTGCTAGAGGGGAACTTTCCAGACAAAAGCTGCCTTTTAACTTGAAGGGAGTATCTGTCCCTGCAATGCCGACTTCTATGTTCACAGATCAAAGCCTCTGTGGGCGGGTCATGTTCCCACACTCTCTTAGGGCAAGTGTCTTCTCAGGCCCCTCATTTAACAGAAAACACAGATGTACAGAAGAACGCTTCAGGCCCACTCAATGTCACAGACTCATTTTCTCCACACTTTAGCCTAATGGATTTTTATGACACTTATGGCTCAAATTAAAAATTTTAAAATTCACATGTTTCACATTATTTGTTTCACAAGATACTGACCAACTGGCATGACTGACTCTATGATGTAATTGACTTGCTTTGTAATATATATATGTATATATTTTTTGGGCTGTGCCACAATACTCTGTTTATATTCTTGTCCACTCCGTCTCCTCCACAATTCGTCCCTCATATGTTTTCACTCACCTTCAATCCTCTGCCTTAAGTGTTTCCATCTTCTTATTCTTGTCTTGATTATGGAATATGAAATAGGAATTAGATTCTTTTTCTCATTCTTTTCTTCTCCTGGTTGCTGCTAAGGAATACCTGATACGGAAAAAGAAGATCAGTGTTAATACTGGCATTTTAATACCTTGAAATAATATAGGTATCTTCAGTAAATGCTCTTTTTTTTCCCTACAACACAGGAAAAAAAAACACATATTCCTACCATCCATTTACAAAATTATTAACTTTCAATATTGAATTGCTCCAATATTTTTTCTGTGTAGATAATTTTAAATAAAACTGCACAAGCAATTCACACTTGCATCCTTTTAGGGAAAGAAGGGATGGAGGAAAGGAGGGAGGGAAAGGAGGGACTAAAGTTCTCTTTGACAACCATCAAACTCCTTTCTCACTTCTCCTCTTTATTCTCTGCCCCAGAGGCAACTCTCCCACACCAGGCAACCAGTAGCACAATATACATAATTAAAAAAATATTTTTCTTGCTTATATATGTATGCAGAAATAACACACTGTACATATCTGTCACTTGCTTTTTCACTCAACATTAAGTTTTTGAGCTCTATCCTTGATGATTTATATAGATCTAGGGCACCGTCATTTATAGCTTTGTCAAAAGTCCCCTCACTACTTGCTAAGGAAGTAGCATTATTTACTAAGTATATAGGGGCAAGCTCAGCCCTTACTCACATTAAGTCCTCTCATAAATGCAATATATTCACCATCACTGAAAAGTGGTGGTTATTTTGGCAAATTCATAGAAGGACAAATTTACAGTAAAGTCGAGATTTAAAACCAAAATGAAAACTTTCCTTTGGAAAGTTTAATTTTATACTTGAAAAAAGCATTTCTCCAGCTGTCTAAATTAAGTCACTACTAAAGTTCAATCCAAGAATACTCCTTGGCTTTGAATCAGTTGCCTTTTCTTGTGGTTGGAAAGCAGATACATTTTTTTCCCAAAAGCTCTTGCCAACATATTCTTTCCTCTAAAAGAGTTAAATAAATGTCAATAGGCAAGCCAGCTCCCTTATTATTTCCTTCACTCAGATGATCTATTTTGGTTGAAGTTTTGCATATAGAGATGCACTCACTCTTCTTGACACATTTCCAGAAAATATGCAAATAAGGCTCATAATCTTCTAAAGCCTTTTGCTCCCCTGATGTTCAATATGTAACATTCCTTCCCTTCACTGCCCTGAAGCCTTACTGTCTCTTTATTTTGATGCTCTCAGAAAAGGGTAGATGCTTTTAAGAGGTTCTTCGTTTTCATCCCTTGGCCTCATCCTACTAGTGACTGCTTTAGGAACTGTTTTCAGATAGTATCTACCTGGTTTTCCATTTATTTTGCTTCTCTAAACTCTCTTTCTGGACCCCACGGGTCCTTACCCTTTAGAATTTTGATGAAAGTTCCCAAGAAAGTCACACGTATACACAACGACTCCAACATTATGCATATGTGTATCAGAAGGATGGGGGCTCTCTAGATAGCCACCTAGACCCCAGCCTTTGCCAATCAACGCTTCCCTATCTGCTGCCATTTCTGAGACTTTTCCACTGGTACAGGCGTCACTGCCCCTTCTCCTTTTCCTCCTACTTTCCCAAGCTCTTGCAGTCTCAGTCTATACACACAAGGTTGCTTGGTGGTGCCATTTTAGGAACCATAAAACCTGTCTTGTATGCCCGAATGGAAATTAATGCTGCCTTTAGCTATCCATTAAAATTAGCATTTGTTGATGAGAAAAAGAAGCACAGTGAATGAAAATAGAGCAAATGCACCAAATATTGAAAAGTACACCATTTCTATACAGTTAGACACGCTGGTTGACCTATTTCCCCCCAAATATCCCCCAAGTATTCATTCTCTACTCCAAAATATTTCTTTCTGTCTATTCTCCACTATGAACTTGAGTGACCTAAAGGTTAAGGTCTACAGGTGTGAAAAGAAGAATTGCTG
Organism: Phocoena phocoena; assembly: GCF_963924675.1. Lineage (NCBI taxonomy): Eukaryota > Metazoa > Chordata > Mammalia > Artiodactyla > Phocoenidae > Phocoena > Phocoena phocoena. The sequence continues at coordinate 84,345,532 of NC_089221.1, read as the reverse complement.
GACCAGCTCACTCCAGATACTCTGGAGAATTCAATACTGAAAACAAAGAAACATGAGCTTTTGGTTTGGGGATATCTCTTCTCCTGTGTGTTTTTTCCAGTTTTGCCAGGAATTCATTGGTGAAAGCAGGTGATGACTGAGGTAATACCCAGACAGACTCACCTTAAGCCCATCAGTGACTCATCTTTGTTTCTACCATCTGCACAATAGGAATAAAAATATAGTGATTTCTTAATCATCTCCATGTATGTTATTCTTCTGCAAAACTGATATTTAAGCTGATTTCCCTTCAACATGTTTCTGAAGGAAATTCCCCAGTCTCCAATTGACTCATACTGAGATAATACAAACCTATTTTAATATCAGCCTGAGTAAAACACACTGTAGAAGATACATATATCACCTAGAATTCTAGATGTATGCTTTTGTCAAAGGTACATAATTTAGAACTTAAAAATTTATTTTGGATGATCTGCACTTACATTACAACATATCTGGGTAGGTAATAACCCTATCTTATTGCTTGTCCCACAGAGTTTCTAGAATGAGTGCTTTTTTTGTTTGTTTGTTTTTTGTTTTCTTTGCGGTACGCAGGCTTCTCACTGCTGTGGCCTCTCCCATTGCGGAGCACAGGCTCTGGACACGCAGGCCCAGTGGCCATGGCCCACGGGCCCAGCCGCTCCGCGGCATGTGGGATCTTCCCGGACCGGGGCACGAACCCGTGTCCCCTGCATCGGCAGGCAGACTCTCAACCACTGCGCCATCAGGGAAGCCCTAGAATGAGTCTCTTTAGTACCAGAAGTGAAAACAGATGTATACCCTAGAGTCCTGCTCCATGTAATCCTGCCTCTGTGTCAGAGACAGTAAGCTGTGGTAAGTCTTTGATGGCCCCAATTATGCAGCTTCACACTAGGGTGAGAACACTAAATCCAACCTGCTCACAATGAACTCATCACCTTTCAAACACAATATCTCATGTAACCCACTACCCTCTCCTGTACCCCATAAATCTGCCAGCAAATCTGATCAGATACTCCTAAACTCTTTAATTGACATCCACATCTTTCCTGTTCTTATTATCATTGCCCTCATCTAGAACCTTATAGTTTTATTTTCTGTTAGATTAGCATCCTCCTTCACTGTCTCCCTGGCCCTATCCATTCCCTACCTGACTGCTGAGAAATCTTCCTAAAATGCTACTTTTATCATGTCAGGACCCTTTCCTGAAACCTCTGCTCCCCAGCAGTGGTAGGCAGTACAGTGTCTCCCAAAGCTGTCCATATCAGATATCCCTGACATGTCATGTTATATGAGAAAAGAGACTTTGCATACATAATTAAGGTTACTGGTCTTAAAATAAGGAGATTATCCTGGTAGGCCCAGTTTAATTACATAAGCCCTTAAAAACAGAAATTTCTTAGGCTGGAAGCAGAAGTTATGTAGCAGAAGGGAAAGTCAGAGAGATTCAAAACATGAGGACTCAACTCATCATTGCTGGTTCAAAGATGAAGGGAAGGATAACAAGGAATGTAAGTGGCCTGAAGGAGCTAAGAGAGGATTCCAGCTGACAGCCAGCAAGGATGTGTCCTCAGCACTATGACCACAAGAAACTGAATTCTGCCATCAGCCTGAATGAGCATGGGAACAGATTCTCCCCCAGGGTCTCTGGCTAACAGCCCAGCCCATCCAACACCTTAATTTCAACTCTGGGAGACCCAGAACAGAGGAACCAGATTTCTGATCTACAGAACCATGAGACAGTAAATTTGTGCTGTTTTAAGTCACAAAGTGTGTGGTCATTTATTATGATAGCAAGAGAAAACTGTTGCGTCAGATAATCAATGTAAACTCTCCTTCTACTCCAAGACCCATCAAAGTCTAGGCCTACTTGACTAAGCCCAACTAATTTCCCCCTGCTCACAAACACTGGCTTTTGATTTCCACCAGGCCAGTCTCAGCTTTGTCCACAGAGCTTTTATTTTTTGGAGTAGAAAAAAAATCAGTAGAGAAATGACTGAACAGTATGAATTCAGAGAGTGTGTGGTAGATGCAGAGCTGTGCTGTCCCAATCTCCCTCAAGGAAGGACTTTCTGTCCAGGTGCAGCACTACAGTCAGCAGGCAGCCCCAGCTGTCAACTCTTTGAGGATCCACTTGAGCTGTAGAAAGCCACCTTTCTCAAAGCCATACTCTTCCCCAGGAAGTTTGCATCTGCGACTAAGTGGGGAAGTGGGGTTCAGCCTTTGGGCTCAACATGGGCCACTCTGACAGGCTCTACATGAGGTTGGCTGAGGCTCTATCAGGCCCACGTTGCAGTTTGACTTCTTCCTGTGCCCAATCCTGCTCCTCACTTTCTTCACAGGTTAATTCCTAATAAACAACTTGAACCCCAAACCTCATCGCAGCATCTGCTTCTGTGACAGAATAATAAGTACTAATAAGAAAATAAGGCAGGTTAAAAAGACGGTATCTGAAATAACAACCCAGAGGAATGAGCATAAAAATCATCATGCTACAAAGACTCAGAAAAGTCATACAAAAAAAAAACCAACTTAAAAAATTTATGTATGAGTTTATATGAAAGTAAGAGATATCCCAAAATGCAAGAAACAAACGCTAAACTGAAAATCAGAAGAGTAAAAGTGCAAGCTGACATGGAATGCAGTACAGGAAGTAACTGGACCTGGAAATAGGACTTGATGGCAAGAAGCTTTTTTTTTTAATTTAAGTATGGTTGATTTACAATATTGTGTTAGTTTCAGGTGTACAGAATAGTGATTTTTTTTTCTGATTATATTCCATTATAGGTTATTATAATATACTGGGTATAATTCCCTGTGCTATACAGTAAATCCTTGTTGCTTATCTATTTTACATGGAATACAAAAAATAATACAAATGAATCTATATACAAAGCAAAAACAGACTCACAGACATAGAAAACAAACTTATGGTTACCAAAGAGGGGGACGGGAGGGACAAATTAGGGGTATGTGATTAACAGATACAAACTACTATACAGAATCTTTGGTTGTAATTCACACAGGGGCAGGAAAATAGAATTTAAGGCCCATGTGAAACATAAATTGGAGCTGAGACTCTGCATAAACATGGGACATGAAAAGAGCTGCATCCTCAGTAGAAGAAAGGGTGGAAAAACTCAACCCATCTGCCAATGAAAACTATAAAGAAGCTTGTTCTGTCATGGCTCTGCCATGAGTAGGAAAAAGAAGTATCCCATAAGAAACCAAATGGCCAAGATTGTACCACACATGTGTTTGGAGCTCTACTTGGGTGGAATAAGAATTCCCAAGCTGATAATTAAGGTAAGTATAACATGGGCCCAAAATATCTCTAAAACCAGGCAGCAGCAAATCAGTCTGCCCTATATTCCCTCAAAACCAGCAGAAGATGAACTCATAAGTTAGGACACATATCAGGGAACTAACCAGGATGAGTGAGAGGCAGGCAGAATAGATTACAAAATAAGCATAAATAAAATAAGATAAAAATGTATAGAAACTATAGGAAAAGAGTAAGACAGTAAAAAGAAAAAAGAAAACTAGACAGATTGAGAAAAAACAAATAGAACCCTTAAAAGTGAAAATTTTTATCAGTTGAAAGTAAAAATTCAGTGGTTAGGTTAAACAGCAGATCAAATAGAACTGAAGAGAGAATTAGCAAAGTAGAAAATGAATCTGGGAACATTTGTCCAAGGCTGTGGAGGCCACAGAGGTATGCCATTTAGATCTCTCTTTAACATATTCTGTTGAAGACAGCATAGTTGACCAATAGCCCCAGCTACTGAAACTTTGGATTCACCACTTTGTTCACTTTGAGGTCTAGTCTCAGGGGTCCTAGAGCCAAGCATTCCTGCTCAACATGAAATTCTTCTGATGGGTATTTTTTTGTTTTTTTTCATGTCCTTTTTTTTTTTCCAGAAACTTCCCATCACCCTGACATAAACCTCTCCAGAACTACACTGCAGTCTAAGGTTCTACTTACCAAATCCTCCTTTCCATCTCTCCTTTCACAGTTGTCAGCCATGCATGATGGTCTGCAGGCTCTCCCTGTCTATTCCTGCTCCTTCCCTCTCTATCTTTAATGTCTTTCAAAAAATTTCTTGCATATGTAATCCTGCATTGGCTTCTGTTTCTTAGAGAATCCAAACTTAAACAAAAATAGAACTAAAATAGTCAAGCAACATTAGCATTGAATATAGGAGTGTGTAATCAACATTAGGACATTAAACAGTCCATTTATTGTATGAAGGCAAAGAGTTTGCCAGAGTTTGATTAGATTTATATTTTTAAAGAATGAACGTTTAAAATGTGGGGACAAACTTTTAAAAATTACAAATAGAGTGCATTATTGCAAATGCAGAAGAGAGGAGTTAAGAAAACTTTATTAATCTAATAAAAGTATAAAAGAAGAAAAATCAAAGCAAGAAAAAGGTGAGATAACTAAAAAGTACAATTCATGATAGCAGAAAAATCCAAGTAACCACAATAAATTTTTCATTTAAATTGAAAATATTATATGAGCTTATTAAAAATCAAGATGCATATAGTAACAAGAGAAACACCTAACCTCAATGATCCCCCAAAATAGAAACTAAAATTATGAAGAAAGATGTTCTAAGAAAAGAATTTCTAAAAGTGGGATTGCATTTTTAACATCAGAAAAAGGTGATTTTAAGGTTAAAAAAATTATAGGGAAAAGACGGAACATTTTATAATGATAAATTCACTGAAATTATAATCATCTTAAAACTGTAAGCACTTAATAACATAGCTTGAAAATACATAAACAAAAATATGAGGGAAAAGTTTTCAAGAGATATGAAAGGATAAATAATCATAATGAGAGAATTTGATACACCTCTCTCAGGCACTTAGAAGTCAAGTGAATAAAAATTATTAAGAATATAGAAGATTTGAATATGACAATTAACAAGAGCAACCTAATAAATATATACATGAAATCCAATGCTATTTGAGAATATATATTCTTTTTAACTATACCATAATGCAATAAAACTAGAAATCAGCAACAAAGTAAACCCAAAATTCCATACATTTGAAACTCTCTTTAAAAAATGTTATACAAACAATGTGGCCAACAAGGGCTTAATTTCCAAAATATACAAATAGCTCATATGACTCAATAGCAAGAAAAAAAAAAAAAAACCAATCGAAAAGTGGGCAGAAGACCTAAGTAAGCTTTTCTCTGAAGAAGACATCCAAATGGCCAACAGGCACATGAAAGGATGCTCAATGTCGCTAATTATTAGAGAAATGCAAGTTAAAACTATAATGAGGTATCACCTCACACTGGTCAGAATGGCCATGATCAAAAAGTCTACAAATAACAAATGCTGGAGAGAGTATGGAGAAAAGGGAACCCTCCTACACTGTTGGTAGGAATGTAAATTGGTACAGCTACTGTGGAGAATAGTATGGAGGTTCCTTAAAAAACTAAAAAGAGAGTTACCATATGATCCTGCAACCCTACTCCTCGGCATATATCTGGAGAAAACTCTAATTTGAAAAGATACATGCACCACAATGTTCATAGCAGCACTATTTACAATAGCCAAGTCATGGAAGCAACTCAAATATCCATTGACAGATGAATGGATAAAGAAGATGTGGTACATATATACAATGGAATATTACTCAGCCATAAAAAAGAATGAAATAATGCCATTTGTAGCAACATGGATGGACCTAGAGATTATAAATGGAGTAAGTGAGACAGAGAAAGACAGATATCATATGATATTACTTACAAGTAGAATCTAAAATATGATACAAATGAACTTATTTACAAAACAGAGACTTACAGACATAGAAAACAAACTTATGGTTACCAAAAGGGAAAGGGGGATGGGGGGATAAATTAGGAGCTTGAGATTAGCAGATATAAACTACTATATATAAATAGATAAACAACAAGGTCCTACTGTATAGCATAGGGAACTATATTCAATATCCTGTAATAAACTGTAATGGAAAAGAATAAAAAATGTTAAATAATCTGTAGTTCAAAAATTAAATCATCATGAAAATTTGGAAAAAAAATTAGAATTGAACAGTAATTCAAAAAAAGTAAAAACTATGTATCAGAACTAATGGGATATAGCTGTTATCATACTTGAGAATAATTCACAACCTTAAATTCATGTATCAGAGGAAAACTGAAAAATAATGAGTTAAGCATCCAACTCAAAAAGTCAGTGTAAAATGTAAAGAGTAATCCTGAATAAACCAAAAGTAAATAATTGAGAAAAGATATTAAATGGGTACAATGGAATTAGGCATTTATTTTAGACAAGATGGTAAGAAATGGTCTCTCTAAAGTGATAAATTTGGGCAGAAATATAAAAAAGGAAGATTTTAAATATTAATAACATATTTTTTGAAAATAACAATATGCACATTTTGCTTTCTCCTCGGCCATGAATAAAGACAGAAAATTGGCTGTCCCAGTCTGCAGTTCGTAGCAGGTGCATATATAGAGTGGAAAAATCATGCATCTCTTGGCTCATGAATCCTTCCTCAGGGATAAAGCCATAGATGCAGCAAGTGCTATGAGAATAGATCCCTTAGGGTCAGGATGATGACAGAATATGTGAAGGGAATTCATACACCTGAAAATTGGAAAGTCTCTCAGTTCTGTCATCCAGTTGCCCCAGTGAAAGTCAGCATTTTAACCTTGTGTCCCAGCCACACAACACTGCACCTCTTATGGGAAGAGGTTCACCCTGGCCTCTTACCAGTAATTGAGACTCAGCTTGTAACACCACAGGACTGCGGCGTCACTCAGAGGCTTGTGCTCCCAATCCTAAAATACCTTTCACTTATCCTCATTTCCCTTCATACCCTGTTGATCACCCCACCCAGATTAAGTTGATTACTCATGTTCTCCCAGGAGATGGTTCCCTTATCATAGTCACATTGCTGTCACCAATGCAAGTCATCTATCATCACTGAGGCTTTCACCCCCCACTCTTCTGTAACTCCACTAGTTGGATCCAACTTTCCACACCTGCCAGCCTTCAGAAAATCCACCAAAGAACTCCCTATTGTATCACCCTACTTTACTCCTCTAGAGAGCACGTATCATCTGATCATGTTCTTGCTTATTTATTTGATTGTTTCTTTTATGTCTCCCCTGCCCCAACCACCATGAGAATGTAATCTGCATGAAACAGGGACCTTCACTACCACATACTAGCTCCCGGCAGTGCCTAGCACATTGTGGGAACTTAATAAATATTTTTGAAAAGATGAATTAAGTAATGAATGAATGTCTCCATATATATCCAGGGAATCTTCTCTCCATATGAAGGCAAGAGGGAAGAACATTAGCACGAACATCCATTCTTTAGTATAATGCTGCCATTTTAGAGTTTGCAAGCAACTCTAGAGATAATGTTTTACAGCCCCCTCATGTCCATTTTCCTCTGCCGCATGAGAGTTATGCTCCTGCTGTGGTGGCCCCATGCCCAGATTCAAAGGACTATACTACATCAATTTTAGCTGGGGCAAGATGCCAGCCAAGGACCATTTGGGAAGAATTTCCCACAGTAGGCAGAAAGTGACACCTCAGTTGCAAGCTTAAACTGCTCTCAGCAGCAAGTGATGCTAAACAGGCTTCATTTGAGACTGCGCTGTGGGAGAGCACACCTGGGCATTCTGGAACATGATATCAGCAGCCAAAACTGCTTCATGTTTGAACTCCAACCCCGGCAACCCTAGGAAATCCACTCACAAAGCAAGAAACATATTGAACCTTGTTAATGGCAAACAGTTTGCAACTCATAATTAATCCCTGCCTCCTTAAAGGGTTTTCTCTTTGGCATTTGCTTACTGCAAAGCTGCCTAAAAGTTCAACAATTAGCAACGCTCAGGTCATATTCACATTATTTTTTTTTCAGCAAAGGTGTGTGTAGAGCCAAAAATAAAGTGTCAATTGGGAAAAGATGGCCATAGAATGGGAATGTTATCTTAATCAACCAACAATTTCCCTGCCAAATATTCATACCGTGGCAGAGAACTAATTCTAACAAGTAGATTTCGTAGAAATTGCTAAAGACTAAATTTTAATAGGTAAAACTGTCAGAATTGCAACCAATTCAGCTAATTTTTATTGAGTACCACAACACCAATCATAGTAAGGTATAATTGGCTACACTCCAGGCTTTCCAAACCACCTTAAATTTTGCTTCTTCCATTAAGAAGAATCTTCTCTGACCCTTCCAAGACTAGGTGTCCATGCTATTTGTTCTTATGGAATCTTTTATTGACTCCTGCTAGTTTTCATGAACTCTTGTTTCCTCAATAAAATATAAGCTGCTTAAAGATGAGGATGACATCTTGCCTTCCCATTGTGTCTCTAGGGTTTAGCACACGACCTGGGATAGAATGGGTGCCAATTAAGTGCATTTGGTTGAGTAGATGGATGAATAGATGGATGGACAAATGGACTGATGAATGAATCAGAGTGAGCATTTTAGCAGACTATTTAAGTACCCTTATCACAGTCCCCTCTGATTCTAGGACAGCTGCAGTGGACAGTACATGAAAGCTCAGACTAAACCATCTCACTGCTCTCCATTTCAAATGTAATCTGCATGTCTTTCTGCTTTCTGCTCAGGGTCTTTTCTGACACTGCAGGTACTATTCAGCCCACGCACAGGCACAGTCTGGTCCACAAGCACAGGGGAGTTAACACTCTCAGGGAAATCCTTACCAGTGAGGTGCAAGAGCCAGTGGATGGATGTCCCAGTCTCTAACCCTTCAGGCAGACAAGTCTCAGAGGTATTCTGTACATGTCTCATCAAGTCTCAGCAGAATCAAGCCCCTACTGCCTACAGCAATGCCCTAAATACTACATCCTTATCCTGGCTTTCACTCTGTTCGCTCCTTCACATCTGCTTCCTGGGATCATCCCCCAGATAAAATGCCTGCACCCAAGTCCCTGTCTCAGGCTTTACTTTCAAGGAAACCCAAAGAAATGTGTCATAATGAATTTAATGTGAGACACTCAACCTGAGAAAAATGTCTAAGACAGGACAGCCTGAATAATCTAAGACAGGACAGCCTCAGAAAACATATGTGAGAAAATATCATATCACATATGGCCCACCATTAACAAAATAATGAAAGACAAGGCAATTACACAGTCCCTAAAAATAGCAAAAGTGTGGTAAATTGTTCCTTCTTCTTTCCTGGTTACTTCCCATCCTTTGTGCATTCCTTCTTCTGCAGGCTATGTGGGAACCCCACCAAAGACATCAACATCTAAGGTACTCCCACCACCATCAGCCAGACATTAGCCTCTATCGGCCTCTGGTTTTCCATATGCTTCTTCAGTTCCCTATTATTAATAAACCTATATGGGATGATACATATTGCCACTTAAAAACAACAGAATTTTTCTTTAAATTGTCAGCAGCTTCACTTCAGAATGCCTTTGTGGAGTAATAATTAAACTCCAGGCTCTAAGCCTTTGTGAAGATTGTTATAAAGTGGCTATATGCAACCACCTTCACAGAAACTATAATAAACCTACCTAAGCCATTGAGACTCAAACCCTCAAGAATTTGAATTTTGAACAGAAATGCAGAGGTAAAGGAAGTCATAGCTGAATCATTTGGATGGCCACGCCAGACCTAAAGAGACTGCATGTGTACTCCCCCTACCAACATTCTCTGAGTTGCCCTGGTTTCTGCACATCCCAATACCTGAGCACTCGTCCTCTCCAGTTCCATGAGGCATCTATCCAGAATTCATTTTTTAAATTTCTCCCTTCTACGGGCTTAAGCTACTGAGTCAGTTTTCATTTTCTTATAAATACAAATTGCTAACTGATAAAATTTCATTACTAGAGATTGTGTCCTCATTCCAGTAAAAGTGTGGAGAACTTCCTAGAGTAGCATCCCTGGTAACTCTCTATCTCCTGCTAGATCGTCCTCCTAGAGTAATTCACTTGACTGGTGAGTCTTTGAGAAGGAACTAGCATGCCCAGTTCAGACCTTCTTTGCCCCTTTTTCCTTCAGCCAGATAATCTAGAGTAAGCCCTATCTAAAAGAAAAGGGATTTGTCCCACTCTACCACTGACTGTTTCTTAATCTCTCTAATTCAGCATCAGCAAGCACATGTGGCTGCTGTCCACCTGGTATCGGCAAACAAATCTGATTCTTTGATTATCATCTCTCTGTCTGTCTGAGTTCTCTGTCTCTGTCTGTCTGTCTCTGTCTCTGTGCCTCTCTGTGCCTCTCTCTCTCTCTCTCTCTCTCTCTCTCTCTCTCGGTTTGGACTTAGATGGAAGAAGCAGCGTTGTTTATTAGGTCTCATCAAACCCAAACAGAGAGCACTGACCATTTTTAACATCTAAAAGAATTTGGGGAATGAGTAGAAAACGTCAGAAATGAATAATGATGGATTGGGAAGTATACTTAATATGTTCACATACTGATACTAAATTCCATGGTTAGGGATCCGGGCAGGAAAAACATGAGAAGTGGAGGATCATCTCCAACTGTAAGTTAATATATTTGTTTTGTGGCTGTGAGCATGTTATGGTGGTAATATTTCATTTCTTCCTCTGTTCTCTGCTTACCACAAGGAAGAGTAGGTATAAGAACTCAGAAGACTTGATAGAATGTGTTCTTAGAAGAATTATAACTATGACAGCTAAAAGGACCAACTAGTTACTAAGTTGCTTATGAGACCTGCTGATAGATTCTGATGAATTCTAAATTGTGATACCCTTTTGTATAAATGTCTCAGAAGGTTTCTTATTCTGAAATCTGAGGCTCTTGGTGAGTAACTATTTTAACAGAGAAATCAAAAGAAGCAGTGACCAATAAAAGTTGTAAGAGTTGATGTTTAGTGTAAAAAATAAAAATTATACTCTAGGGTTGGTATTTAGATCTTCCACTTTTACAGAAAGTATTTATTGATGAATTAATACTATTGGTTGACTAAATGAACAAAATCAATAACAATGTTACAAGTACTGGAGTATAGCCTGTGCTGTCAGTCATCCTTGCCTATACAAAGCTTAGTTGCTTATTCCATAAAGTTAAATGTAGATGTAGTTCCCAGGAGAGGCACATATAGACGCACCTTATAAATCGGAATTTGCAAAATGAGTGTAGACATAGCAACTTCTCCCAGACTACATTTTCATTTTAGTGATTTTACCCAAAGATGTGAGACATCTTAGAGTTTCAATCACGAAGGGTAACCAGATGAAAAGGTTTGAAAGACAAAGTGACCTCAAGACAAATCACACAGGTATTCCACCTAAATGCAGGATCTAACCTTATTCCCTGACCCTTTGAAATGCCAACAGTGCCTTTCATTAAAAACAAAACAAAACAAAAAAAACACTGTAATATTACTGTCTCTTCAACACCCTTGGATTACTCAAGCATCCAAACTTAAAGTGAGCAAACATCACAGATCCTGAAAACATACTGTATCTTAGGAAACAAATCACAGCACGTGCATAACTCTGATATTACATTTGCAATTCTCAACCACTTTTTCAAACACCTTGTTTCTGCAAAGAGAAAAATCATTCCAAGTCTAGGAATTAGTGGTGAGTGAAGTTGGCAACATTTGACTTCTTCACATGTCTAATCTTCACACTATATTTTAAACAAATTCAACTTAAAACAGAAACCCTAAATATATCTTGGACAGAATTTATCTAAGTCGTGGCTAAAATGAATTACAGTCCCACCTCTGTCTCTATCAATACACTCAAAGCCCCCAGTAAACACACTGGTTAAGTAATAAAATTGGCCTTGCTATACAAAAGCAGCTTTAAGAGGGGTCCTGTATTTTCATGAGCTTCAAAGTCATCCCCAATAAGTATGCAATCTGGGTGAAAACAGTGGGCTGGCTATGCAAACATAACATCAAAAGGAACTCTAGTTTTTCCTTCCAACCTGATTGTTATCCTAAGCCGGCTTACATAGACACTCTGGGCCCATTATTTATCACTTAATTTTCTAAATTTTATAAGTGATCTTAGAAGAATAATAACAATACTTATTTAGTGGTATTACTTTTAGTACTTTATTTTCTATTATCATTACATGAAAGTCTCCAAGAAGCTCTTTGACCCTTTACAGAACATTTGTTTTAATTCAAATATGGAAAGAATTCTGTTGTCAAAATTAACAATTTAATACCATCAAATTTGATGAGAGATTCAAAACAATTTTGTCAAATGGACTTTCTAGTCTGTTAAATATATGCTCTGATCAATTTCAGGATGCATATTTTTACAGCTTCAGTGTTGGTTTTCCTACTCCATCAACGACATAAAAAAGAAAGTAAAATGAAGATTTTCATCTGTGTTGGGTTCTCTGCTAGCCCAACACCCACTGAGGACTAAACCTGTTTCTGTTTTCCAATTTACAAATGAGGAGGCTTAGGGTCAGAGCTGTTTAATAGCATGCTCAAGATCACAGTGACAAAGGCAAAACACAGACAAGAGAGGTTGAAAATCACTTGCTAATACTTACTACTGCTGTTACAGAAGAGAGTTAATTGGATCAAGCTATATGTCTCTGTCTCTCTGTCTCTCTCATCTCATTGGAATTCTAGGAAGAAGATGCTAGGACGCTGTATCTAGTGTGTACTACCTCTTGTTAGAAGGTGCTCTGGGGGTTCAATAGAAAACTTCTTTGAAACCAGGAGCTAGAAATTATTAAAACTACTAAGAAATCAGATCGATGCCCAAACAAGGAATAACAAGATCTAGGAGTGGAAACAGACATGCAGAATTTGTATTACTATAACCTTTGGCAGAAAATAGTAGAGCGTTCAGCTAAAAGCAGGAACAGAGGGTCTGTGTGTGGATAACGGTAAAGTGGGAGTTCAGAAGCTATGTCTTGCCAGATGATTGTTCAGCTCAAGCCTGTCAGTGAGTTTCAGACAATAAACTAGGGAAGAAGAGAAGTGAAAACCATCTTCTCTCTAAATTCTTCCATAATGCACATTTAGCACAAATCATAATGCAGAGGCTAAAATGAAGTCTGGGTTTGAAAAGTAGAAATAAGCTTAGTTACTCTGATAGTTGTTTCACGGAACAGCTGCTCCAAGAAGCAAACTTCCATTAACAATCAAGGGCAACAACTGCAACCAGTGGTCACTTCTCTTCAAGGTCAAAAGAAACATGAAGGGCGCTATGAGGAGTATTCACGAGCAAGAGTTGCAAGTCTTCTCAAGTGACACACATTCATGGACTCATGGCCAAATCAGTGCCAAGAGAGAGCAAAGGAATGGCACCAGGAAAGGGATGTTTATGTCCTGTTTCTGTTGGCTTTGTGAGTCTTGCCACTTGAGAAAAATTAATTATCTGGAAAAACCAAAGTACTTAAGTAGCCTGAGGACAAGGTTAAATGAAACCAAGTTTCTTCCTGGGGTTGGAGGGAATGGGGAGTGGATAAGATGCAAAATCCTTATTCCTCAAGGTTGAAATATTAACAACAAAAAGCAACCCAAAACACAGGCACACACCCACTGAAATGAAGAGGAATGCAATCCTATGTTTGTTGTAAACAAGCTGCATCTTAGAGATTAATATTTCTCAGCCTTTTCAGCCTGCCAGTCTCTTTGACCCGGGAGTTTAATTTTAGCTCTGTATTAATTATACATTACAATTACGCATAGACATGGGCACACACACACACACACACACACACACACACACACAGTAATGATTATGCTGCCATCGAGGACTTGCTCTGGAACCTATTCATGTCACCTCAGTCCCTATGGGGTACAATGTTGTTTACCATCTAGTACCTCACACTTGATTTTCCCTGGAGATGGCTGCCCGGAAATAAGATTCCTCAAAAATGGAAACTCTTTGCCAAGGCGTTTCAGAGGGAAGAGATAATAGATCTCTATATCAGATGCCATGCAATGACAGAATGTATACCTGGTGACAAAATCAAAATTTTCCAACCATATATCTCAGGCAAGAGCGGCTTGATATGCTCGGAGGGCCACACATGTGGCAATGCTTCACACAGGCAATCCGATTCAGAAATGTGGTTTATGGGTTTCACGGGAAATGGATGTTGAAGGGTCTTCCTGTCGTCACTGCAGTTCTGGTGATTGCAAGATGGGCTGGGGAACAAAGGCTCAGCAGAAATATCTCTGCACTTCCCCCAAGCCCAGCTGCTTGCCCTTGACATCTTAAAACTGGCACTTCAATGAGCTCTTAGCCTCTGAGAGCGATGCATGAAATGTAAGACCAGAAGCATCTATTTATTAAGCTTGGTCACTAAATTAATCTTTCCCCATGGCCAACTATGAAGTGGAGTTAATGAGGATGAAGCAGAAGCTGAGCTAGGACATATTTAGCCAAGGGCTGTACCTCAAGGCCTCACTCCCTGGCAGAAGAATCAGGACAGCTCCCTCCTGACATCAAAAGGGCATGAAGCGGACATACAGGCAGAGAATTCAGGCAACTTTTACTCCTCTCACCCTCCCTTATCTATTACTGAAAGCCTAGCTGTGTGGTTTGTCCAATACAATGCTTGCCTGACAGGACTGCAGCCTTCTCACAAGAGTTAGAGATCTTCATTTGCACATGGGTCACACATCTGTTGTGACCCTCCCACGTGTGAGCACTGTGCTATGTGCTGAAGATACAGCTGTGAACAAAGCAAAGTCCCCTCTCACGGACACCTCGCAGTGCAGTGGGAGTAACCAGCAATGACTCAGACAAATACACCCATGTTTCATGGTTGTGACAATGCCTTCATGGCAGCTGTGGCGTGGTTGAATAACAATCTCAGATAGTGTGGTCAGGGAAAGCTGCTCTCAGGAAGCGTCATGTCAGCTGAGCCCTGCCAAGCCCCAGGGTGGATGCCCAAGCACACCCTCCAAAGAACATGAAGGAGGAGAGATGTCCAGAGAGTTAAATACATCTCTGCTTTGATAAATGCTCTTGCATTTTATCTCCCCAATAACTTAATGCAAAGTATTTATTACTGGGGACATGGCTGTGTAATGGATTCAACGGTTTGGGCACTGAAACCCCAAGGAGGCCACATGATATACAAAGAGACATATACAGGTCCAAATTCCCAGCACCCTGATGACTGTGTAACATTAAGCATGCTATTTAACTTCTATGACCCTCAGTTTGCTCATTGGGGAGGATGGGTTGATAAAGGGATTAAATTACAGAGCGTGCCAAAGTTCTCTGGCATTTCTTGGCACACAGTAGGTGCTCAAGGAGTGTTCATCAGAGTCAGTAATTGTATGTGTGCCAGGCATGAAGTTAAGCTCTTTGCAGACTTTTAAAAATGCAATTCTCCCAGTAAAACAGATACTATTGCTATCACCATTTTAAACACGAAGAAACAGGAGTCCAGAGGACCTAAGTAAATTGCTCCATTTGTAAAGCTGGTCAGTGGGAGAACCGGTACTCAACCAACCTTGGTTTAGCTCCAGGGCCAAACGATTAACTCACTTCCCTAGCACATCATAGGCATTCAGGTAGTTTTAACTCTAAGCCAAGTTGCACTCCTCAGGTGGAATCAGAAATCACCCACCTTAACAGTCCACTGCCATCTCATCTTCCTTTGAGAGGATCAAAAAGGAAAAGGGGTTCCATCCCATTTTCACCTTCTCTTTCTGGTTTCTTCTCAGCTAAAATGGCACAAAGCTGAAAGCTCTTTTGCTTAACTCTATTTTTTAAGAAAATAGGCTGGAGTGGGCCTAGCTGGGGTGAGATTCCTGCTCTGTGCAGTGAATGGTTTATCACACACAAACACACTGTGACAGATTAGGTCTGGTGATAGAAACAGCCTGTGAGCAGCACACCACTTCGCCACTATCTCCAAAGAAAAGCTGTCTCTGTAAGGATGATAAAAACTGTGTCTGACAAATCAACAAAGTACAAAATAGCAAAAGTTCAATGAGACTGTCCATGAAAAAAATCCTTCCATTATCCCATATTCCTTTGAGAATTTACAAGGAATTAGACAGTCGGCTACATACAAACAAAAGGGGGGGGGGGATAAACCAAGAATTCGTTACTTTAATAACAATGACTATGATGCCTATATTCTAGGAGAGTAGTAAGAATATTTAAAAAGTATATGAAAAACTATTTTGAAAATTATAAGATTTTTCATTCATTCGGTCCACAAAATTTATTAAGAGCATATTAATAAATATACTCAGCACTGTTCTAAACACTGGGGATACAGCAGTAAACAAAGCAAACAGAAAGACATACCACCAAAGCAATATTAACAATAAATACCTACCATCATGGAACTTACTCTATTTGTGTAAATACTGATCACACAAATATTAATCATTTTTGTTTCCTTAGCTTTGAGGTTGACTCCTATTTAAATATAAATATCTGACAATACACTCCCTCAATTTTATATGTCAAGTGAGCCTTACCCCTTCACCAGTTTCCAAATAGTTCACTTTGATAAGAGAAGGAATAAATAAAAAGGAACATGTGATATGAAGGCGGGAGGAGTCTGTGCCAGGTGAGGGATTAAATTACAGAGCGTGCCAGAGGGGCAGAGGAAGAAAGAGGAGCATGGTACCTCTCACAGTTTTGCCTACCCCAAACACAGGCGATACATGAGTAGTTTCCCTATCATTCTAAGTAAACCACCTAGGCTTTCAAAAAGGAAAAAAAATATCACACAACACATTTCAAAGTCAGAAACAATGTGTATGGTCTGAATTACTATTCCCTCCATTAGCATGGATAATCAAGAGTTTATTGTGTGTTCAATCCCAGCTAGCCCCAAGCAAGTCCTAAAATATAACAATTACATGGTTTCCTCCCACTCCTGCCCTGCATAATGGATCCTGAAGGAGAAAGGGTGTTCAAACAGGCTGAAGCATAATTCTTAGTATGTGGGTAAATCTGTAAAAAGTGCAGCATTTTAAAATAGGTAGGGGAAAGGAGCATGGGTGTGTCCTTCCCTGAAACACCAAGAACAGTCCCATTTTGGAGGAAAGAAGATAAGGCCAGAGTGACAAAATGAGATCTGATTGGTTGGTTACTCTTTACTTCCAAAAGAAGATTCCAGGAGACTGAGAACAGAGGCCAATCCAAAACAGTAGTTAGCTAAAAGAAGAGAATAAGTGAGTGAGAGAGAGAGACGGGGGCAGGCTCTGTGGATTGTCAGATCTGTGATAAGGAATGGCACCATTATGCTTGCATGTTCAGAAGTGTCCCTCCTCTTATCCTGGTTTCAAAAGAAGCCCCTCTATTCACCTTCTCATTAAAACAGCCTCTCCAGAAAAAAATGCTGAGACCACACAAAGCAGGACATTCATCACTAGGGCAACCCGTGTACTCAATGAAAGCTGGCAAGCACAAAAGGGCTTGCTTAAGGCTTTGCAGAGAAGCTGGTTCTCTTTGCCTCAGACCATATTTCAGATTTAACACTGGATTCAAACAGGAAACAAATTCTATTTTTTGTTTTTTGCACTAGGAGTACTTATGAAGAATGAAATCATCCTTTTAATTTAATTTTTTTAAAGCAGGAAAGTTCTTGGCTGCTATTAAGCATCAAATTTTCATTTATCATGACATTAACACCAGCTACATTCCATCCCTTTTTATACTATACCATTTATACCATTTAAATTCAGTGTGGCTAATGGTCTCCCAGGATGTCCTGGACACCTAATGTGCAAGGACCATTCAGATACACTTCTTCCCAGCTTTGCCCCTACGTGCTCCCCATCCCCAACTGCCTTTCACCCATCTTCCCTGTCAAAGACCACACACACACACACACACACACACACACACACACACACACACATACACTCACATGTCTAGGGCCGGGAGAAGCTCACCCAGCTATAGCCCAAATATAATGTGTAAAATGATGCAAGAATCTGGCTACAACACTATCCACACATATAATGGAATTTACTGCAAGTCATTTTTTGTCTTATAAATTCTTTTAAGGGCTTTTGAGATATTATAGTTACAAAAAATACAAAACAAAAAACCTCCATTCAGTGGAGGCAAGGGGGGCAAAGTATCTTATAGCAAAACTATGTTTACCTTTCAGCTAGTGTGCTTACCTGATCAACCATACTTAATTCCTGGGCAACCTTATATGCCACTTTCTTTTCCTGAAGATGGAATAAAACCACTACATTTAGCTAGAATAATAGTATTTTATCTTAGCTTTATTTTAATCTGCTATTGACAAAGCTTTTTCTCAGTCACTTTTCAGAGAAATAACATCTCCTATCATCTTTAGCATATTAGAATCTCAAGCAGAAGATCCATTGTGGACACCTGGGGCAGTTTTCTCAGATATAGGACAGATATAGGACAGACTTCAGCTGGAGTGTGAAATTGGAGCTTTGTTTTCTTGTTTTGTCTTTTTCATGTATTCCAAGGAGTGGGGTGAATTGGTTTAGTACTCCTGTTTCATAAACTATTGTTTCGTTTTGTTTAAAATCTACACAAAGCACCTTAAAAAAAGAAAGAACTTAAAAAGAAATGCAGCTGAAATACTTGCTGACTCTCACACTTACCAACAAAGAATAAGTGAGATCAGGGACATAAGACAGAGTTAATAATAACCAAAAAGAGTACCAAGTTCTGAGTCAGTCACCAGTATTCCAAGATTAAGTAGACATAAATTCTGCTCTTGTGGTATTTACTCTAGGTAAAAATAAAGAGGACAGAGTATTTATCCATCTAAAAAGAAAAGTTAAGCATCTAAGAATAGGTGACACCTCGTAGCTAGCTACCTAAGTAAGAGCTGTTTGTGCTCTTCTCAATAATTCAATAATTTTCAAGAGTCCTGAGATCAAAATGTTTGAAAATTGCTATGCTAGCAGATTGAGTAGGAAGTGAGGAAACAGAGACAGAGAGTAGAAACAATGCTTTCAGGAAGTTTGGCTATGAGAAAGAAAGATATATCATTATTTAGAAGGGAACTTTGGGGTCAAAGGTGGGGTGTGCGTGTGTGTGTGTGTGTGTGTGTGTGTGTGTGTGTGTGTGTGTGTTTTAAGATAAATAATATTTAAACTTGAGCATGTCTAAATACTAAGGATAAGGGCCTGTTAAAGAGAGGGATGTTGTATAGGTGGGAGATGGGGTAAAGAGAATAAAATCCCTAAGAAGAAATAGAGGATTAGTCTTAGATTGGAGAAGGGACAGCTTAGTCCTTTCAACAAGAGAAAATTAGGAAAGGATTGATTCTGATGTTGAGAAAACTTTAGTGTTTGTAGCAGGAAGTTGAGGGAGCTCTCATCTTATGGCTGCTATATACCCTGTGAATTAGGAGGTAAGGTTATGTGTTGAAGAAGAGGAGAAAGGTTGGGAGCAAGAGAAGAGTAGGAGACTGGAGAGACTGGAGAATGTTTGAAAGCATTTCTATGGAGAATGTGAGGGACATGACTATGGAAACCATAGGATTGCGAGGAAGCATTGAAATATTGTTGACTAAGGTTGAAGACAATAAACTTATAGTGGACCAAATTTTGGATTAATTTTTTTAACTTTACTGTAAAATATAACATACATACAGAAAGGTACATTCAAAATATATTTTTAAATCACACAAATATTTCTAAAGTTAATCAATACCTTTACCCTATCAGATAAAAAGACTATCAAATGCTTTCACTGAATTTACTCACTCACCATGTGTTATTATTACCATGTATTTTAATACTGTGTTTCGACTTTATAATACATTATTATCATTTTATATAGTAAATGTCCATTTATATTTACCTGTGTATTTATCATTTTCTTTACTCTCCATTCCTTCTTTCATTTTAGGCCTTTCATTTGGGCTTACCTTCCATTAGAATTTCCTTTAGTGATGGTATACTGGCACAAACACTCCTTAATTTTGTTTGTTTGAGAATGATCTTATTTCACCTTTATCTTTTAAAGATTTTTCTCAGGGTATAGAACTCTAACTTAGCATGTATTTTCTTTCAGCAGTTTGGAGATATCATTCCACTGACATCTGCGATTTCATTGCTAGGATTGAGAAGTCAACAGTCAGCCTAACACTTCCTCCTTTTAAAGTATTCTAACATTTTTCTCTGGCTGCTTTGAATATTTTCTTTTTTTTTTTTTTAGTGTTATGCAGTTTCATTGTAAAATATCTAGATACAAAGTTATATTTACTCTGCTTAAGATTTTATTAGTTTTTGAATCTTTGGATTGGTATATTTCATCATTCTGCAAAATTCTCAGTCATCATTTCTTCAACTATGGCCTCTGCTCCTATTCTCTATCTCCACAAATTAAATGCATACTTCCCTCTATGACTGTTAACCCTATTTTTATACTCTTGTCTCTTTATAATTTATTCTGTATATTTTTTCTCATCTATATTTCTATTCACCTTCCCATTAGTTCTGTGGGTAATTTTCTATTAAATCCAGACATTGAGTCTAATTGGGGTTACATTTTGTTTTTCATTTCTAGAAGTTTTACTTGGCTCTTTTTCATCTGTTAGGTCAAATTCTAGAATTTCCTGGGTTTGCCGCTTATTTCTTTATAGAGTAAGCAAAAACGTTTACAATTTATGCCCAGTGAATCCAAATTGTGAAGTCTCTGTAGACCTGTTTCTTCAATCTGCTATTCCTAATTTTCCCTCTTCATGATATTCTGTTGCACTGTGTGATTGATTTTATTTTTGATTATATAATTTTCATTTTCCCTGAAAAATACTTGTGGGGATTCCTTGAAGCGAACATCAAGTTACCTACCTCCAAAAGGATCTGAATTTACTTCTGCCTGGAAACCAAGGGCACTACCAGTCTAGAACCAACTTAAAACAAATTTTTTTCTTGAGGTTTCCTTGGATCCCTTCAGGGTATGTGAACTTAGTCTGCAAATCTGTACACAGTTTGGCCTGTGGCCACAACTTTTCAAAAAACAGTTTTTCTTTCCTTTTCCCCTCTTCTGTGCATAGTTCCCAAATAACCTTTCCAGAAGCTTCTTTCTCATTCACCCTGAGAGCCTATTCCTTTGTGATTATGGCTTACCTTGAGGAGACTCTCTTATTAGATCGCCCACTTACATTGGCCCTGGGCCTTAAATTATGATTCCTTACCCTATGAGGCTACCAAAAACAAATGCAAGTTTTCCAGTGTTAGAAAATACTTCTGGGCCAACTGGCTTCAATGTTCAGGTTACTTCTTTGAGTTTCCAGTTTTTCTTAAATTTCAGTCTGGTAATTCCTTAATATCTTAAAAATTCTTCAATGTTTTAAAAAAGACATTTTAAATATTATATTAGCATTTCAAAATATTTTCAGCAGGAGAAATTAGTCCAAATAATCTAGTCAAACATTATCAAAGTGAAAATTATGATATTTCTTCAAGAATACTCATCAGCTCAGGTATGGCATAGAGAAAATGGGCATTTTGTTTCATCCAGGACAGGAATTTTACCAAGTAAGAATAGGAACAGTACATGGCAAGTCAGCTAAGGGAATTAGTAAAGCAGTATTTGAAGTCTTGAATTATAAAATATGATCTGGATGAGAAGAAATAGGAAATATTTGAAACACTGAAAGTAGATGATAAACAGAGTAGATGTCTCATTGAGGTCAAAGAATTGATATATTAGGAACAACTTGATAAGGTGTAGATTTCATGAACAAGGTGAAATAGGAGATGGTATACCGAATGTCATTTGCTCTAGAGAGCAGGGTAATTTTCACAGAAGTAGAATTAATGATAGGCAGATTTGAAAAACAACTAAACAGGACTTCAAGATATGAAATGGTTCTTAGTTTTTATCATATTACTGTGGATCCCAGTGAGAAATTAAGATTCACTTTACTCTCTTCAAGGATCAAATCAAAACAAGAAGAGAGTCCAGGAAATGGTAGGCAATTTAACATCAAAGAATTAGCTTTATTAATGGTCAGCCAAGTGCTTAACAACCTGCAACATTTCAAAATCTCTGGTATACCTGGTATGGATAAAATGGCTTAGAAAACCTCTCTGGCAGGATGGTATGTTATATATTCTGAAAAACAAATAAAAATGCTTGAAGAATTTCCACAGAAAAGATCCAAGAAACCTGAGCTCAACATTAGAAACAATCACAAAACTCACAAGTAAACAACAGCTTGCGAGCCAGTGAAAATAAAACAGCAGGGACTTCCCTGGTGGTGCAGTGGTTAAGAATCCGCCTGCCAATGCAGGGGACATGGGTTCGAACCCTGGTCCAGGAAGATCCCACATGCCGTGGAGCAACTAAGCCCGCGTGCCACAACTACTGAACCTGCGCTCTAGAGCCCACGAGCTACAACTACTGAGCCCACGTGCCACAACTACTGAAGCCCGCGCACCTAGAGCCCAGGCTCCGCAATAAGAGAAGCCACTGCAATGAGAAGCCCGCGCACCACAATGAAGAGTAGAGCCTGCTCACCACAACTAGAGGAAGCCCGATTTCAGCAATGAAGACCCAACTCAGCCAAAAATAAATCAAAAACAAAAAAAAAACACAAAAAAACCAGCAGAATCAGACCTACAGTATCTTCATATACTAGAATTAGCAGCAGAGAATTTAAACTAAGTATGCTTGATATGTTTAAAGAAATAAAAGAGGAGATATAAAATATGAATAAGATGTCTGGGCATATTTGAAAAAGAAGTAAATGAGACTTTTAAATCTTAAAAAAAGTGAAATTAAAAATCCAACGATAGGTTTAACAGCTGATTAGACACAACTGCCAAATTAATGAATCAGAGATCTGGAGAATTATCCAGAATACAGCATGAAGATCTAAGAGATGGAAAATATGAGAGTTAAAATAAATGAAGAAAAGAATGAGAAATTCTAACATAAATCTAATCAGATTTTCAAGAGCAGAGAAGAGATGGGGAGGGACAATTTCCAAAGAGTTTACGGCTAAGAATTGGTTAAAGTACCACAAATCCAAAGCAGGAAAAATAATTCACACCTAAACTCATTTTAGCAACTACACAACACCAAAGAGCAGATAACCTACAAAGAATATAGCAGAATTAAGCAAATTTTTTTTCTGTATCAGACCAAATAGCAAATATTTTAGGCTTCACAGGTCTCACAGTCTCTGCTTCAATTATTCAACTCTGCTGTTTTCGTGCAAAACATCCACAGACAACATGTAAATAAATGACCATGGCTGTGTTCCAGTAAACTTTATTTATAAAAACAGGCAGCAGAACATATTTTGTTCATGAGTCATAGTTCTCCAGTCCTGGAACTACAGAATGTCCCCCTGACTTCTCAAAAGTAACAAAAGCATCCAAAGAAAAAGGCTTAAACTGATATCAAGTAGGTGTCTCCCACTCCCTCCCCAGGGTTCTCATTGCCCACTCAACCTAATTAACCCCCTTCAGCCTAAGAAACTGGAACTAAGAGTGGCCCTACTTAGTTGATTGCATTCTGCCAATCAGAAAACTACTCCCCACATCTCCAATAATATTTCCCCAAAGCCACCCAATATGACCAATGTAAACAAAAGGAGCTCACAGGAGGTTATCTAGAATTTGCTTTTAATATCCCCCAGTCCTTACACTCCCCCCATCCCCAGGCCAAAGAGGGCAAGGCCCATAGACACATAGGTATTGGCCCATCATTTTCACAGTGGGTACCAATATTACATCAAAGAAGCTAAACAACAGACCAGTTTATGGAAGAATGATTATGGCCACATTTTCTGTGACTATCCAAAAACAGTAATGATAGAAGTGTGAATATACCTTTGGAAGTACTACTGTGGATAGTGTGAAATGACCAAGTGGAGAAAAAATTGTTTCTAAGGATGTCCTTTTGTATCAGTGCTCAAAAACAGGGCCAATAGAGACTAACAAGGACCTTGACCAAAACTGCATCAGGCTGCAGAAGCAAAACAAAAAGCAAAGTTGCAACCACCAACCCACCCGAAGAGCACATTTCAGCAGCATTCCCAGAAGTTTAGGTTAGCATTCATCATTGCTCCTAATTGCTGTCAGTTAACTCTCCTGAGCCCTTCCAAGCCAAGCCATCATGCCATGAAACATGCTGTCTTTCCTTATAATGCATTTTTTGTCTTGCCAGTAACAGAATCTGTGGCTTTGGTGTTCTTTTACAAGAACACTGATCGAATTACCCTAAGACCTTTTTGTGTGTTCTGGGTTACTGGGCAGAATTCCAGAAACAAATGCTTACATTATCCTCAAATAGAATACCTAACTTTCCAAGACTGCACAGAAGTAGATGTTTCTCAGTCATTTCCAGCTTGGCCATTGATAAAGGCACAGTGTACTTGACATCCTACTCTCTGTCCACTAGGTTACACAGGCCACACGTAATCTCATAAACTCTAAAACAGTTCCAGTGAAGGCCCTTTATTGCCACAGCATCCTATGTTTTCCACTGAAAATGCAAACAGGCCAAGTTTCTTTTAGTCTAGTCCCTGCACATTTCAGGCTCGATTCCCAGCCTTATAAGTCTCATTGTAATTTCCATTCCATTAAATCCATCACTTAGGGAACTGCTGCCTATTCTATTATTTAAGTGCTCAGGAAATAAACAAAAAACCTCACATCCTTTTCCCCCAGTATGTTTCAATATTTTGCAACATTTTGGATGTTCTTTCTAATGGTATCTAGAAAACGTATCACTTAAAATAGGAAATAAGAGTAAAGACTGTGACAGTTATGTAGTTCATTCTCCTGACAGTTGGGGAAACTAAGACCTACAGTTTAAATGACTTGTCCAAGATCAACAATGTCAGAATCAAGTACAATATTCATTCTAGTGATTCATTTCCTACCACGTGATACACATCTTAAAATTTGAACTTTTTATTTGCCCTATGATTCCAGGATTCCTAACTTCCTTTTCCCAAAAACACTGCTAAGTATATTTATATATATACATATATATATATATATATAAATGTATAGGACTAACAGAAGTTGATAACTGAATATTCAGCATGTCAGTTTGACTTTCATTTGACCCTGAAGTGTCAGTGTTACTTAAAGTGAAGATATCAAGATGATAGCACAGCAGATGCTGCCAAATGAAAAATTTGCTGCCATGAGCTTTTTATGAAATACTGAGGCTAAGCAGAGAACCAGTTCCTCTGACAAAAATACTCATTCTCCTCACTAAATCACAGTGTGGAGGCTGCAGGCACTCTGGGTTTTCTACTGCCATCCTGAATGTGCTGAGCTGGGAGACATCCAAGATCAAGAGATGACCTTTTTATTGCAGATTGTGAGATCATCTTTATTCCCATAGCTTTACATTCAAAACAAACGTTTTGTTTTTGTGGGTTTTTAAAATTCCATATAAACTCTCATTTGTATGAAGGTAAGAAATATCTCACACTGAGCAGGAAAGGAATTGGCAAACCCTCCACCTGCAGCAGCATAAGAAGCAGTCAGATCTGGGAAGCACACTGAGTTCCCTTAACGTCTATGGCAGTGCTACTGACCCTCATCCTCCCCTCATGTGGAAAACCTAACATCACACACTTAAACAGGAACACAGTTTATTATTTAGTTGACACCTTTGACCTACCACTCAGTGACGTCAGCCTCAGTTTAGAGGAAGACAAGGAAGTCATAATTAGAGAAGCTGCAAGTGGGACAAGGAGGGTGTGCTGTGCATAAGGAGCATGATGGTGAAGACCACCTGAGGTGCTTTCAGATTTTGTTGTGTCACCTGGCTGGGGCACTCCATTTCAGATGACGTTTATTGAGCACCCAGGAGGGGCTGAGATCACATTCACTGTTCTGCTTGACACTGTTACTCAAGGCTAAGTAACTTTCTCAGGGACAGGTTTAGGAGATAAAGGGTATGCTGCATTCCTCTGTGGATACAGAGAGCCCACAGCTTCTCCATTCAGTGACACAGAGCAGTGGCCAGAGTGGAATGAGGCATACGGTCCAGCTACAGTTTAAGAACACTCCCTGACGACACCATGGTAACCTTTAGTTTCACTGAGTGCAATGGCCCCGCTGTTCTATTCCTGGCACAATGCTTGGTGCTGGCCAGGATTCATTTCTCTCTATTCAGCTCAAGTTGTAGTCACATAATAAAATGCACAGTGACAAGATTTCCTGAGGCTTTCAGGTGCATCCAGCCTGGCAGGATGTGGGTTGCTACATTTCTAAGTTCAGTGGTGAAATGAAGGCCCCTATTGCTTCCAGACCCCAGTCAGAATCCAACAGATACTATCTAGAAGTAGTTATTCAGGAGGCAGTTAAGGATCATTTGAGTCATTTATGTAACAAAATATTTTTACAGTACCAACTATGTCCTAGGCATATGCTCTGCCCTGGTTGATACAAATATAAATAAGACACAGCAAGGAGGAGCTCACAGGTAAGTAATAGAGAGAATTACACATGCAGTACAATATAGTGAGTACAAGTTAGAGATAAGTGCAGGGTCCTCAGAAGAACAGAATCTAACCCACTCCGAAATGGATGAGAAGACTTTCTTAAGAAAGTCTGACAAAAAAAAAGGAGGGGAGGTGAGCTAAAAGGTGGGTATTACAAGCAAAAATATATATATATAAGCAAAGGTAAAGGAGCTGGAAGCAGAATGCTGTGTGCATGTAGTTTGCTATTGCCAGACTATATAATGTGTGTGCATCACAGGGATGGTGGCTTGTCAGTAATTAGGAACCCAGGTAGACATCAGGTTAAGGAAATGTTTATGTCCCAGGTAAGGAACTTTATTCTGCAGGAACTGGGCTTTGAGCAGGGGAGGGACACAGTCAGTCTGCATTCCTGAAACATCACTCTGGCAACATTGTAGAGGACAGGGGATGAGAATGAAGAAAAGAAGAACAGTGAGGAATTTATTTCAAAAGCTGGGATAAGTACTAGTGAGGTCCTGTCTCCTATAGCTGACCACCAATTCTGGAAACTCCAAGCATCCCCATTTATGCACAGTGCACAACCAACTTTGAACTCACTGCAACAAACCTACTGTATGAAGTGTACCAGACATAAAATTGGAATTCCTCCTAAAGCAGATGGAAGCCAGGGGAGAAAAGGTTGAGAAATTCCATTCATATCCCACACACCACCCATCTCTCCCCCCAGTTGCTAGGCAGAGCCACCCTGGGCCAGAGAAGCAAGCCAGGTACAGCCAGGTATGGGTTGGACTGGGCCCCCATGCTTCTGACCCTGTTCCATGAGGGCCCAGACCAACCCATACCTGGTTGTACCTGGCTTGCTTCTCTGGCCCAGAGTATGACCATTGCTCATTTTCCTTGCCTCTGCTCACTTCTGAGGACTTGCTTCTCATCTGCTTTATAATCATTGTCATTTCTGTCTCCTTCTAAATAAACCTACAGAGTTGGCCCCTCCTTGACAGCTCAATACTGTGGTTGCTCAAATTCAATGCAATATAATGCTTGATCGGGGTAAAGAGTAAATCCCAGTCCATTACATAGGGAAGTGCACTGTTTCCTTCCTCCTAGTGAGATAACATCAGGCATTGCAGCCCCACAGGGAGACTGTCTTCCAGTCTTGAGCATTAACAGGCCAATCTAGTCTCCTTTTTAGTCCTCCAAGACAAGGAATCATCCTCTCTTCACACCTTAAGGGGTTTTGTCATTCAGACTTCTCAGACAGTGAAAGCTACTCAGTCTTCAGTCATCCCTGTGCTACCAAGCAGAGCCTGTGCCAAGGCTCTTGGCTCCTTGCCTGGATTGACTGAGCAGAAGACCTTCCTGGGCTGCAAACTCTCCCTTGCTAGGTGACGGTCACTGTCGTGCTGCCAGCCCCACTGTTTCCCCTGGTGATGATAAAAAACCTTTCTTCTCCTTTTCTGCTTTCATTGAAAAAAGCCAAGAGAAAGCAAGCGTTCCTGGGCATCTTCTTGTACACTTTTCAGTTCTCTTCTCCCTTCTCAACTTTAAAGAAAGCCAAGAAAATAAGGATCTATACATAACCTCCTTCCCATTCCCCACTAGGGAGCCTCAGCGTTGCTTTTTGGATGCCGGCATGAGGGAGCGGAGGCTGAAACAGGCAACCTGTGCTTTCCCTCCCTGTCACAGTGTCATATGACATTATAATTGCTGCTTTCTTTTTGTTTCTTCCCCTAGACGATAAACTCCTTGAAGAAACTATGACTATTTCCCCCCTGTCCTCGGTCCTAGCAGAGTGTCTGGGGGTCTCTGGTTGTGAAATTTATGTTGGCTGAATAAATACACAGGAGCTACCTCCAATCACATGAGCAAATGACCATTCAGTCAGGCCTACAACACACCCCAAGGCATTCTGTAGGTCGTACCTCTGGGAGACTCATGTCTTACAGGCTGTTCCTTGCATGATTTTTGAGGTCAATATTCTTTCCAGGATAGTCATGATCCTAGGTAGGCATTCTTGAATAGCAGGTTAAAAAACTAACCAAAAGAAGAGAAAATTCTGCACAGCTACTGGAAAGTAAGAGCAAGGAAACAGGCACCTTGAATAAGAAGTGAGTGCACACGCTGGAGAGGTGGCATCCATGGTAATTTTAAGTGACAAGACTTGGTCTGATGCTGTACAAAATCGTAAATGGCAGTTTACTCTCATGCCCTCTCTTCTCCCTGCTGGCATCATTTCCCATCACAGTTGCTGCTATGGGGCTCATGACATTGGAAAACAGTCATAGCTATATGGAACTTATGGTGAAGTCAGGACTGTCAGGTACTGTCAGGCCTGGCATGAGGCTCAGCATCCGGACCTGAAACTTGGGGGACTCTCCCAGACAGACCCAGATAGACCCCAAGGTATCCAAGTGCACAATTAACTTTAAGCAGGATTTAGACAATAATTGTTATCAACTCAAATTTAGTGTTGGGGAGATCAACTTCTGGCACAGCAGAGTGAGGAGCTCTGCTAACCCACTTCCCAGTGAAACTGGTGAAACATTATTATTATTATTATTTTTTGCAGTATGCGGGCCTCTCACTGTTGTGGCCTCTCCCGTTGCGGAGCACAGGCTGCATCAGCAGGCGGACTCTCAACCACTGCGCCACCAGGGAATCCCGAAACTTATTTTTAAAAACTACTTTAAAGTCTCTGGAAATTGTCCTAAGAACAAACAGCAAATGAAATATCTACTCAAGAAAATCTGTGAAGATTTGGTAAGAAAGGTGAGAATCTGTGGAAATGAAACAAAGCTCTCTCCCTCCCTCCTAACTCTCAGCTCAGTAAGGTGGAGATTCCACTCCAGATGGCTATAGCCTAGAGCACAGGGCTCCCGTTCCCCCCATCTCCTGGTCAGAGGACTTTCATCCCTGGAGGAATTGGACTTCAGCATTTCTCATCTTGCCCCAGCCACCTGTTGCTGAGGCTATGTCCCAGATGAATGTGGTCGAGAGATGGAGGTTCCCTTCTTCCACCAGTCCCTACTTGTGGAACAGAGGCTGTACCTTGGGTGCTGCAGGCCAAGATTAAGGGAGTCCTGGTTGCTCTTGCCTTGGCTCAAGAGACAGTGGTTCCATGCCAGAAAAGGCAAGCCCAGAGGACATCAGACTGCTGCCTCTATCCTCCACTGAGCACTGAACTCCTAGAACAGGGTGTCACACAGAAAGAAGCTTGCTATTATACCCACACACTCCCAGCTCTAGAGCCCGAGTTCAGAGATTTTTTGCCTGGAAGGAGAAGCAGACTGTAAAACAGATAGCTCCTAAGCACTTCCCAAAGAAACTGACTTCATTTGCAATGGAGTATGGAGAAATTCAACTCTGACTGCTCTCTCAAGAATAGTGGAGGTTTGAGGCTTCCGGGAAGATGGCGGAAGAGTAAGACGCAGAGATCACCTTCCTCCCCACAGATACACCAGAAATACATCTACACATGGAACAACTCCTACAGAACACCTACTGGACGCTGGCAAGACCTCAGACCTCTCAAAAGGCAAGAAACTCCCCACATACCTGGGTAGGCAAAAGAAAAAAGAATAAACAGAGACAAAAGAATAGGTACGGTACCTGCACCAGTGGGAGGGAGCTGTGAAGGAAGAAAGGTTTCCACACTCTAGGAGCCCCTTCGCGGGCGGAGACGGCGGGTGGCGGAGGGGAGAAGCTTCGGAGCCATGGAGGAGAGCGCAGCAACAGCGGTGTGGAGGGCAAAGCGGAGAGATTCCTGCACAGAGGATCGGCGCCGATGGGCATTCACCATCCTGAGAGGCTTCTCTGCTCACCCGCCAGGGCGGGCAGGGATGGGAGCTGAGGCTTGAGCTTCAGTCGGAGCGCAGGGAGAGGACTGGGTTTGGCGGCGTGAACACAGCCTGCAAGGGGTTAGTGCGCCACGGCTAGCCGGGAGGGAGTCCGGGGAAAAGTCTGGACCTGCCGAAGAGGCAAGACACTTTTTCTTCCCTCTTTGTTTCCTGGTGCGCGAGGAGAGGGGATTAAGAGCACTGCTTAAAGGAGCTCCAGAGACGGGCGTGAGCCGTGGCTAAAACTGCGGACCCCAGAGACATGCATGAGACGCTAAGGCCGCTGCTGCCGCCACCAAGAAGCCTGTGTGCGAGCACAGGTCACTATCCACACCTCCCCTCCCGGGAACATGTGCAGCCCGCCACTGCCAGGGTCCCGGGATCCAGGGACAACTTCCCGGGAGAACGCATGGCACGCCTTAGGCTGGTGCAACGTCACGCTGGCCTCTGCCTCCGCAGGCCCACCCCACATCCGCACCCCTCCCTCCCCTCGGCCTCAGTGAGCCAGAGTCCCCTAATCAGCTGCTCCTTTAACCCCGTCCTGTCTGAGTGAACAACAGACGCCCTCAGGTGACCTACACACAGAGGCGGGTCCAAATCCAAAGCTGAACTTAGGGAGCTGTGAGAACAAAGAATAGAAAGGGAAATCTCTCCCAGCAGCCCCAGGAGCAGCGGATTAAAGCTCCACAATCAACTTGATGTACCCTGCATCTGTGGAATACCTGAATAGACAACGAATCATTCCAAATTGAGGAGGTGGACTTTGAGAGCAAGATTTATGATTTTTTTCCCCTTGTCCTCTTTTTGTGAGTGTGTATGTGTATGCTTCTGTGTGAGATTTTGTCTGTATAGCTTTGCTTCCACCATTTGTCCTAGGGTTCTATCCACCTGTTTTTTTTTAAATTTTTTTTCTTAATAATTATTTATTTTAATAACTTTATTTTATTTAATATTACTTTATTTTACTTTATCTTCTTTCTTTCTTCCCTTCCTTCCCTCCTTCCTTCCTTCCTCCCTCCCTCCTTTCTTTCTTTCTTTCTTTCCTTCTACTTCTACTAATTCTTTCTTTCTACTTTTTCTCCCTTTTATTCTGAGCCATGTGGATGAAAGGCTCTTGGTGCTGCAGCCAGGAGTCAGTGCTGTGCCTCTGAGGTGGGAGAGCCAACATAAGGACACTGGTCAACAAGAGACCTCCCAGCTCCACATAATATCAAATGGCAAAAATCTCCCGGAGATCTCCATCTCAACACCAACACCCAGCTTCACTCAACGACCAGCAAGCTACAGTGCTGGACACCCTATGCCAAACAACTAGCAAGACAGGAACACAACCCCACATATTAGCAGAGAGGCTGCCTAAAATCATAATAAGTCCACAGACACCCCAAAACACACCAACATACGTGCACCTACCCACCAGAAAAACAAGATCCAGCCTCATCCACCAGAACACAGGAACTAGTCCCCTCCACCAGGAAGCCTACACAACCCACTGAACCAACCTTAGCCACTGGGGACAGACACCAATAACAACGGGAACTACGAATCTGCAGCCTGCAAAAAGGAAACCCCAAGCACAGTAAGATAAGCAAAATGAGAAGACAGAAAAACACACAGCATTTGAAAGAGCAGGATAAAAACCCACCAGACCTAACAAATGAAGAGGAAATAGGCAGTCTACCTGAAAAAGAATTCAGAGTAATGATAGTAAAGATGATCCAAAATCTTGGAAACAGAATAGACAATGCAAGAAACATTTAACAAGGACCTAAAAGAACTTAAGATGAAACAAGCAACGATGAACAACACAATAAATGAAATGAAAAATACTCTAGATGGGATCAATAGCAGAATACCTGAGGTTGAATAACGGATAAGTGAACTGGAAGATAAAATAGTGGAAATAACTAAGGCAGAGCAGCATAAAGGAAAAAGAATGAAAAGAACTGAGGACAGTCTCAGAGACCTCTGGGACAACATTAAACGCACCAACATTTGAATTATAAGGGGTTCCAGAAGAAGAAGAGAAAAAGAAAGGGACTGAGAAAATATTTGAAGAGATTATAGTTGAAAACTTCCCTAATATGGGAAAGGAAATAATCAAGTCCAGGAAGCACAGAGAGTCCCATACAGGATAAATCCAAGGAGAAATATGCCAAGACACATATTAATCAAACTGTCAAAAATTAAATACAAAGAAAACATATTAAAAGCAGGAAGGGAAAAACAACAAATAACACACAAGGGAATCCCCACAAGGTTAACTGCTGATCTTTCACCAGAAACTCTGCAAGCCAGAAGGTACTGGCAGGACATATTTAAAGTGATGAAGGAGAAAAACCTGCAACCAAGATTACCCAGCAAGGATCTCATTCAGATTTGATGGAGAAATTAAAACCTTTACAGACAAGCAAAAGCTGAGAGAGTTCAGCACCACCAAACCAGCTTTACAACAACTGTTAAAGGAACTTCTCTAGGCAAGAAACACAAGAGAAGGAAAAGACCTACAATAACAAACCCAAAACAATTAAGAAAATGGGAATAGGAACATACATATCGATAATTACCTTAAATGTAAATGGATTAAATGCTCCAACCAAAAGACACAGACTGGCTGAATGGATACAAAAACAAGACCCATATATATGCTGTCTACAAGAGACCCACTTCAGACCTAGAGACACATACAGACTGAAAGTAAGGGGATGGAAAAAGATATTCCATGCAAATGGAAACCAAAAAAAAGCTGGAGTAGCAATTCTCATATCAGACAAAATAGACTTTAAAATAATGAATATTAGAAGAGACAAAGAAGGACACTACATAATGATCAAGGGATCGATCCAAGAAGAAGATATAACAATTGTAAATATTTATGCACCCAACATAGTAGCACCTCAATACATAAGGCAAATACTAACAGCCATAAAAGGGGAAATCGACAGTAATACATTCATAGTAGGGGACGTTAACACCCCACTGTCACCAATGGACAGATCATCCAAAATGAAAATAAATAAGGAAACAAAAGCTTGGAATGATACTTTAAATAAGATGGACTTAATTGATATTTATAGGACATTCCATCCAAAAACAACAGAATACACATTTTTCTCAAGTGCTCATGGAACATTCTCCAGGATAGATCATATCTTGGGTCACAAATCAAGCCTTGGTAAATTTAAGAAAATTGAAATTGTATCAAGTATCTCTTCCAACCACAACGGTATGAGACTAGATATCAATTAAAGGAAAAGATCTGTAAAAAATACAGATGGAGGCTAAACAATACACTACTTAATAACGAAGTGATCACTGAAGAAATCAAAGAGAAAATCAAAAAATACCTAGAAACAAATGACAATGGAGACACGACAACCCAAAACCTATGGGATGCAGCAAAAGCAGTTCTAAGAGGGAAGTTTATAGCAATACAATCCTACCTTAAGAAACAGGAAACATCTCGAATAAACAACCTAACCTTGCACCTAAAGCAATTAGAGAAAGACGAACGAAAAAACCCCAAAGTTAGCAGAAGGAAAGAAATCGTAAAAATCAGATCAGAAATAAATGAAAAAGAAATGAAGGAAATGATAGCAAAGATCAATAAAACTAAAAGCTGGTTCTTTGAGAAGATAAACAAAATTGATAAACCATTAGCCAGACTCATCAAGAAAAAATGGGAGAAGACACAAATCAATAGAATCAGAAATGAAAAAGGAGAAGTAACAACTGACACTGCAGAAATACAAAAGATCATGAGAGATTACTACAAGCAACTCTATGCCAATAAAATGGACAATCTGGAAGAAATGGACAAATGCTTAGAAATGCACAACCTGCCAAGACTGAATCAGGAAGAAATAGAAAATATGAATAGACCAATCACAAGCACTGAAATTGAAACTGTGATTAAAAACCTTCCAACAAACAAAAGCCCAGGACCAGATGGCTTCACAGGTGAATTCTATCAAACGTTTAGAGAAGAGCTAACACCTATCCTTCTCAAACTCTTCCAAAATATAGCAGAGGGAGGAACACTCCCAAATTCCTTCTACGAAGCCACCATCACCTTGATACCAAAACCAGACAAGGATGTCACAAAGAAAGAAAACTACAGGCCAATATCACTGATGAACATAGATGCAAAAATCCTCAACAAAATACTAGCAAACAGAATCCAACAGCACATTAAAAGGATCATACACCATGATCAAGTGGGGTTTATTCCAGGAATGCAAGGATTCTTCAATATACGCAAATCTATCAATGTGATAAACCATATTAACAAATTGAAGCAGAAAAACCATATGATCATCTCAATAGATGCAGAGAAAGCTTTCGACAAAATTCAACACCCATTTATGATAAAAACCCTCCAGAAAGTAGGTATAGAGGGAACTTTCCTAAACATAATAAAAGCCATATATGACAAGCCCACAGCAAACATCATCCTCAATGGTGAAAAACTGAAAGCATTTCCACTAAGATCAGGAACAAGACAAGGTTGCCCACTCTCACCACTCTTTTTCAACATAGTTTTGGAAGTTTCAGCCACAGCAATCAGAGAATAAAAGGAAATAAAAGGAATCCAAATCGGAAAAGAAGAAGTAAAGCTGTCACTGTTTGCAGACGACATGATACTATACATAGAGAATCCTAAAGATGCTACCAGAAAACTCCTAGAGCTAATCAATGAATTTGGTAAAGAAGCAGGATACAAAATTAATGCACAGAAATTTCTGGCATTCCTATATGCTAATGATGAAAAATCTGAAAGTGAAATCAAGAAAACACTCCCATTTACCATTGCAACAAAAAGAATAAAATATCTAGGAATAAACCTACCTAAGGAGACAAAAGACCTGTATGCAGAAATTTCACAATTTCTATGGAAACACAACATACCCCGAATAACGAAAGCAATCTTGAGAACAAACAACGGAGCTGGAGGAATCAGGCTCCCTGATGTCAGACTATACTACAAAGCTACAGTAATCAAGACAGTATGGTACTGGCACAAAAGCAGAAAGATAGATCAATGGAACAGGATAGAAAGCCCAGAGATGAACCCACGCACATATGGTCACCTTATCTTTGATAAAGGAGGCAGGAATGTACAGTAGAGAAAGCACAGCCTCTTCAATAAATGGTGCTGGGGAAACTGGACCGGTACATGTAAAAGTATGATATTAGATCACTCCCTAACACCGTACACAAAAATAAGCTCAAAATGGATTAAAGACCTAAATGTAAGGCCAGAAACTATCAAACTCTTAGAGGAAAACATAGGCAGAACACTCTATGACATAAATCACAGCAAGATCCTTTTTGATCCACCTCCTAGAGAAATGGAAATAAAAACAAAAATTAACAAATGGGACGTAATGAAACTTAAAAGCTTTTGCACAGCAAAGGAAGCCATAAACAATATCAAAAGACAACCCTCAGAATGGGAGAAAATATTTGCAAATGAAGCAACTGACAAAGGATTAATCTCCAAAATTTATAAGCAGCCCATGCAGCTCAATAACAAACCAAACAACCCAATCCAAAAATGGGCAGAAGACCTAAATAGACATTTCTCCAAAGAAGATATACAGACTGCCAACAAACACATGAAAGAATGCTCAACATCATTAATCATTAGAGAAATGCAAATCAAAACTACAATGAGATACCATCTCACACCAGTCAGAATGGCCATCATCAAAAAATCTACAAACAATAAATACTGGATAGGGTCTGGAGAAAAGGGAACCCTCTTGCACTGCTGGTGGGAATGTGAATTGGTACAGCCACTATGGAGAACAGTATGGAGGTTCCTTAAAAAACTACAAATAGAACTACCATATGACCCAGCAATCCCACTACTGGGCATATACCCTGAGAAAACCATAATTCAAAAAGAGTCATGCACCAAAATGTTCATTGCAGCTCTATTTATAATAGCCCGGAGATGGAAACAACCTAAGTGTCCATCACCGGATGAATGGATAAAGAAGATGTGGCACATATATACAATGGAATATTACTCAGCCATAAAAAGAAACGAAATTGAGCTATTTGTAATGAGGTGGATAGACCTAGAGTCTGTCATACAGAGTGAAGTCAGTCAGAAAGAGAAAAACAAATAACGTATGCTAACACATATATATGGAATTTAAGGGGGAAAAAAAATGTCCTGAAGAACCTAGGAGTAAGACAGGAATAAAGACACAGACCTAGTAGAGAGTGGACTTGAGGATATGCGGAGCGGGAAGGGTAAGCTGTGACAAAGCGAGAGAGAGGCATGGACTACCAAACGTAAGGCAAATAGCTAGTGGGAAGCAGCCGCATAGCACAGGGAGATCAGCTCGGTGCTTTGTGACCGCCTGGAGGGGTGGGATAGGGAGGGTGGGAGGGAGGGAGATGCAAGAGGGAAGAGATATGGGAACATATGTATATGTATAACTGATTCACTTTGTTATGAAGCAGAAACTAACACACCATTGTATTGCAATTATATTTCAATAAAGATGTAAAAACAACAACAACAAAAAAGAATAGTGGAGGTTTTGGTGAAAGGCAATTGAGAGGAGATTTGTGGATTTAATGAAGATACATCCTAGGCTGAAGGCCAGCTAGTTTACAGGCAAAAACCAGGGGGATAAGACCGCAGCGGGTCAGAATATGTACCTCAGAAACTGTTCCACCAAAGGAGTCAGAATTTGATTAGATTAGTTTGTAGAACAATTTAGACCCAGGTTACTGTTGAAAACAATAGAACAATCAGCAGGCAATTAGTGGAGTTAAACAGCTGGGTGAGATTGAGTCTCTTTCCAGAGACCCCTACCAATACCACTGTCATCCCAGAGTGATGAAGAATACCCAAAGTTATACCTTCCTGACAAGCAACATAAGAGACTTAATACTGTGGGGAGGAAATACATTTCACTAAAATAATAGGAGCCAGCCACTAAAAAAATAAACAAGTAAATAGGAATATCAAGCCCTGGGGTAGAAGCAGTACCCAGAGTTGCTTCAATATATTATCTAAAATGTCCAGTTGCCCCTCTCAACAAAAAATTATCAGACATGCAAATAAATAGGAGAGAATGATCTATACACAGGGGAAAAAAGCAGACAACACAAACTGCCTGCGAGAGTAAATACATGACAGATTTCACAGAAAAAGATCTCAAATGGCCATTATAAATATGTTCACAAAACTAAAGGAAAGTATGATGAAAGAAGTAAAGGAAGGTTGCAGCAATAGAGAGTATCAGTAGAGATAGAAATTATAAAAAAGAACCAAATGGAAATTCTGGAGTTGAAAAGTAAAATAACTGAAATAAAGATTTCACTATAGATACAATAGATTTGAACTGGGAGAAGAATGAATTAGTAAACTTCAAGATCAATAGAGACTATGCAAGTCAAAGAACACAGAGAAAAAAAAATGAAGAAAAATGAACAGAGCCTCAAGAAATGTTGCATATCATCAAAAGTACTAATATATGCATAATGGGAATAGCAGAAAGAGAAGAGGGAGAGAAAGGAACAGAAAAAATATTCAAAGAAAAATGGCTGAAAGATTCTCAAATTTATTGAAAATCAATAACCTACACATCCAGGAAGCTCAATGAATTCCAAGGAGAATAAATGCAAAGAGATCCGTAAATAGACACAGGATAGTAAAATGCTAAAAGTCAAAGACAAGGAGAAAATATTAAAAGCAGCAAGAATAAAATGGCTGGCTATCCTTCACAAGAGAACCTCAGTAATATCAGCAGCTGACTTCAGAAGAAATAATGTAAACTAGAAGGCAGTGGGATAATATATTCAAAGTGCTTAAAGAAAAAAAAAACTGTCAACCAAGAACTCTATATCCAGCAAAGCTATTTTTCAAAACTGAAGGCAAAATAAAGACTCCCCCAGAAAAACAAAAACAGAAAATTTATTGTTAGAAGACCCATTTGGCAAGAAATAGTAAACAAAGTTCTTCAGGCTGAAAGCTAGTAACCTAAGACAGTAATTCAAATCCACACAGACAAAAAAACAGAAAAAAGAAAGAAAACCACAGTTAAAGGTAATAACAGAATAAACTGTATAAATGCATATTTTTCTCATTTCTAAGTGATTTAAAAAAACAATTGTATAAAATAACATGTATATAGAAATGTAGAAATGTAATGTATGTGTAATATATTTGCTGATAACAGCAAACGGAGGTGGATATGAACAAAGTTGTATAGCTTAGGAAGTGACCACAGATGGTAAAGTATCATTGAGTCTGTGACATTAATAAATATGTCTAATAATAATACCACAAAAGGAGGAGAAGGGAAGAGTTATACAGAGTAACGTTCCTATTTGTCACTGGACTTAAGCTAATATAAATCCAAAGCTGACTCTTAAGATGTATATGGCAAACTCTAGAACAACCACTAAAGAAAAAAAGAAAACCTAAAAAAATATTATAGTGAAAAATAATCACTAGAGAAATAAAAATGCTACAAATCTAGTGTAGGCTCATAGAGATAAGAGTTATTCTCAGAACCAGGTGGGCCACTGGGCATCATCCCTAAGGAATCTTGCCAAAAGTGTTCCCACGGGGTCCAGTGATCTCTAGGGAACTAAAAAGAAATGCAGACCTAGGGCAGTATGGAATAGGCAGGGAGGAAACAGAACACACACATCCACGCACTTACAAGACTTGCTTGCCTGAGGATGAACAGAGTGCTTGTCAAGACTTACCCCTCTCGTTTGACCAGTATAGTCCTAAAGCAGTGTATAACAAAGACGTACCCAGAGACACCGCTCCAAGCTGAAGTTCCACACTCTAGCACAAATCAGAAGCCCCTGGAGGGCGTGTTCAACCACAGATTGCTGGCCCCACCCCCAGAGTTTCTGATTTGGTAGATCTGAAGCGGGGCCCAAGAATTTGCATCCCTAACAAGTTCCCAGGTGATATTGATGGTGCTAGTCCAGGCCTGCCCTAAAGTGTGAAGCCCATAATGGATAAACAAAACAAAATAAAATAGGTCCACCTACAGTTTCCAAACTGTAGGCCATAGCGTAAAATGTAAGAACCTACTTCGAGATGAATTGGTGTGGTGAGCACAGCAGGAGAATAAGCTGCAAGTATAGTGAACATCTAATCATTTTGCTACCCCAAATCAATTCACTCTCCTTCTGGTAACTGTACCCCAATTTTCCTCCGGGAAATACTTTTCTCTCTCATTTTTAGTCCATGTGGTTCAGAAGGACTTAATGATCTACCTCTGCCTCAGGGAAAGGAATTTGACCCAGGCCAAAACAATAAGGGCTTCACATTTTCCCACCTCCAGTGATTACTTCAGAGATGGATAATCAAATTATTAAGATTTAAGGAGACATTCTGAGACACTTCAGAGGAGAGAGAGAGAGGCTCTTTTTCTGTTAGATTTGAACCTGGAAAAGCTTAGGTCTGCAGTTGCCACTGACCACCACGTGGAGCTTAAAAGTGAAGCCAGTTTTGAGGTGAAGCAAGAGTTGGAGAACAAGCAGATCTTGCTGTTATCATTTGAGCTCTGGATCAAACACACCTGAAACTTGTATTGTCCTGTGAACGAATGAAAATCCTTTTTCCTTTGAGCCAGCGATTGGGCTTCATCATTTGCAATTTAAAAAAGGAAGGGAGATACTAGGACAATTTAGTAACCAAGTGAATAGACAAAGCAGACAAGCTATATGGCGTATTATGGGAGACAATGGGCATTTCTGTGGAGAGTTATGAGGGAGGCATTCTACCTGCTAACAGGGCAGGCTTCTGAAAGGTATTAGACCAAGATTGTCAGGACCTAGAGAGTGTGACCACATAAGTACACAGACAGAAATAAAGGTATGAAGATTCTTCCAAATCTGATGTTCAGAGGAGTGTAGGAGGTAAATAAGAGGGCAGAGACTTGGAACCAACAAGGGACCCAGGGACAGCCTAGGAGCATCCTGGGGCCCAGTTTGATGGACATCAAGGTGACTCACAGGTCAACTTATACATCTGCCCTCTGCCTTCCCGCTTTGTTAACTCTCTGACCTCTGGTCCTACCGTTCTCTTCTTGCCAGCTCCAGTCCAGACACAGTAGCATCCTCACGTGTCTTCCAAGTACATCAAATATGCTCCCACCTTGGGACCCCTGCACTTGTTTCATGTTCCTGGGAGGCTCTTTCCCCAGATATCTGCATGGCTGTTTTCTTCATTTCCTTCAGGCCTCTCCTCAAATGTCAACTTATTAGACAGGTCCTTCTGGATCAGTCTATACGAAATAGCAAAACTCACCACCAACCTCGCTTATCCTAAGCCCCTTTCCTACTTTCTCTTTCTCCACAGTGCTTAACACTATCTGGCCCGCTGTATAGGTACTATTTATTTGTTAATTGCCTTTCCTTAATAGAATGTAAGCACTGTGAAGGAACAGACTTGTGTTTTTTGCTGCTATATCCCTGATACCTAGAACAGTCTAGATCACAGTATGTGCTCAATAAAATATTGTGGAAGAAAGGAAGGAAGCAAGATTCAGCAGCCATAATTGGGACACTGAATCCTAAATCTGTGTGAGGGTCTCTATTATTATCACCACTTAATGAGACTGAAGTGGAAGCTTGCCTCCCTCAGGGTGCCACACTCTGCTTCCTCCTACCTACCCCATTACCACCCTCTGACTACCATTGAACCCCTGCTAAAATAATAAAGTTGTTCATTGATAGGTTTAAGGTATAATTTATTTTAGATGTCTGTGCAATTTTTATTCTGTTTAGTAAGGATTTTCTTAGTGCCTAGGATATGTATTAACTATACTATTGTGCTAGGAGCTGCTGGAGCTACAGATATTAGAATAATGTGGACAATGCCTGATGAAGTTATAATCTCATTTACAGCAATCCAGAAAGGACTGTTGGAGATCTAAAAGTCTTCAAACCTCAAAGAAATGCAGTTATGGTCACATAAAAAGTGGAAATTTATATCTGAGAATAAGAGGTCTTATCCCCACCTTCAGTGGTAGGCTAGAGCTGGCTACAGCAGCTCATAAAAGCCATCGATTTTTCAGGAACTTTGCAGGCCAGTTGTTAAACACAACCACTATTTAAAATTAAATTACCTAAACTGCAATCAAATAGATTATATTAAAAACAAAGGTAGTAAAAATAAGTAAAATCATCACTTTCTTATGATTTTATTACTCCTTACTGTTATTTATGCTCTCAAGGTTGTTTACGTCTATTATTATCATGGGAACACTATATAATGGTGAGCTACTGAGCATCCCTTCCCAACTCCACATTCGATATCACATTGGATGCCTGGAATCTGCCATGGTGAAAGCATTTACACCATGGAAATCAGCAAATTGCTACAAATCAGGGCTTAATTTATTGTTTTGATGATTGTCAAGACTTAAGAAAGTGACGGAGGAGCTGTTAGTAGTGTTGATTAGAATTAAAAGTGTGTCATGTCTGTAGCTGTCACATTGTGAAAACTCAAAATGTTCTTCTAGTATTTGAAAACTGTTACCTGAGTCAGCAAAAATGTAACTTACATCACTGAGAAATAAATGAAGTTTCAAAATACATTTTTGTTTTTTCACTATATTGATGTTGTAACATGACATTCATGTCATAACTGTACCTGCTCATCAACTGAAATCATAGTTGACTAGGGACAGAAATGTTTGGCAGAAATCAATGAAAGCATTCTGAATAATGAAGAGGATTTTATACTTTATTTTATTGCTTATAAAGAGTATGCTACCCAACCTTTATATCAGAAAAATTGATAATAAGCTAATGTATATACACACTGGCATACCTTTTTTCAGCAAGCTGGGTGTTAAATATTTCCAGTACACTACTGCCCACCCTCCTCCCCTTACCTGTATTATACCATGTATATTAAGTCACTTTGTATGACTTAATAAGAAATGTAAATTAAGTCTCTATGCTGACTTCCTAGCACAGAGCTCCTAAAACCTTTGTAATTTCCTGAATGATAGGGGGAATAGAAGTATCATTTGTTTTATAATTTTTTTTTCTACATTCCAGGTTCCAGACACATTTACATTTCCCAGCCTTTCTTGCAGTTAACTTGGGCTGTGTGAATGGTGCTACCCAATGAAATATGCACGGATGTGACATGTGACCTTACAGACCAAGACAATTAAGAGCCGATATGTCTCCTTCCTTTCTCTTCCCCTGCCTGCTCAACCCTGAAGGACACCTGTTCCAGCTGGCATAGTTACGAGATGAAAGCAGCCCAGGTCACTGAGTCATCTTTTGGATGAGAGCCACACAGGAATGTCATCTAAGCCACATTAAACTTTGAGTATGAAGTGAACTTTTATTGGGTCAAGCCACTGATATTTTACATGTTTGTTACACAGCGTATGGTACACCTATTAGACTCCAATTTATACCAATATGAAATAATGTTAAAAAAATAAGAAATTGAAATATAATGATAAATTTATGTACATAATGTAACATAACAAGGCTTTGGAACCAGGATACCTAATTCAAATACCAATTCCACTAGGGTTAGAGCTTAAACACGCGACTGACTTGGGTAAATTACTTAACCACTCTGTGTTTCTCATGTGCAAAATAGGGGTTACTAAAATGGGGCAGTTGTGATGAGTAAATGTAACTAAATCTCTATGTTAGCATATATTGAGTTTATACATAATGGGCCATGTATGTGAATAATAAATTACATTTGCCAACATAGAAAAAGGTTTTAGGGCTCCCCTGGTGGCGCAGTGGTTGGGAGTCTGCCTGCCGATGCAGGGGGTGCAGGTTCGTGACCGGGTCCGGGAGGGTCCCATGTGCCGCGGAGCGGCTGGGCCCGTGAGCCGTGGCCACTGGGCCTGTGCCTCCAGAGCCTGTGCTCCGCGGTGGGAGGGGCCGCAGCGGTGAGAGGCCCGCGTACCGCAAAAAAAAAAAAAAAAAGTTTTTACTGTCATTCACTCAAGTTTATTAAACAAACAACAAACATATTTAATGAAACCATACAGCTAACACTAAACTAGATTCTGAGCATACAAAGATGAGTGAAATATGGCTCTATTTTCATAGAGCTCACAACTTAGAGGAGCCAGCCATACTAATGTGATTAATGACAACCATAGAGAACCATGTTCTGGGTTTCACAACTATATCTTGTTCCAAAAATATTTAATTTCCAGTGCCTTCTGGGATGCAACTTGAGAATTTTTGGCATAAATAACCTAGCATATATTGCTCATGTGGTAGAAAGAACATCAGTCTCCCAATTGACTTCCTGGACTCAGTTTCTCCTCTCTCCAAATTTTCTAGGCTGCCTCTTAGAACACAGATCTGATTAACTTATTCTAATACTTAAAAATCTTTAATACATCTCCATTGCCTATAGAATAAAATATTGTAGAGTAGAAAGACTTACCTGCAGCCCCGAACCATGTGCATCTAGCATCCTTTCATGTAGGAGAATCGGTGAGATATAGTCTAAATAGATATAGTCTGGACTGGAAACCCTTAACGTAGATCTAAATTCTGCCTCTTATTGTCTTTGTAACCTTGGGTGAGAAACTTAACTTCTCTAGATCTCAGTTTTCCCATCAATACAAAGGAGATGTTACTTATTCTTGTTCTTTATATCTAACAAGGCTTCTATGAGCAGGATGACAGCATGTGTCACGATTTATGATGCATAAAATATAAAGATACACACACACATAAATAGGCAATGCTTCTGAAACTTTAGTGTAGGGGAAAAAATTCCTCTGGGGATGTTGCTAAATACATATTCATCCAAGCACCTTCCCCAGGAATCATGATTCAGTAAGTCCAGTGTAGAGATTGATAACCTGACGTTTTGCTAAGCACTCCAAGTGATTCTGATGCGGGTGGTCCATGGAAGCACACTTTGAAAAACACTGATGGAAAGTATTATAAATTCCAGAAGGAAGAGTCCTGACTAATGTAAATATTACTTGACCCAACAAAAATATATCTTCATCAATATCTTTATTTTTATCATTATTCCAAAAACGGAAACTGTTTTCAGACTTCTAGCAAACTGGAAATAGATATATTTATTGAG
Organism: Phocoena phocoena; assembly: GCF_963924675.1. NCBI lineage: Eukaryota > Metazoa > Chordata > Mammalia > Artiodactyla > Phocoenidae > Phocoena > Phocoena phocoena. The sequence continues at coordinate 84,301,205 of NC_089221.1, read as the reverse complement.
AGACCCAGAAAGTTTCATCTCATTTTAGTCTTTTCACTTCATTTTAGTCCTTGGAAAAAATTTTAAAATATACATTTACTCCTAATTTAATGATAAGGGGACTGAGGCTTAGATATTGTAGAAACAAATTTCAAATCTCTGGTGCCATTTGGAATGGAATTTGAGAACTTTTAGAGCCTGAGTATAAACCCATGGCCTTTCTATTTCTCATGGCTGCCTCCTAGATGGAGCCAGAATTGGCCAGAAGCCAGACTTTGTAGAGCTCTTGAGGTGTAAAGGTGGCTATTATCAGTCCTGATGAACTTCAGCTCATCCCAAATCAATATTTTTCCATTACCGGCTCTGCCTCCAGACATTTTTGTATTTGAAACATTGAAAATATTACCTTTATTGTAGTTATTTCTCTTCTCTGTATTGACCACGTGACCCAAGGCAGCTCATGCGTGGGGGAATGGGGGTTGCAGCTGTCCCTAAGAAGGCATCCCTGTTAAGAGATTCAGAGGAATCTGTTGGTGATCATCCTTGATGTCACTTTTTCCAGTAGAAATTCCAAATAAAGGGCCTTCCTATCTTGACAGTGAGAAATGTAAATAAGGAGCTGACTATGTAAGAATAAATACATGTTTCCTAAAAGCCCTTTGGCAAAGACAAAGTTAAGCTATTTAAAGGTCTCACACTTTTGCCACCCAATTGTTCTTTGTTTTGTTTTAAACTACTAATAAAATAAATGAGAAAGTATCATTAAATTTTCTGACCAAAGTACACAGACATCTTAATAAAAAGAGAGAATTTACCTGTCAAACCTAGTTTACCTTAATATTGCAATTAATAGCTCTAATTAAGCACTCTAAGATGCAGAGGTGCATGATAATATAGAAAAAATCATTTTCATATACAAAAATAATAATGCCAAGATAGTCTAAAATCCAAATAAATCTTTAATAGATGGAAGCATTCATATTTTTATTTACTCCTAGGTGTCTGCTTGAAGCTAAGTGGTTACCATGCATTAACAGAAAAACTTCCAGGAAATGAGGCAAAGTAATAAAAAAAGAAAATACAGAAAAATATTTTAAATATAGGGGAAAAATCCCATACACCATCCTATAACCCACTATCCACACGCCCACACACAAAAAACTATGACAGATATGCAGCAGAAACTGAGGGACATTTTCACTTGGGCTAATCCGAGCTAACGGCTGTTATTAGGCCTGACTCTGTAACACTTCTGTCGTCACTTCTAAAAACAAGCTTTTTGAATGTGGAAAGGGGAATTTGCAAATAGAGAGGAAAACTTTAGGAATATAAATTTGTCTGTTATCAATACTGAAGTTCATCACCTTTTAAACTCACAATCAATATTTTTCCATTACCGGCTATGCCTCCAGACATTTTTATATGGAAGCATTGAAAATATCACTTCTATTGTGGTTATTCTGCTTTACTATATTGACCACATTTTTGAAGGCGCTCATATAGAATTTTGAAATTCTTGTATTGCAGATAGGCTTCAAATGAATATATCTCAACATATAAATGTTCTGGTGACTATTTATGTAGTGATAAATAAATAGCACAGGCTTTACAGTCAGATGGTCCAGATTTAAATACCACCCTTACGATTTTGTGACACTGGACAAATTGTTCAAGCTCTTTGAGCCTCTATTTCCTTCTTTGCAAAATGGGATAATAATAGCATCTACCAATATCAAGGATGTCTTGAGGATTAAATAGTATACATATGTATATGTATGTGTATATATATACACATATGTATATATGAGGCATATGTATGTGTGTGCACGTAAGACTTTAAGCCATGCCTACTACATCATACACATTTTTTTAGCGGTTAAATGCTGTCGCTGTTTATTATTAGTGTCATTACAAAACTACCATACAACTTAGCCTATGGACCAGACTGGAGCACTGATTAATTTAAAATTTGTATCTCTGTAAAACTTAACTCATGAGAAAACTCCAGATAAACATATTTCTTTTTTTTTCACTGAGCATTGTTTTGAGGAAGTTAAATTTACTGCACGGACTGACTGACTGGTGCTGTGTACATGCATAGAGAATATGATCATGACTCATCTCAAAGCTGTTTTATCAAATTCAGCTCTCTGTCATGAATCAGAGGACATCAAAGATTTCTACAATCTTATATTCAGTTTGTGGCAACCAGGGAGATTTGGTTGGATAATTACTTTAATGACTTATTTCAATTTGTGCTTATCCAGTATTTAAGCAGAAGGTAGCATTCTTTTCTGCATTCTTTGATGAGGGTTATACTGGGCTGGGACTAAGTTCCTTAAGTCTCTGAGTTGAGTTGATTGTTAGCATGGGGGGAGTGAGGTGTGGTTTTCCAAAGGAGATAAAGATATTATGTTTTCAACCAATTTTTCTAGAAACTAAAGGGCCATATTCTTTTACCATTACTAATGCAATTTCATTTTTGTCTTCACTAAGAAAAATACATAGTTTGTATAGGAAATAAACATAGCTACAGATTATTCTTCCTTTTGCTAAATAAAAATAATCCCAACTCTTCTTTCTCTGACATACTATTCTTTTCCAAATAGCTCTTCTAACTCTGACCTTTTTCATCTATCAGATATTGATTTTTTTTCAGCATTTAATGGAATGAAAATTAAATGGCTCACATTGTATAAAATAAAGTAAAATCACCTTGGCTCCTTATTTGGATAAAATATGTTTTCAGATACCAACATATCCAAGTGGGTCAGCTCTAGCTTGGGAAGAAATATGGTTTTTCATTACCTCTTTCTAAGTCCACAGGGGAAGGACTAAGTGTGAGCTTTAACAGGGACATTCAAATATGTGGATTCTTGTATTACTTTTTATATTTCTCAGAAGCCCAGTGATAACTTTTTCCATATCTTTAAATTCAGCATGGTCATGAGGCTAAAATCTGAACCCTGGCTCTTTATCTTGCCTTGTCATTTGACATATCTTAACAATGCATTAATTTTAGGGGATTAACAAAAAGCAACTGAAATGTACAGGATAATAGAATAATAAGGCAACTGATAGCATTCTTCCTGCCAGATAAACATGCCTCACAGAAGGCTTAACTGTCAGATACCTACAGTTTCAGCTGTTTGAGAGAGTTCTGATAATAGCCTGAAATGTCAAAATTCAGCTGCCAACAGTAAGGTGCCAGCTTTCAAAATGCTGTATGGAGTGCTTGTCCCTTAGGGCATGAATTCCAAGGAGCAACTGAGCTGCCATACAACCTGACAGCTCTCTCTCTCTGGGAGAGCCTTGCATCTGTGCAAATCTAGTACTGCAGCTCTAAAATGAGGAGCTGTGATTGGAGCACAACCTCTCACAAAATAGCACAGAGGCTAGATAGTCAAAAGCCTTTTCAGGTCTCAGGAAATGAAGCTAACTTCAGCTACACTAGTTTGATCGCAGCTGGGCAGAAAGCACTCAGGCACTACTTCAGCCAAGATTCTCAAGGTGGAAAATGATATCCTGGGACCGCTCCTTCCTCACTGGTGACCCTGCTAAGTAGAAGCAATTTTCCCAATTACAACTGCAATTTCTCATCAAGCATTACATAACCCATATCATTTCGTCTTCCTAAAATAAATTATTCACATTGTTTGGGAATTCATCTGGGAGCTGCAGATCAAATGCCCCATTTGCTACTAAATTACTGTTAACCTTTTTCTTTTTTTTCTGATTTATTAACTGTTTACACAAAATATTGCTTGGATATAATACATTTTCCTCAGTGTAGTTTTTCTGTAAAAAAAATTACATCTTTATTTTCTTTTGAATCCTCAAGGACAAGTTAAAGATTCTCTTTGGCCCTGAAAAAAGTAGAGTACCACCCTCAAAAACTTTCCATCATATACAAAAAATTTCTCAACTGATACTGTCCCATCAAAGCCTTGAATGCACAGGATGCTATTCTATGAAGGCAGAGTAGTGTGATGGAAAGTAGTATGACTGTGGGGTTTGTATGCCAGCTCCTGTACTTCCTAGCTATGTGACAAGAGGCAAATTATTTTCTTCTCTTGGTCTAACTGGCTTCATCTCTAACATGAACATATTGGGTTTGTTTATTTATTTGAATTTTAGAATTTTATTTATTTTTTATACAGCAGGTTCCTATTAGTTATCCATTTTATACATATTAGTGTATATATGTAAATCCCAATCTCCCAATTCATCACACCACACCACCCACTCCCCGCCACTTTCCCCCCTTGGTGTCCATACATTTGTTCTCTACATCTGTGTCTCCATTTCTGCCCTGCAAACCAGTTCATCTGTATCATTTTTCTAGGTTCCACAAATATGCATTAATATACGATATTGTTTTTCTCTTTCTGACTTACTTCACTCTGTATGACAGTCTCTAGGTCCATCCATGTCTCTACAAATGACCCAATTTCGTTCCTTTTTATGGCTGAGTAATATTCCATTGTATATATGTACCACATCTCCTTTATCCATTTGTCTGACGATGGGCATTTAGGTTGCTTCCATGACCTGGCTATTGTAAGTAGTGCTGCAATGAACATTGGGGTGCATGTGTCTTTTTGAATTATGGTTTTCTCTGGGTATATGCCCAGTAGTGGGATTGCTGCGTCATATGGTAGTTCTATTTTTAGTTTTTTAAGGAACCTCCATACTGTTCTCCATAGTGGCTGTATCAATTTACATTCCCACCAACAGTGCAGGAGGGTCCTCTTTTCTCCACACCCTCTCCAGCATTTGTTGTTTGTAGATTTTCTGAAGATGCCCATTCGAACTGGTGTGAGGTGATACCTCATGGTAGTTTTGATTTGCATTTCTCTAATAATTAGTGATGTTGAGCAGCTTTTCATGTGCTTCTTGGCAATCTGTATGTCTTCTTTGGAGAAATGTCTGTTTAGGTCTTCTGCTCATTTTTGGATTGGGTTGTTTGTTTTGTTAATATTGAGCTGCAGGAGCTGTTTATATATTTTGGAGATTAATCCTTTATCTGTTGATTCGTTTGCAAATATTTTCTGCCATTCTGAGGGTTGTCTTTTCGTCTTGTTTGTAGTTTCCTTTGCTTTGCAAAAGCTTTTAAGTTTCATTAGGTCCAATTTGTTTATTTTTGTTTTTATTTCCATTATTCTAGGAGGTGGATCAAAAAAGATCTTGCTGTGATTTATGTCAAAGAGTGTTCTTTCTATGTTTTCCTCTAAGAGTTTTATAGTGTCCGGTCTTACATTTAGGTTTCTAATCCATTTTGAGTTTACTTTTGTGTATGGTATTAGGGAGTGTTCTAATTTGATTCTTTTACATGTAGCTGTCCAGTTTTTCCAGCACCACTTATTGAAGAGGCTGTCTTTTCTCCATTGTATATCCTTGCCTCCTTTGTCATAGATTAGTTGACCATAGGTGTGTGGGTTTATCTCTGGGCTTTCTATCCTGTTCCATTGATCTATATTTCTGTTTTTGTGCCAGTACCATATTGTCTTGATTACTGTAGCTTTGTAGTATAGTCTGAAGTCAGGGAGTCTGATTTCTCCGGCTCCATTTTCTTCCCTCAAGACTGCTTTGGCTATTCGGGGTCTTTTGTGTCTCCATACAAATTTTAAGATTTTTTGTTCTAGTTCTGTAAAAAATGCCATTGGTAATTTGATAGGGATTGCACTGAATCTGTAGATTGCTTTGGGTAGCATAGTCATTTTCACAATGTTGATTCTTCCAATCCAAGAACATGGTATATCTCTCCATCTATTTGTATCATCTTTAATTTCTTTCATCAGTGTCTTATAGTTTTCTGCATACAGGTCCTTTGTCTCCCTAGGTAGGTTTATTCCTAGGTATTTTATTCTTTTTGTTGCAATGGTAAATGGGAGTGTTTCCTTAATTTCTCTTTCAGATTTTTCATCATTAGTGTATAGGAATGCAAGAGATTTCTGTGCATTAATTTTGCATCCTGCAACTTTATTAAATTCATTGATTAGCTCTAGTAGTTTTCTGGTGACACCTTTAGGATTCTCTATGTATAGCATCATGCCATCTGCAAACAGTGACAGTTTTACTTCTTCTTTTCCAATTTATATTCCTTTTATTTCTTTTTCTTCTCTGATTGCCAGGGCTAGCACTTCCAAAACTATGTTGAATAATAGTGGTGAGAGTGGACATCCTTGTCTTGTTCCTGATCTTAGAGGAAATGCTTTCAGTTTTTCACCATTGAGAATGACGTTTGCTGTGGGTTTGTCGAATATGGCCTTTATTATGTTGAGGTAGGTTCCCTCTATGCCCACTTTTTGGAGAGTTTTTATCATAAATGTGTGTTGAATTTTGTCAAAACTTTTTCTGCATCTATTGAGATGATCATATGGTTTTCATTCTTCAGTTTGTTAATATTTGGTGTATCACATTGATTGATTTGTGTATATTGAAGAATCCTTGCATCCCTGGGATAAATTCCACTTGATCATGGTGTATGATGCTTTTAATGTGTTGTTGGATTCTGTCTGCTAGTATTTTGTTGAGGATTTTTGCATCTATATTCATCAGTGATATTGGTCTGGAATTTTCTTTCTTTAACATGAACAACATTGGTGTTAGCACCAATTTTGGTAACCACTATAAAAATGAAATTAATACATAGAGTGTTTACGCCACTGCTAGACCTTTAGTAAATGCTTATAAATATTAACTATTCTTTTTTACTTATTTAAAGTAATTATCCTGATTTGATCTTTTCAGGAATTCAGTATTTTAAACAAAATAACAGAGTCTGCAAACTGTGCAATTATGTTACTTTTGGAATGTGTGTTACTAATATCGCCATGAAAACTAACCATTAATCTGTCAAGGATTGGTAAATTTTTGAAGCCCATGCATGTATCTAGGAAAGGAAGAATTTTCCAGTTTACTAGGGAAGCATCAGTAGAAACCACAGAGTTCCAGTTCTTACCTGTACAACTGAATATCCTCTGAGGGCCTGCCCCAACCATCCTATCACAAGAAACTGTTATTCTGTTACACCACCTCATTTATTTCCTTTATAGATATACAAGTATCTGAAATTGCCGCTTTTATTTATTTTTTCTAATTGAAGTATATTTGATTTACAATATTATATGTTTCAGGTGTACAGCATGGTGCTTCAGTATTTTCACAGATTATACTCCATTAAAAGCAGTTTCAAGATAATGGCTATAATTCTCTGTGCTATACAATATATCCCAGTTGCTTATCAATTTTATACATAGTAGTTTGTATCTCTTAATCCCATACCCTTAACTTGTTCCTCTCCCCTTCCCTCTCCCCACTGGTAACCACTGGTTTGTTTTCTATGTCTGTGAGTCTGTTTCTGTTTTGCTATGTACATTCATGTGTGTTATTTTTTAGATTCCACATATAAGTGATATCATACAGTAATTTATCTTTCTCTGTCTGAGTTATTTCACTATGCATAATATTCTCCAGGTCTATCCACACTGTTGCAAAGGGCAGAATTTTATTCTTTTTTGTGGCTAGCATTCCCTTGTATTATAGAGTGTTCCACCCTCTTCAACTTTTTGGAATAATTTGAGAAGGATAAGTATCAATTCTTTATATGTTTGGTAGAATTGCCCTGTGAAGCTGTCTGGTCCTAGGCTTTTGTTTGCTGAGAGGTTTTTTTTGTTACAAAATCAATTTTACTACTAGTGATTGATCTGTTCAAATTATCTGTTTCTTCTTAATTCAGTCTTGGCAAGTTGTATATTTCTAGAAATTTGTCAATTTCTTCTAGGCTGTCCAATTTGGGAGCACATAACTGTTCATAGTAATCTCTTGTGATTTTTTTTATTTCTGTGATATTGACTGTTATTTCTCCTTTCATTTCTTGTTATTTTATTTATTTGGGTCCTCTCTCTTTTCTTCTTGATGAGCCTGGCTAAATGTTTATCAATTTCGTTTATCTTTTCAGAAAAACCACCTTTTGGTTTCATCAATCTTTTCTATTTTTAATCTCTATTTTATTTTCTCTCAGATCTTTTTATTTCCTTCCTTCTGTTGTCTTTGAGGTTTGTTTGTTCTTTTTCTAATTCCTTTATGTGGTAGATTAGGCTGTTTATTTGAGATTTTTCTTGTTTCTTGAGAAAGGCCTGTATCACTGTAAACTTCCCTCTTAGAACTGCTCTTGCTGCATCCCATCGATCTTAGAGTGTTGTGTTTCCATTTTCATTTATCTGGAGGTATTTTCTGATTCCCTCTTTGATTTCTTTATTGACCCATTGGTTTTTTAGAAGCATGTTGTTTAGCCCCACATGTTTGTTCTTTTTCCATTTTTCTTTCTGTAATTCATTTCTAGTTTCATACTGTTGTGGTTGGAAAAAATGCTTGATATAATTTCTATCCTCTTAATTTTGTTGAGGTTTGTTTTATGGCCTAGCATGTGATCTATCCTGGAGAACATTCCATGTGCACCTGAAAAGAATTTATATTCTTCTATTTGGGGATATAATGTCCTGTAGATATCTATTAAGTCCTGCTGTCTATTGTGTCATTTAAGATCACTGTTGCCTTATTGATTTCCTGTCTGGATGATCCATTCATTGATGTAAGGGTGTGTTAAAGTCCCCTACTACTATTGTATTATTGTCAGTTTCTCCTTTTATGTCTCTTAGTATTTGCTTTACATATTTAGGTGTTCCTGTATTGGGTGCATATATGTTAATGAGCGTACTTTCCTCTTTTTGTATTGATCCCTTTATCATTATGTAATGCCTTGCTTTGTCTTTTGTTATAGTTTTTGTTTTAAAGCCTATTTTTTCTGATATGAGTATTGCTACCCTTTTTTCTTGTTGTTTCCATTTGCATTAAATATCTTTTTCTACCCCCTCACTTTCAGTCTGTGTGTCTTTTTCCCTTAAGTGAGTCTCTTTTAGGCAGCATATAGAAGGGTCTTGGGGTTTTTTTGTTTGTTTGTTTTTTTAATCCAATCAGCCATCTACTGTCTTTAGATTGGAGCATTTAGTCCATTGACTTTGTTTTTTTATAAGTTTATTTATTTATTTTATTTTTGGCTGCACTGGGTCTTCATTGCTGCGTGTGGGCTTTCTCTAGTTGCGGAGAGCAGGGGTACTCTTTGTTGTGGTGTGAGAGCTTGTTATTGCAGTGGCATCTCCTGTTGCAGAGCACAAGCTCTAGGTGCGTGGGCTTCAGTAGTTGTGGCACATGGGTTCTAGAGCACAGGCTCAGTAGTTGTGGCACATGGGCTTAGTTGCTCCACAGCAGGTGGGATCTTCCTGGACCAGGGCTCAAACCTGTGTTCCCTGCTTTGGCAGGCAGATTCCTAACCACTGTGTCACCAGGGAGGTCTCTCCATTGACATTTAAAGTAATTATTGATATGTATGTACTTATTGCCATTTTATTTCTTGTTTTCCCATTGATTTTGTAGTTCTTCTCTGTTCATTTCTTCTTTTTGTTTCTTCTTTTGTGCTTTGATACTTTTCTTTAGTAGTATGCTTGTGTTCCTTTTTAGTTTTTGTGAACCTATTGTAAGTTTTTGATTTGTGGTTACCATGTGGTTCATACATGTTGACCTATAACTATATCTACTTATTTTAAACTGGTGGTCATTGAAGTTCAAACTCTAAAAGATCTACATTTTTTTACTCCCCTCCCCCACATTTTGTGTCTTTGATATTATATTTTACATCTTCATTTTAAACCTTTAACTGTTTATTGTAGTTATAGTTGATTTACAATTTTTTGTCTTTTAATCTTCAGACTGGCTTATTTAAGTGATTGATCTTCAACCCTTACCACATATATGCATTTCCTAGTGGGATTTTCCCTTTCCTGTAGATTCTTCTTTTCCACTTAGAGAAAAACCTTCATATTTCTTTTAGTGTAGGTTTAGTATTGATGAACTCTTTTAGTTTTTGCTTGTTGGAGAAGTTCTTTATCTCTCCTATTCTAAATGATAATCTTGCTGGGTAGAGTATTTTAGGTTGCAGGGTTTTCCCTTTCAGAATTTTGAATATATCATGCCACTCCCTTCTGGTCTGCAAAGTTTCTGCAGAGAAATCAGCTGATAGGCTTATGGGGATTCCCTCATATATGACTCTGTTTTCCTCTTGCTGCCTTTAGAATTCTCTTTGTAACTTTTGCCATTTTACTTATGATGTGTCTTGGTATGGGTCTGTTTGAGTTCTTCTTGTTTGGGAACCTGTGTGCTTCCTGTACCTGGATATCTGTTTCCATCTTCAGGCTTGGGAAATTTTCAGCCATAATTTCCTCAAATACATTTTTGATCCCCTTCTCTTTCTCTCTTCTCCTTCTGGGACCCCTATAATGCAAAGGTTGGTATGCTTAATGTTAACCCAGAGATCTCTTAAATTGCTTTCAATTTTTAAAATTGGTTTTTCTTTTTGCTGTTCTAATTGGGTGATTTCCATCATTCTATCTCCCAGAGCACTTATACATTCTTCTGTACCACTTAGTCGGCTATTTACTCCTTCTAGTGTGTTTTTTTTTAATAAATTTATCCATTTATTTATTTTTGGCAGTGTTGGGTCTTCATTGATGCATGCGGACTTTCTCTAGTTGTGGCAAGTGGGGGCCACTCTTCATCGTGGTGAATGGCTTCTCACTGCGGTGGTCTCTCCCATTGCGGAGCACAGGCTCTAGGCATGCAGGCCTCAGAAGCTGTGGCATGCATGCTCAGTAGTTGTGGCTCACAGGCTCCAGAGTGCAGGATCAGTAGTTGTGGCACACAGCCCTAGTTGCTCTGCGGCATGTGGGATCTTCCTGGACCAGGGCTTGAACCCATGTTCCCTGCATTCACAGGTGGATTCTTAACCACTGTGCCACCAGGGCAGTCCCCTAGTGTGCTTTTTATTTAACTATTGAATTCGTCATTTCTGATTAGGTTTTTTTTTATATTTTCTAGTTCCTTGTTTAAGTGTTTACATTAATTCTTTTCCCTAACTCAGTTAAAATTTTTATTACCTATGGGAAAGACTCAACTGTTGGACACAGAGGCAACCTGGTCCTGGGATAGAGCCTGGGTGGGGTGACTGTGGCCACTGTTGTCACTTACTCAAGCAGTGAACCAGAAGCAGCCCAGATACCTGATGATGGCAGCTCCAACATAGCTCACCTCCCAAAACATGCTGAAAGTCCATGTGGGCACTGCCAGCCCTGCAGAGCAGTTACACAACAGAGCAACAGTTGCGGAGGCTGTGGGCAGTGATCAGCTATGAAGGATAAAGGGAACTTACACCCAAGGCTGTGTCTGAGCTAAGTTATAGATGCCTGCACAGGCAGCACATCAGACCTCTATATGTGCATGGGCCCCACTTGCTTTAGCACTCTCCCCTCTGGAGCAAGGGTCCCAGTGCAAAGAAAGGGAAAAACATACCCTTAAAGGGAACGGTCAGGTTGGGCCCAACTCTCAAGGCTTCTGCTTCAGCAACTAGGGATTCAGACCCCACCCTCAGTAGGGCAGTGATTGCCACCGAACACGGAAAAGTCTCACCTCACATCTGGCGCCAGTTCTAGCCCCTCCGTCTCCAGCTCCGCCCTCTACCAAAGTGATAGCTGCCAGCACACCCTGAGGAAAGATGTGACTTGTGTCCACATCAAATTTAGCTCTCCCACCAAAGGCACTGGGCACACACAGTCTGTATAGGGATGCTCCCACATAAAAACACCCCTTGAAGACTAGAATAGGTAACTGTTTCACCTAAGTTCATAAAGGCAGAGAAAGTTAAGCAAAATGAAAAGGCAGAGGAACTACTCTTAATTGAAAGAGCAAGAGAAAAACCCTGAAAAAATAATGAAACAGAAATAAACAATTTACCAAAGAACTGAAATCACCACTTTTAAATTTTAATTTGTTTACACCTTTATTTATTGTCACCCCCACACATTTTTCATGCATTTCTATTTCTACTTCTCTTTTCCATCCACAGAATTCATGGCAAAACATTCCTACTGCCAATTTGTTCCTCAACACCTTGAAGGAAGCAAAGCATGTGATCTACCCTTGCAGCATTCTCCTGCTGCCCACGTGAAGCCTCAATACGAATATGTGTGCGGCACCAAGAAAAGGCACAAGCTCTAATCATAGGAATCATAACTATAATAGCTGGTAACTATCACTGTCGAATTCCAAGTTTATGTACCACCATTGGATAGGTGGAAAGATGGCTGTAAAAATGGTTATTGCAGCTCTTGTTGCTCGTTCTCAGACTTATTTTAGGAATAAAAAGTACACTCTAAAATTAAACTATATTATTCTGATATTCAATTGGGTCATGTGTCTTTAATTAATTAATTAATTAAGAGACGTTAAAGACAAATGAGTAAATTGGCTGTTAAATGTGAGGATCTCTAAACACCAATTTAAGACATTTGGTGACTCCTCTGCATCCACAGGTGCCTTGTATTTTCTATTTACCATAGGCTCACTTTCTTTTTTCTGATACTAGGATGTAGAATGACAAAGTATAAAAGGGAATCTTTGGCCTTGGATTCAGACTCACAATTATTCCATGACAACTATGACAACCAAAGTGAGATCTAGTTTATTGGTCTGCACAGAGCATTTTCATATTTGAACTTAGATACACTCCTAGACAACTCTATATATTGAAATTACTGGTACACTAATATATTTGGTTAGCTTTCATTTGCAAGAGACCAAATTTAGAAAATATTTCTACAAGCATTACCTACCATATGAGGTCACTTAGTAGTGTTCAGTTGGCCAGTGGAAAATCTCAGATGAGTTCACTCACATATCTATGCTTTGACAAGGATGCCTGAAGGAAGACTGTTGACCAGATCACCTTTACATGGCCTCTCCAGCATGGCAGTCTCAGGGCAGTGGACTTCTGACATGACAGCCCAGGGCTCCTGAAGGGAGGATACCAAGAGACCTGAGTAGAAGCTGCCAGTATCTTAAGGTTGACGTCTCAGAAAGCATCACTTATGTCATTTTATACTGGTCAAAGCAGACAGACAGCACTCCCAAATTCAAAGGAAGGGGACATTGACTTGAGACCCCTACCTCTCAATGGAAAGAGTGTCAAAGAATTTGTGACTGTCTTTACTCTCCCATACAATCATTCCATGGTTTAAAAAATAACTATATAGCATCCACTAGTGAATTAGTGAAATGTGCTTTTACCACACATGATTACATACTTTATTAATAATCAAAAATATGCCTATGATAAAATATACACATTCTAAAATTTAAAATTAAATACAAAACATGATATAAGAAAAGTCTTTTTTCTGTCAATAAATAGAAATTAAAATTTTGAAGCAGATTGGTTTTTGTGATTGCTATGGGCTGAATTCTGTCCTCCCAAAATTCATATGTTGAAGTCCTAACTCTCATTACCTCAGAATGTGACTGTATTTGGAGATAGGGTATTTCAAGAGCTAACTAAGTTAAAGTGAGGTCATTAGGGTTAGCCCCAATCCAATATGACTGGTATTCTTCTAAAAGGGAGATTAGGACACAGACGTGTACAGAGGGAAGACCATGTGAAGACATAGGGAGGAAATAGTGATCTACAAGCCAAGGAAAGAGGTCCAGAAGAAGCCAACTCTGCTGATATTAACCTTGGACTTCTAGCCTCCAGAGTTGTGAGAAAATAAATTTATATTATTTAAGCCACCCAGTCTGTAGTATTTTGTTATGGCAGCCTTAACAAGCTAATAAGTGATGCTTGGCTTTAGTAAATGCATTGGTAAATTTCACAATTGCTCTTTTTTCCTGCTACAGAAGCAGATATGCTGGATAGCGCTAAAGCTAAAATTTGTTGTCCCCATAGAATACTTTAAATAGTTTTCTGTTAATTTTAATTTCAGATGCAACAATGGAAATTGTCAAAAACAAGATTAATAAGACATTTACTTCAGAAATATTTAAACTCATATCCTAATATTTACAAAAACATTATCTGAACACATCTGTGGATGGTTTATACATTTGCTTTACTTTTAAAAAAATTTTTATTGGAGTATAGTTGATTTACAATATTGTGTTAGTTTCTGTTGTAAAGCAAAGTGAATCAATTATTCATAGACATATATCCACTCTTCTTTAGATCCTTTTCCCATATAGGCCATTACAGAGTATTGAGTAGAGTTTCCTGTGCTATACAGTAGGTCCTTATTAATTATCTGTTTTATATTGGGTTGGCCAAAAAATTCTCTCAGGATTTTCCACTTATGGAAAACCCGAACGAACATTTTGGCTACCCCAATATATATAGTAGTGTGTGTATGTTAATCTCAGTCTCACAATTTATCCCTCCCCCCACTTCTGTTTCACTTTACAACCATTAAATAAAACGAATTGCTTTGCTAATTATTTTCATAGGTCACTTTCAAACTTCTTTGGCATTTGCTACGCTTTTCATAATGGATTTTTCATCTATTTTAATTGGATTGGAATTTTAAAAATCTAAATAAACCTTGAAATTTTAGTTCTAGCTGAAATTTCTCTTTCTCTCTCTCAATTCATTCTTCCATTTGCTCCCAAATTCCACCTTCCCTTAGTTTTCTTCTTGCTCTTCTAGTTGCTTGTTTTCAGAAAAGTGTTTTACGCACTCCTCTTCAAATGACCATCCTTTAACAGTCAGTGTGCCCCACAAATCTGTAATTGGTACTCTTCTATTTTCCCTTTATAAACACTCATTGGATCATCTCATTCATTCTCAAGGTTTTAGCTATCCTCTATGTGCCAAGGACACAAAATATTTATTTCCAGCCCAGCTTTTCCATGTTCTCCAGACCCATATATCCAAATGCTAACTAGAATCTCTACATGACTGTTCTACTGGCCCCACAAAGTCAACAAGTCCAAAGATTCATTAATCATCAGTCTCCTGAGGGATGTTCCTCCATCTTGTTCATTAATATTGTGAATGATCAATTACACAACCAATTACCCAAGCAGAAAATTTGAAATCATCCTTGACTCCTTCCTTTTTTCACCCCATACATACAACTAGTCCTCAGAACATAAATCCTCTTCCTTCTTAATATCTTTTGAGTCTACCTCATATATATATGTGTGTGTGTGTGTGTGTGTGTGTGTATAAAACTCAGGCACTATATATTCTTACTTCTAGTGCCTGAGTTCTGATTCTTATAATTTATTATCTAAGTTATTTTAACTTCCTCCTAAGACATATCTTTTTCCCCTGGCTTTACCATGCTCCTAATTCATCCTCCACACTATCACCAAAGTGCTCATTCTAAAAGGGAAATCAGATCAAGCCCCCTTCTTGGTTAGAATTCTTTACTGGTGCCACATGGAACCACACTCAGTTCTGGGTAAAGTCCAAATTTCCTAATACAGCATTCAAGGTTTTGGTCCTTGTTTATTCTCTTAAATAATTCCAACTCCTTACTTCAAAACATACTTTGGATATTATATCAGCAAAATGCTTCTTGACCTCCTTTGTACTCTGACTTCCCACCCACCCACCAATTTTTGTCCTTTGCTGCCTTGTGCCTACTTTCACCATAGCACTTTCATGTCCCTTTATAATCATGCATATACTCATCTCTCACCCAGAAGGTTGTTAGCTCCCAGAGAGCAGCTATTGGATCTTATATGGCATCCTGAGCACATAGTTGCTATTCAACATATGTTTTTTAAATAAATGAGTGAATACAGTTGTCATATTGATAGAATTTCCATTGGAACTCTCAACTAAGGTTTAAGAATGAACAACAATGTGTCTTGATGCTCTGAAATAAAAACCTGGAATTCCCAGTGGGAACTCAGTCCATGTAAAGTAGAAGATCCACTTATTTGGAGAGAAGTCCTTGAAGGTCCTGTTCATTTGCTGACTCTTGAAGAAAACCTGTTTGGAAGATGACTGGATGGTGGTAATTTAAAGAGCCATTACTTGTGCATAGCGCTGGAAACGTTTCTAGCTGGTATGAAGGAGAAACATAAGGATGCTCTTAAAACAAAGACACAGCTGGCAGCAAATGACCAAACACATGTGAAGGCAATTAACTCTAGGGATCACGATTCTAATATTCAGTGTAATAATCAAATGCAGAATCACAGGATGTATTTTGTAAACTTAGTGTTAAGGAACAAAAATAACACAATACCTTGGAAACACAAACTAACTGTACCTAATGGAATATACTTTTTCCTTCCTAAAATAAGTGTATTTCTTTGACAATATAATGGACATGGATCTCAGTCCACAATTCTAGGTGTATTAATAATAAAAACCTCTAGTGTGGAAAAAAAGGAATCCACCTACACTGTTGGTGGGAATGTAAATTGGTGCAGCCACTATGGAGAACAATATGGAGGTTCCTCAAAAAACTAACAACAGAGTTGCCATATGATCCAGCAATCCCACTCCTAAGCATATATCCAGAAAAAACTATAATTCAAAAAGATACATGCACCCCAATGTTCACAGCAGCACTATTTACAGTAGCCAAGACATGGAAACAACCTAAATGTCCATCAACAGATGAATGGATACAGAAGATGTGGCATACATATACAATGAAATATTACTCAGCCATAAAAAGGAGTGAGATAATGCCATTTGCAGCTACATGGATGGACCTAGAGATTATCATACTAAGGGAAGTAAGTAAGTCAGGGGGCAGGGGAGGTTTGGATTGGGAGTTTGAGACTAGCAGATGCAAAGTATTATATATAAGATGGATAAAAAACAAGGTCCTGTTGTGTAGAACAGGGAACTAGATTCAATATTCTGTAATAAACCATAATGGAAAAGAATATATATATATATTTATATCCGAATCACTTTGCTGTACAACAGAAACTAACACAACATTTTAAATCACTATACTTCAATTAAATAAATAAATCCTCTATTTTCTATAGTAATTTCTGACTCAAAGCACCATTTCACTGAGATTGTGGGAAACTTAATATGAGCTCTCTTTGGGTTCCCTGATCCTTTTAAATGCATTCTGTCAAAGTTCTAGGATTTTCTACCAAGCCAAGGCACTGGGGAAAAGGTGGAGAGTGGAGTATCCTGTCCTCAAACACCATTCACTCAGGTTGCCTGTGAGGTACATGATATCCTTTCAACAGGTCCCTCTAAGTCTGTAGGTCTTTGGTGCTTCTGAGGGGGAGCTGTCTATGGTTCTCTCTGCCCAGACTCAGCCTTTGTTCCCAAAGGGATACCAAAAGTAAAACATAGGTCCTCTTTCAATCCAAGTAACTCTGGACTTTCCTCTCTTCCTCTCGTCAGAGTGGGAGCAAGTCTTTATCAGCTGTGAAGCATTCCCTAAAACATTTTACCTAAACCTATGAACGCTCTGCCTGAACTGGGGCTTTTTTAGTAGTGGAAATGACTTAAAATGGATATTTCATATGTAAATGACCTTTTCTGATCATTTTCCACTTGTGGGAAATCAAACCACTTACTGCTGTTTAAATAGCCAGTAAGTCCAGATTACCAGGATGCTTGCCCCTTTGAAATGAGTCTATAAATGCTGGCACTTGCCTACAGCAAGCAGATGGATAAGGTAATCAGTGTAGCCTGCTGGCTGGAGAATATGGGATCTAAGGTGGGTGCTATCCCTCACTTTAGACCTGTGGTTACATCATCCAATTTTCAAGAAATGCTGAAAGTATGGATTTTTGTGTGAAAGCTCTTGGATTTTTAAAAGGCATCTCAATTTTTGTAACACACTATGTTTATACACAATGCAGGCTAAACAAAATATACCCAAAGGTAGATAGACTTGGCCATGAGCTACCAATTTGTATAATCTAGATATGTAGATTATGTATGACAATGTATCACTTGGTCAAAGAACCAGTATTACTATACCCAGTACTATGCAAAAAGGATTTCTTTTAATCAGTGATTTGTGAACATCTATCAGGTCTCTTTTTCCATTTTGTAACAAAACTCAAATTTCTGCTGCTACAAATTTTAAAGGCAGGATGTGATATTTCCTCTCTATGGTTAGAAGGAAATGAGGTATCTCTGGCTCTTTGGACATGATAGACTCAAGCAAAGTCCAAAAATAAGGAATCTATTTTCTTGGGCTTCTCCTCCCCTTTCCACTCATTGCCACTTTCTGAAACTTTTGGAGCACCACAAGCACAACATAGTCCCTACTCAGCCAACAGAGCTCCATTCCATCAAGCCTTTCCAGTAAATGTTAGTAACTGCTATGATCCACAAAATCATTTAGAATTAGACCAGAGTACAAAATGGCATCATTTTTTCAATCACATCCTGACAGTCACTAAAGTGACTTCTTTTCAGTTACTTCTTTTCCTAGAAGCCAAGAATTCATACACATATAAATTGTCCTCTGTAGTTACATGGACTATTTAAGGTACTATTTGCCCTTTTATTTATTTCACTGAGGTGTAATTTTCATAAGCTTACTTTCTAGCATGGAACGGCAACTCCTCCTTTGTGTTTTCTTCATTGGTTAAATACAGAAAAGGAACTCTCCAAAGCCTCACCATGAAACCTTATTAGTATTTGCAAATTTTATTAACACATCATTTAATTTAGTCATCTATTTAGCTGAAGCATAAAAATGCTTCCAAAGGCTTTTAGTATTTTTGTTATGTTATATTAGGTATCTGCTGCTGCATAACAAACCACCCAAAGCTTAATGTCTTAAAACAACAATAATTTAGTATTTCTCATGATTCTGTGGCTTGGCTGAGCAGTCCTATCTGCCTTTGTCTGGACTCACTCATGTGAGTTTGTTGAGCTCTAAAGGTGGCCAGGCTGGAGGATCCACATGGCCTTACTCACATTTGGGAGTGGTTGCTGGCCATCAGCTAGGGTGTCTTGATTTTCTCCCCTACATTGCCTTTCCTTCTCCAGTAGAAAACACTGGCTAGACTCCTTCCATGCTGGTCTCAGTGGAGAGGGTGAAAGCAGAAGCTTCAAGACCAGAATTTGCAAAATTTCACTTTCACTTCATTTTATGGGTCAAAGGGAGTCACAAGACCACCTCTAGTAGTATAGCTCCTCTCGATCTAGAGACTTTATAAACTAAAGGAAGAAAGTTACCTGCCAGTCCGGATTCAAGAGGGTGGAGAAATAGACTCCAACTCTGAATTGGAAGGAATATACATACCAGGGTGAAAAGAACTTGCAGCCACATTTTTCAACCCACCCCATATGTTGACTCACTCATAAAACATTTGCAAATGTTATTCTATATGTAATAGAGGAATATAGATTCTAAAAATCTTCTGTAAAAAAACTTTTCTGAAGAAGCACCTAGGCAAGGATATCAGTTACATAGTAAATGACACTGTAAGTGCTCCCCTTCTTACTTTTGTTTCAGCTGCAGCCACTGCCGTCAGTTTGCATGATTCCAACCTGCTTCACAGAGGCAGGGCTCCCCCTAGGGTGTGTGGAGTCCTGGGCAAATGTTTGTAGCAGAGACCCCAGCTATATAAACAATGCGAGCCACTCAAAATAAGCATGTCAGCACCATTCTGGAAGGCTAATCTCACACTATCCTACAAAAGAAATACTCTTCTGACCATCTGCCCTAATGCTTCCCTGTTCCCTAAGGCAACTAATAATCCATGGCACATCTCTTTGGCTCAACTCTGTGGTGGGCAGTTGTACTCAAGATCAAACTCACACTGACTGCGCAAATCTCTGCTTTTTTAAGCTAGAGACTTTTCCAAAGTCCCAGAAGTACTCTCAGTCCTCATGTAAGCACTGCCCAGAAAGGGAAGAGAGTTACAGCCCCAACGGGGCAACTCTCAATAAATGGGAGTTAGAAGACAGTGAGTAAATGGTCCAGCTTCTCATCTTATGGATGGATAATTCTGAGAGGAATTCTGTACATTTCTCAAAATTCCTGGTAGGTTGGAGCTCCTACTGCTTACAGCAGGGACTGCAATAATGTACCCTATATTGTCTTTTTCTCCTTCTTTCTCCCAACTTCCTCACCCCTGCTTTCTGAGATCACTGTCCAAATAAATTACATAAACCCTAAGCCCTTATCTAGGCTCTGCTTTCAGAGGAATGCAAACTAAGACACCATGGGACCTCTTTTTTTTTTTTGCCAACACATGTACAACCCAAAAGTGTGGAGGAAAGGAGTTAAACCAAGGAGTAAAACTGCGATGAATGGGAGAATAGGTCAGCAGATGAATACTTACTCCCACCTCTACCCCAGAGCCTCTTCTGAAAAGTAATTCTTTAAATGGCCTCTTCAAGAGCCCCTTGAAATTGGGCAATTAGGCTCAATACCAGGCAGTGGCCAGTTTGATAACACATCTTCATACTGGTTCTTCTTCCTTCCTCATTCCCTTTTGCCCTCCCTCTTGCTCCCTGTGATTGAACTCCTTACTAAAATAATAGCACATTAGCCTTTAACCCAGACTCTGCTTCCTGTATAGCCCAAGCTAAGATACTATACACAGAGAATTCAAGTCAACCATTAGTTAGTGGGAAAACATGGGGCCTGGTGGTTATTAAGAGTTCAGGCAGACTTCTTGTTTCTGGTCCAGCATGTAAGAAACTTAGAAGTCACAAGTCCATCCTAATAAGTAAAAAACTAAACAAACTGAAAAATCAACAACTCTTCTTAGATCCCTCAGAGATATGAGGTCAGAGGACAAACTACTGCCCCCTAAACTAGAGAGACAGGTAAATACAGAGAATTACAACTTACCAGAGGAAAACTTGAACTATAATTGACAAATTGCTGGAGGCTCAGTGTGGAAAACTCCAAGAGTTAAAAAAAAGAAATCCATGGGGACCCAGTCATAGAGGGGTACCCACACTTTTGTAAGTTTTACCTCCAAGAACTCTACCAGGTCCTCACAGAGAAAATCAGAGAATATCAGCAAATTCCAGCAGAGGGAGGGGAGAAGGAACCATCCTGAAACACACCAGAGCATACTGTTCTTACTACAAGGCTTGCCCTCAGGAGAAACAATTTTACCACAGGTTGACCTGATGGGGTTTCATCAGGGCCTATCCATCCTGGGGGAAGAGAAATACTCAACTCCAGCCCCCTCTAGCCAACCAGTTGGAGTCAAGGCAGGGGAGATGGGGAGGGATTGAGAAGCACTGGTGAAGTTCACAGCTCAGGGGCACAGACTCACCAAAAGACTGAGCCCTATTCATAGGTCTATAGTATGCTTCCCCTCCCCCTACACCTTACCAATACATTACTAAAGGCCTATTTACTACAGTTCCTTTTACCCAGCACACCATATTCACCTTTCAAGAAAAAATTACAAGGCATACTAAAAGGCAAAAAATACAGTTTAAAGAAATGAAACAAACATCAGAATGAGAGTCAGATATGGCAAAAATGTTGGAATTACCCGACCAGGGATTTTTAAATCTATGACTAGTATGCTACGGGCTTTAATGGGAAAAGTAGACAACATGCAGGAACAGATAGATAATGTAAACAGAAAGGTGGAAATTCTAAGAAAAATCAGAAGGAAATTCTAGAGATCAAAAACACTGTAACAGAAATGAAGAGTGCTTGTGATAGGCTCATTAGTAGATTGCACTCAGTTGAGGAAAGAATCACTGAGCTTGAGGATATGACAATAGAACTTCTAAAACTGAAAGACAAAGAGAAAAAAGAATGAAAAAAAACCAGAATGGAATATCTAAGAACTGTGGGACAACTACGAAAGTTTTAACATACATATAATGGCAATACCAGAAGGAGAAGAAAGAGAGAAAGAAAGAGAAGCAATGTTTGAGGCAATAATGACTAAGAATTTCCCCCAAATTAATGTCATACACCAAACCACAGATGCAGGAAGCTTAGAGAACATCAGGCAAGACAAATGCCAAAAAAACTACACCTAGGCATATCACATTCAAATATCAAAAGATAAAAAAAAAAACCTTGAAAGAAGTCAGAGGGAAAAAACACCTTACCTATAGAGGATCAAAAATAAGAATTACTTCTGACTTCTCCTCAAAGAAAGAAGAGTGGAGTGAAATATTTAAAGTGTTGAGAGAAAAAGCCTACCACCAGAGTAGTATCCTGTGAAATTATCCTTCAAAAATGAAAGAGAAATAAAAACTTTTTCAGACAAACAAAAATTGAAGAAATTTGTTGTCAGTAGACCTATTAAAAGAAGTTCTGGGCTTCCCTGGTGGTGCAGTGGTTGAGAATCTGCCTGCCAATGCAGGGGACACGGGTTCGAGCCCTGGTCTGGGAAGATCCCACATGCTGCAGAGCAACTGGGCCCGTGAGCCACAATTACTGAGCCTGCGCGTCTGGAGCCTGTGCTCCACAGAGAACAACAGAGGCAGCCATAGTGAGAGGCCCGCGCACCGCGATGAAGAATGGCCCCCGCTTGCCACAACTAGAGAAAGCCCTCGCACAGAAATGAAGACCCAACACAGCCATAAATAAATAAATAAATTTAAAAAAAAATAAAAAGTTCTTTAGAGAGAAGGAGAATAACATAGGTCAGAAACTTGGATCAACATAAAGAAAGGAAGAGCATATTGGAGAAGGAATAAATAGAGGTAAAATTAAAACTTTTATTTTTCTTATTCTTAATTGATCTAACAGTTAACTATTCATTCAAAATAATAGCAACAAGGTATTCTATTATGTATACATATGTATGCATGTGTGTGTGTGTGTGTGTGTGTGTGTGTATGCTTATGTATAAGTGAAATGAATGACAGCAGTGATACAAGGGACAAGATGGAGGAATTAGGAATGTTTTGTTATTATAAGGTACTCATACTAACTATGAAATGTTATTTGAAATTGGGATTAGTTGTAAATGTATATTGCAAACTCTAGGGCAACCACTAATAAAGAAAAAGAAGTGTAGTTGGTATGCTAAGAAAGGCAACAAGATGAAGTTATATAACATGTTCAATTAAAACCATGAAAGGCAGAAAAAGTGTGGAAGACAAAATAGGAGAAAAGAACAAGAGCAATAAATAGAGCGCAGTAAGAAATACGGTAAATATTAATCCAACCATATGAATAATCACTTTAAATATCAATGGTCTAAACGTGCCACTTAAAAGACAGAGATTGTCAGAGTGGATCAAAAAACAAGATGCAACTATATGTTGTCCAAAACAAACCCAGTTTAAATACAAACACACATACAGATTAAAACTAAAGGGATAGAGAAATATATACCATGTTAACAATAATCAAAAGAAAAGAGGGGTTTCCCTCGTGATGCAGTGGTTAGGAATCTGCCTGCCAATGAAGGGGACACATGTTCGAGCCCTGGTCCAGGAAGATCCCACATGCCACGGAGCAACTAAGCCCGTGCGCCACAACTACTGAGCCTGTGCTCTAGAGCCTGCAAGCTACAACTACTGAGCCCGCATGCCACAACTACTGAAGCCCACGTGCCTAGAGTCTGTGCTCCACAACAAGAAGCCACCGCAATGAGAAGCCCGGACACCACAACGAAGAGTAGCCCCCACTCGCCGCAACTAAAGAAAGCCCACGTGCAGCAATGAAGACCCAACACAGACAAAAATAAACAAAATAAATACATTTTTTAAAAAAGAAAAGAGGAGTAGCTAGAATAATTTCAGACTATTCGACTTCAGAACAGGAAAGTTATCATGAATAAAGAGGAGCAATACATAATGATAAGGGGTTAATACTCTAAGAATACAAAACAATCCTTAATGTGTATGTGCCTAACAACAGAACATCAAAATACACTAGACAAAAAAATGGTAGAACTTCAAGGAGAAATAGATGAATCCACTATTATAATTGCAACATTAATATCTCTCTATCAGAAATGGAGATATCCAAGCAGCCAGAAAATCATTAAGGACAAGGTTGAACTCAACCACACTATCAACCAACTGGATTGACATCTATAGACTACTTCATCCAACAACAGCAGAATAAACATTTATCTCAAGCTCATATGGAACATTCACCATGATAAACCACATTCTGGACCATAAAACACACCTTAACAAATTTAAAAGAAGAGAATACATTATACAATGCATACTTTCAGACCACAGTGGAATTAAACTGGAAATCAATAAAAGGGAGATAGCTGGAAAACTTCAAAATAAATAAATAAAGAGAGAGAAAGAGATTGAGATTCTAAATAACTCATGGGTAAAAGAAGAAATCTCAAGAGAAATTATAAAACATTTTAAACTGAATGAAAATAAAAATACCATTTATCAAAATGTATGGGATGTAGTAAAAGCAGTGCTTAGATAGAAGTTTATAGCACTGAATGCACATATTAGAAAAAAAAAGAACAGAAATCAATAGAGAAAATTTTTTAAAAAGTCATCCTTTGAAAAGGTTAATTGATAAGACTCTAGCCATGTTAACTAAAAAAAAAAAAGGAGAGAAAACACAAATTACTAATATCAGAAATGAAATATGGAACATCACTATTCTATGGACGTTAAAAGGATAATAAAGGAATATTGTTAATAACTCTATGACCACAAATTTGATAAACTAGATGAAACAAACCAATTCCTTGAAAGACACAATTTGTCAAAACTCAAGAAGAAATAGACAACTTGAATAGGCCTATATCTATTAAAGAAATAAAAAATTAATAACCTTTCAAAACAGAAAGCACCAGGCCCAGATGTTTTTACCCATGATTTCTACCAAACATTTAAGGAAGAAATTATGACAACTCTTTGCAATCCCTTCCAGAAGATAAAAGAAGAGGGAGCACTTCCTAACTCATTCTACAAGGCCAGTATTACTCTAATACCAAAACCAGAAAAAGATATTATAAGAAAAGAGAACTACAGGCCAGTATCTCTCATGAACAATGGTATAAAAATCCTCAACAAATCCTCATATTAATGAATTGAATCAAATAGTGTATAAAAGAATTATACACAATGACCAAGTGGGATTTATCCCAGGCAATGCAAAGCAGGTTCAACATTCAAAAATCAATTAATGTAATCCAGCACATCAACAGGCTAAAAAAAAAAAAAAGTCCCATGACATATTAACAGATGAGAAAAGCATTTGACAAAATCCAACACCCATTCATGATAAAACTCTTAGTAAACCAGGAATAGAGTAGAATTTCTTCAACTTGGTAAAGAACATCCACAAAAAGCCTAGAGCTAGCATCATACTTAATGATAAGGAACCCAAAGCTTCCCAGCTAAGAAAAAGGCAAGCATTTTCCTTCACTACTGCTTTTCAATATCATACTGGAAGTTCTAGCTAATGCAATAAGAAAAGGAAATAAAAGGTATACAGATTGTGAAAGAAGAAACAAAATGGTCTTTGTTCACAGAGGACATGATCAGCTATGTAGAAAACTAAAAAAAAAACAAACAAAACAAAAAACTCTTGGAACTAAGTTTAGCAAAATTGCAGAATACAAGATTAATATAGAAAAATTAATCACTTTCCTATACACCAATAATTAACAAGAAGAATATGAAATTTAAACTACATTATACTTTATTGCTTTTTAATTATAGGTAAATCTGGCAACCCCACACTCAGGCATCTGTAATATTTTAATTGCTGAAATGTGTGTACAGGATCAGCAAGTAAAATATATTTTCCAGTGTGAGTTGGAGTTTGAAAGCTACTCCTCTAGACAAGGGGTCAGAAAACTTTATCTGTAAAGGTGAGATAGGAAATATTTTAAAATCTGTGGATCACATAATTTCTATGGCAAGTACTGGACTCTGCTTTGTAGCACAACAGATAATATGTACATGAAAGACTGTGACTGTGTTCCAATAAAACTTTACTTATAAAAAAAAAGCACATTATCCTTTTACACTAGCACCACAAAAAGGAAATATTTAGGCATATATCTAACGAAATATGCCAAGATCTACATGAGAAAAACTACAAAGCTCTGATGAAAGACATCAAAGAACTATATTCATGGATAGAAAGATTCAATATTGTCAATATGTGAGTTCTTCCCAACTTAGTAGATTCAACACAATCCCAATCAAAATTCTAGCAAATTATTCTGTGGAAATAGACAAACTGATTCTAAAGAGTATATGGAAAGGTAAAAGCCTCAGAAAAGTCAGGTCAATATTGAAGAAGAAGAACAACATCTTACAATATTGTAAGACTGACACCACCTGACTTCAAGACAACTTACTATAAAAGCTACAGTAATTAAGATAGTATGGTAATGAAATGTAAAATAGATAGCTAGTGGGAAGCAGCTGCATAGCACAGGGAGATCAGCTTGGTGCTTTGTGACCACCTAGAGGGGTGGGATAGGGAGGGTTGGGAGGGAGATACAAGAGGGAGGGGATATGGGGATATATGTCTATGTACAGCTGATTCACTTTGTTATGCAGCAGAAACTAACACACCATTGTAAAGCAATTATACTCCAATAAAGATGTTAAAAAAAAAAGATAGTATGGTAATGGTAAAAGAATAGACAAATAGATTAATGAAACAAAATATAGAGCCCCAAAATACATGCTCATAATTGTAGTAAACTGATATTTGACAAAGGCACAAAAACAATACAATGGAGCAAAGAGAGTCTTTTCAATAAATAGTGTTGGAACAACTTGAGTGAATCTAGACACAGACCTTACATCCTTCACAAAAATTAACTCAAAATGAATCACAGATCTAAATGTAAAATGTGAAATTATAAAACTTCTAGAACACAAGAGAAAACCTAGATGACCTTGAATGTGTTGATGACCTTTTAGAGACAACACCAAGGGCACAATTCATAAAAGAAATAATTGATAAACTGGACTAAATTAAAAACTTCTGCTCTGCAAAAGACAATGTCAAAAGAATACAAATGTAAAAGAATACAAACCCACAGACTGGGAGAAAATATTTGCAAAAGACATATATAATAAAGAATTGTAATCCAAAATATAAAATGAACTCTTAAAACTCAATAAGAGTTATACTTCAATTTCAAAAAACCCAATAGTGAGAAAACAAACAACCATATTTTAAAGTGTGCCACAGACCTGAACAGACACTTCACCAGAAAAGATATACAGATGGCAAACAAGCATGTGAAAAGATGTTCAGCATCATATGTCATTAGGGAACTAGAAATTAAAACAACGAGATACTACTACATACCTATTAGAACGGCCCAAATCTGAAACACTGATGACACCAAATGCTGGTGAGGATGTGAAGCAACGAGAACTCACATCCATTGCTGGTGGGATGAAAAATAACACAGCCAATTTGGAAGGCAGTTTGGTGGTTTCTTACAAAAGTAAACATACTCTTACCAAACAATCTAGCAATAGTATTCTTTGGTATTTACCCAAAGGTGTTGAAAACTTATATCCACACAAAAACCTGTACATGAATGTTTATAGCATCTTAATTCATAATTGCCAAATCTTGGAAGCAAGCAAAATGGCTTTCAGTAGGTAAATGGATAAACTGCAGTACATCCAGACAATGGAATATTATTCGACACTAGAAAAAAATGAACTATCTAGCCATGAAAAGACATGGAGGTATCTTAAACACATATTACTAAGTGAAACAAGTCAATCCGAAAGGCTACATACTATATGATTCCAACTATAAGACATCTTGGAAGAGTTCAGTGACACATGAATTTTGGCTCTAATATTTAACTAGCTGTTTGCCTCTAGTCAAGTGACTTAACTTCTCTTTCCCTTAAGTTACTCATCCATGAAAGAGAGCTAAAGAGTGCCTCCCTCATGGGGTTGTTCTGAGAATTCAAGAAAAATCGCATCTAAATTGATTAATTAGCACAGTGCCAGGCAGAAAACTAGCTCTTGCCAAGTATCTCATGTATGAGAAGCATCCTCTAGTACACTCTGGAGGATATAAAGAAGATAAAGCATAATGAATACTCCCTAGCAGTTCATAATCTAGTAGAAAGTATGGAAATACATTGACATTTGTTCATAATAAATTTTATCATAATGAGATATGTGATTTAATCAGAAGTTAAGGGCCTTAAATGGGAATTCCATCATGATCTATGGTAAAAATAGAAATCTCCAGGCACAATTACAAGTACAAAGACTGTCTCAGATATTTTGTGACCATGTAGTCTTCTGCAGAACTCAAATCCTGGTTTTAGTCAGCTTCATACCTTTGATGAACTTCACAAACAGGAAGCCACTAAATGTTTCATCAATGCTATATTTGGTATTGGTTTAGCCCTTACTTAGAGAACCTTATTTTGTATTGATCCTCTTACCTCAGAAATGATATAACTACCCTTGGGGAAGTGAAACTACACAGAGCTATTCGAGCTAGGCTTAGCTCTGGGATTTATGTCTGCAAGATATGAAATGCTATATAGGCAAGGAAGCTCAAGAACATACTTTCATCAGAAAGGCATAGAGACTTGTAGTCCCTGCTGTACAAATAACTCCCTAGCAACTATACTGGAAATATACTGGAAATATGATTACAAAAAAAAGGCAATGTATTAGAGTTGTTAATATAATTAAAAATATGCAATGGCCCAAAGTGCATTGAAACCTCCTACAAGCTTCCCTGGACATAACAGAAATCAGTACATAGGAGATTATTAACATTAAGACATGCCCTTCATCCCAAACCAACTAACATAATTACACTTTTAACGACAATGAAGTCTTTTTTGGTGTGACTCTAAGGATGATTTAGTGAGGTTCTGACTTAGTTACACAGAATAATTTTAAGCATCACATGATAGGAACACATTAAAGATAGAATTTTACTGAATTCACTTCAGTGAGTAAACCAGTATATCAAAGAGTGTTTATCAAGACTTCTAAAGAAGTACAATTTAATGCAATGTCTAATCAGACCTTTTGAACCCAACCAGAAATTCTAATTTTATAAAAATTAACACAGTTTAAAAAATTATTTAAATGATATTCATGGCACCCTTTCTGGCATTTTATTTATGCTAAGTCATTTTTAAAGGCAAAGTAGAGAAAAAGGGGATATTTACCTCCCCTCATAATTCAAATAAATGTAATTTCTAATTCAAAATTGCCTAAGTGGCAAATTTCCAATTTCCATTTTTGCAGAAAATCCATTTGTACAGAATATCTGGGGTCCCCAAACATTCTTTAAAACATTATTTTATTGGTTTTCAACAGTAGAATCAAGGTCTGGACAAGCAGAGATGACACATTTGTGGTTGCAGAATGGAAGGTAAATGTTAACCTTGACCATGTAAAAGCAAGAGTAGCTGATAGGAAGATGTAGAAATAGGAAAGGAAAAGTGAGAAAAAAGCAGGGGTCCTACTACTTAGACTTACTCATTTTATAAAACAAGGAATCAAAAAATTCTGCCAAAAGATGTCTTATGATATTATTTAAAAATTACAAAGGTTTAGAAAAACTACAAGTAATATTAATATCAAATTTTAGCATGGGAGATGAGGATGGGAGAGTAATGTAAGTGAGTTATTACCTCAAGTTTCTTAATAGGAAGTCTATGAATGTGGTTTATTGATTTACGGAAGAGTACAGGAATAAGCACATTCTCTAACGTTGTCAAGCTAATCTTCAAAAGAAATCTGAAAAGTAACAGCATGATTTTGCCTTTGTGGAGAATAATTGGGAATGGAGAATTTTGATTGAGAAACTGTTACTTTCCATCATAAATGCATCTGTATAATTTTATTATTTACCATATCATGTTATTTTGAAAAAACAAAGTTTAAATAAAATATTACCATATATGCATATTAGTATCAATTTATAAACATTTAGAGAGAAATGCAATAAAAGATAACTTTAAAAGAAAATACTTACAGAATATTTTCATGATAAATCACCATAAAACAATTTTTTAAAAGTTCATTCTGAAAACCTTAGTATTTTCCAACTTATTAACATTTTCCCAATGAAATAGGTCCATGAAGGAAAACCTATTCCTATTTAATAGCTGACAACTCACTCAGTAGTGTAAAAGGAAGAGGAACAAACAGGAGACTACACTTCCAGGCATTGCCAGGAGTATCACTGTGACATTGGGAAAGTCATGTCACAATCTACTGGGGCCTGAATTTCCTCTTCCACTAAACGAGAGTTAGGCAAAAAGGCCTTGAAAGCTGCTTCAGGCTCAATGTTATATGATCTTCACAAAGCAGTTTATTTCATGTAATTAGAATCAAAGATTTCAAAATCAAATAATATCTTAAGAGTCAGTTTTACTCCTTCATTCTGCAAAGAGGAAACTGAGATCTTATGAAATTTCTAGAGCCACAAGAACTAAGGGTAGTAGAATCAGAACTAGAACCCAGAACCACAGACTTTCATGCTGTCAAGTGTGTCTTCTGTATTAACTCAGGCTACCATAACAAAATACCACAGACTGGGTGGCTTAAACCACAGAAATGTATTTTCTCATAGATCTGGAAGCTACAAGTTTGAAATCAGGGTGTCAGCATGGCTGGGTTCTAGTGAGAGTTTGTTTCCTGGATTGCAGACCTCAGCCTTGTCACTGCGTACTCACATGGCCTCTCCTCAGTGCATACGCATGGAGAGAATATTTTTCTTTTCCTCTTCTTTGAAGGCCACCAATTCTATCATATTAGGACCCCACACACACCCCGCTTTGTGACCTCATTTAACCTTAATTACTTCCTAAAAGCCCTTTCTCCAAATACAGTCACACTGGGGGGTTAGAGCTTCAACATACGAATTTAGGGAAACACAATTCAGTCCATAGGAGCTTCTTTCAAAAAATGATTGTCACAACTTTTCCATATCCCTCCTCTTTGCCAATAAAAACAAACTCTTGTTTCCATAGTTCAACATTTCAATATGAAGGAAATAATACTTGGATATAAAAAAAGGAAAATATTCTACAGCTTGCTATTTTTTCTCATTTCTCAGTAATGACTTGTTTGAGACTAACTGCATAAAGATTTGCTTGTGATACATTTCTTACTCTCTCATCAAAGTGTAAATTCATAAACACAAATGTAATGATGCTAAGTTATCCTGTGATAACCTTCACAAGACAACAGCCCAGGGACTTCCCTGGTGGCGCAGTGGTTAAGAATCCTCCTGCCAATGCAGGGGACATGGGTTCAAGCCCTGGTCTGGGAAGATCCAACATGCCGTGGAGCAACTAAGCCCGTGTGCCATAACTACTGAGCCTGTGCTCTAGAGCCCACGAGCCACAACTACTGAAGCCCACGCGCCTAGAGCATGCTCCGCAACAAGAGAAGCCCCTGCAATGAGAAGCGTGCACACCACAAGGAAGAGTAGCCCCCGCTCACCGCAACTAGAGAAAGCCGGCATGCAGACATGAAAACCCAACACAGCCAAAAATAAATAAATAGAATAAATAAATAAAAATTCTGATTACATCATTAAAAAAAACAACAACAACAATAGCCCACACCTTCCTTTTAAACTGATAGAAGCAAACAGTACATTCAATGTCTGGGTAAGGTAAGGGTTGTATTTTCAGTTTGGGGTTAAGGAAAACAGCTTGTTTGCTAAAGGCAAAAAAAAAAAAAAAAAAGCATATGCAGTAAGTGAAATTCAGAAATAAGTAGCTAAGAATGGGAAACTCAGCTCTGGAGGAAACTGCTACTTAAATTATAACATGTCTAGAAATGGAAAAAGACACATGAAACCCATGAAGTTGCAGACGGTGTAACTTGTTTAGTTAAAAGAAAACATATAAGAGAAAAGGGTACGCACTATAAATCAAGTAGAAAATACTTTAGGAGAGGTTTTAGAGACAAAGGGCCAAAGACAAGGAGATTTATTTGATTCACAGATCTCACAGATCATGTGAAAGGAGACAGTGTAGCAATCCAATAAAACCTCCTTCCCTCAGCCTCTCTACCCTCAACTTCCCTTGGCGGAGTCAGTCAGCTCCTCCTTGGCTCCCAGAGCATCCAGGATAAATACCTTTATTGTAACACTTATACTATTGTCTTGCAGTGTTTTTCCAAGTGTGATTCTCAAACCATCTGTATCAGACTCACCTCCACCATTCCCCAGACCACCCACTCCTACACACTTATTAAAAATGCAGATTCTTTGGCAAGTCTACAGAAAAAAATCTCCCTTATCTAGGCTTTCAATTGTTTATTCTGCACACTACATTTGGAGAGTTGCTGCTATATATTAACTACTAGCCTGTCTCTTACCAAACTTTGAGTGCCTCTGATGACAGGTACTGTGATTTATCCACCTCTTTATCACCAGTGACAAGCTCGAGTAGGTTCTTGATAAATATGTGCTGACTGGGACCCTGAGGGGCACTTCTGAGTAAGCAGAAGGCAGGGAACTGGAACTTATGAAATGAGTGACCTCAACTGAAGATCTATATGGCATTAAATTTTCAAAATCAAGATGAAATAAGATTATTTTCAGTTTAGATTCAGAATTGACTCAATATTTCACAAACTGTTTCTGAAGCATTTACTAATCTTATTCTGTGGGAAACCAGACTTAATTGAGACTCCAAAGAGTTCGGTCACTTGAGTGCAGTGACTCAGGAAAGATGCAGCACTGATGCCACCAGGAGCAGCCGGGGAGATGGCCACTGAAGAAGCTAGGAAGTTCCTCACTTCCTGAGAAGGATTTGCAGCTGAAAGCCCAGGGACTTCCCTGGTGGCGCAGTGGTTAAGAATCCGCCTGCCAATGCAGGGGACATGGGTTGAGATGAAAACCACACAACTCAGGTTGAGATGAAAACCACATGAGAGGCAAGGTGTCAAAATGAAGCCTCTAGGATTCACATAGGAAGCTACACACCAGAGGATGACCCCACCGTTGAGTTGATTTCTACCCTGCAACCATATTTGGGAAAGCAGAGATTAGGATTGGAGGTAATTTTTCCAGAAAGAAGAACACTGGGTTGCTAGTTAGTCCATGGAAAACTAAAATGTGAATAGTGAGATCTTGATTTAAAGCTATGAAATCTTGCCTACCACCTGAATATGTAAGATCTAGGGAACACGGTTAGACTTGGCACCTTCTGTCTTGCCATAAAAGAACATTCAGGCTTGCAGTAGCAGAATATGACGCCTTCCCAAGAAGACAAGTTATAAAATATAAGATAAATACTAGGCTATGTCCAGCTTTCATGGTCATGTTGGTATGTGGGTCAATCTAATTATGATTCCAACATTATTAAAAAGAACGATATTTCATATTAGGTTTTGGGGGAAAACACGTTTAATCTCATTTTTTGTTGTTTATTTGTTGTAAGTTGTACAGGTAGATGATGTTTAGCCCTTTACAAAAGAGACAGTATTATCTGCAGATACACTCTGTGATGAGGTTTAAAACCAAAGCAGAAGGCAGCTGAGGGCTGATGAGCAGTTCAGAGAGACGCTTCTTACATCTAATTAGCTAAGAGCCCCTGGAGAAAACTACCAAACCTTGCCTTCTGATGGCCTGGCATTGCTTTCCAGGTCTCTATTCTATCTTGCTCACAATTCCATAATAGTTAATTCCAAACCATCTTCATAAGTACTGATCTACCACTCTCCCTATCAATGCCAGTAACTAGAGCTTCTTCACCTTCCTGCTTGCCCTCGTCCCCCACCCAGAAAAGGAATTTATCCACACCCACCATCGCCTCCTTTCCCTCATCTCAGTGGAAGGACAGGGAGGTCTCCCTACCACATCCTGGTCTAGACTCTCCGCCTGGCCTCTGGGTTCATTCCCCTCACAGCCAGTCAGGCACTTGGCCTCAATTATTACCAATCCCTCTTCTGTTTGTTTAATCTATTTCCAAGGATTTTCCCCTTTAGACATAATGAGTCGTGATGTTATCTGTATGTAAGTTATCTCAACCCATCAAAGCCAAACTTCTTTAAAGAACAATCTACACTTGCTGAATCCAAATTCTAACCTCCTTAACTCTTTATTGTGCTATAATCCAGCTTCTGAATCCACTTCTTCACTGGAACTGCTCTCACCATGGTTTCTAATCATTTAGAACCACAATACCCAGTAGGTTTACTCCTTAGCCTTGACCTCAGGCAACCACTTGACATTGTTGGCCATTCCTTCCTCGGATTTGCTCTTTGCTCTCAGATCTGTGTATTCTCATTCTCTCTCTCTCTCTCTCTCTCTCTCTCTCTCTCCCCCTCTCCACCCCTTCTCCCCTCTCCTCTCTCCTCTACCTCTTCCCTCCCCCCATGCTCTCTCTTTCTCCTGCATTTTCCTCCTACCTAACTGTATATGCCTTCCAAGTCTCCTGGGAAAATTCAACTTCTCTGTCCCTTCGAATGTTCCTCAGAATTCTAATCTTGGTCATCTTTTCTTATACTCTACCCATCCTCCCAGGATCTCATCTATGTGACCATCTGGCTATATTCCTCCCCTTCAGCACAGAACTTTCCTCTGAGTTCCAAAACCATTATGTCCAGCTGTCAGCGACACCTCAGATTCAGTATTTCCAAACCTAAAATAATCCTCTCTGCCTGTGCCCCCTTACCCCAAATCCACTCTTTTCCCCAGATTCTCTACCTTGCTTATGGGAACAGTCATTGCCCTTGTGACACAATGAATCAGGAAGTTCTTTGTTTGTTTGTGTGTTTGTTTTTCAAAACTACTTTATTCCCCTCTGGACTTCCTTGGTGGTCCAGTGGGTAAGACTCCGTGCTCCCAATGCAGAGGGCCTGGGTTCAATCCCTGGTTGGGGAACTAGGTCCTGCATGTGTGCCTCAACTGAGTCCGTGTGCTGCAACTAAAAAAGATCCTGCTACAACGAAGATCCTGCGTCTGCAGTTAAGACCCAGGGCAGCCTAAATAAATAAATATTTTTAAAAATATACTTTATTCCCCTCATTTCACACACAGTACCCAAAGTCAATTATACTAGTTTCTAAGGGGAATAACATATCCCAGGGTAAACAATATTTTATAATGCTATCTACTGATATCTAGAGCAA
The DNA here is from genome assembly GCF_963924675.1 of Phocoena phocoena. Lineage (NCBI taxonomy): Eukaryota > Metazoa > Chordata > Mammalia > Artiodactyla > Phocoenidae > Phocoena > Phocoena phocoena. The sequence continues at coordinate 84,266,338 of NC_089221.1, read as the reverse complement.
TGCATGATTTTTCTGGCTATTTGCTTGCCACTGTACTAGCTATTGGGGTGCGGGGGAATATATGGCTCACACATACACACACAAAAAACAGACTGAAGTAAAATATCCATTAGCTTATTAATATGGCCATAGTGTAGAAATGCTATATATTATAGAAGTAGTGTATGTGATGGGGCTTTCAGTTATTGGGTATGGTCTTGGCAACTTGAATTATATTGCATTTTTCTTACATAGTAAAGCATATTATAACTTCTCTACACTGCATAAAGTAACTTAGGAGCAATATTTTTCCCCCTATATTTTATTCTGAAAATTATGTCTTCTAGAAAAAATTGAAAGAACTATACTGTGAATACTTACAAACATAGATTCTACTATACCTCTGCTGTAGTTGCTTTATCACATATCAATCCATCTAGCCTTCCATCAGTCCATCTTATTTCAAAGTAGCTTACAGACATCAGACACTTCACCCCTAAACACTTGAGCATGCCTGTTATTAAGAACTTAAGTAACTTTGAGGAACTTCATATACTGAAATGCACAAATCTTCAATGTATCACTCAAAGAGCTATTCATTCTTGACGCTTCCTTCTTCCTCCCCACTCCTCTCCTATTCAGTCACCTTCTTTTCTGCTCAACTTCCTCCCCTCTCTTCCAGCCCCACAGCTTTAGTTCATACCACTGTTATTTCTCACCTGAATTACTGGAAGGTCATCCAGTTTCTTCCATTTTAATCCATTCCCACAACTCTGTCAAGGTGATTTTTCTAAACCACAAACTTGATGTCATTTCTATTCAAATTCCTTCTCTGGTTCTACCCCAAACATTTAAGGGAGGCTTAAATTTTGGGGCATGGTGCACAAGGGTCTGACCCTGTCTATATCTCTGGCCTCATTTCTTGCCACTTTCCCACCTTCTCTAACAACTTCTCAACCTCTTCTCACACAAACATGAGTCACCAAAGATATAAAATTCCTTGCAGCATTTCATGTGCCTGCATGTTCCTCACCTTCTTAGATGTCGTTCCTCTGTCTACAATGCCCTGCTCTCCATTCTTTATCGAGCTCCCCTCTACCCACTCTTCCTGACTCGGTTCAGACTCTGCCTCCTCTGGTAAGCCTTGCATGCCACCCTCTACCCCCACTGCAGATGCGGCTGGATGCCCCTCCAGGATTTCCTAAACATCATATACAACACACATCTGTCTTCAAATTTTTGTCTTTCCTTGTCAGTCATCTTAAGCAATCTGCAGCTCCTTGAAGGCAGAGAGCAAATCCTGCTTCTCATCCCTTTCATTCCAGATACATGAATGTTCAATAAATGTTCATGGAAGGAAAGCAGACAGGAGGAATGCAGGGGTATTTATGAGATGCCTGAAAGTATTTAACATTTAAGGTAAATGATTGGATAGTGTTAATTCAAGAAAGCATTTAATATAAATTTAAAACCAAAGGGACCATTTTAGCCTATGTAGGCACTTGCCTGTGGCCTCTGGAAAACCATAAATAAGATCACAAACCACTCTTTAATTTTTCTTATTTTTAGTTGTGGTAAGCATAAAATAAAATTTACCATCTTAACCATTTTTAAATGTACAGTTCAGTAGTGTTAACCACATTCACACTGTTGTGCATACCCCACTTTTAATTATATAAATACAAGGTTATAATTTCCTTTTGTAAAAAGGACAAACAAAGGCAGTAAGGAGGCTAGATTCTTGGCTAAAGCACATGTAGCAGCTATGCAGGGGCTGCCCTAAGGATGTACCACTAATTACCTGGCAGCAGCTTCTAGAGCTGAAGGCAAAACTACCAAATCACAGTAATCTCAGAGAGTATTTTCTTCCAAAGGACAAGTGCATCAGACTACATTTCTGGTGTTAAAAATCCCGTGGGCTTTACACTTGACAGCAATAGCCAGTATACTTTAGGCCTGTTCCTGATTATCCAATTTACTATACACTTAGTGATTTTAGAGACGCACAAGAGATCCAAACTATACCATTAATTAAACAGCACATCATCCCACATCTTACCCAAGAAAGTGAATCTTCATCTAGTCCTAAATTTCTCTGGACTGGATTATTTATCAATCCTCCACAGCAGATAAAAGATAAGAAATTTGAAATATATTGACAGTATCTGAATTCAGGCAGTTGATAGATTTGTTGCACCAATTCTAACATAGTCATTTCACAGCACAGAGCAGGTCAATACCCACCTAGAAGCCAGGGCACATTGTATTACCCAATAACACAAAGCTCTGAGCCATATGAAGGACTTAGAAAAGAAGTCAAAATGAACCAGTCCACAGGTATTTATTGAGGCTCTAATATGGACCATCAGTGTGTTAAATACCACAGCATTAAAATTAGCATACTTGGCTCCCAGTTTTATTTCAGAAATAAAACTTCTAAACTATAAAAAATCTGATCATTAGTAATAGAAACCAGGGGGTAAAAATGATCATATTTGCTTCTTGAAAAATTGGAGAGAGTATAAACTGAAAGAAAAAACCACAATTGACTACAAAGGCAAAGTCATAGAAAGAAACTGAGATTTAGGATGGTTATTCAGAATTGGATGATGATGATTTTCACAATTAATTACTGTTTTTATTTATGTGGGATATAGAAAGATAAATGGATATTTCATTGAACCCAAAGGGCAGAAAATACACCTGATCCACACCGGGAAAGGAAACAAGGAATAGGGAGTTAGGAACTGTCATTACATTCACCATTGCCCTGGAAGTGAGATACTTCCATTCCTCTTCTCTTGCTTTGCCTCCTTTTTTCTTCTCCTTCTGAGCAGACAGGCTTTCTCTGCCTTGGGATGCACATGACCCAAATATGTCACCCCCTGAAAACCCTGTTTTTCTATCCCCTGACATCCAATAGGGATGAACTAAATCCTCTGAGACCCAATTCCAAAATTTTAAGTGGAGAAACTAATGAGGATAGCTTAGGTCAAGTATCCCAGATGTCTGTTACCTCTGACTTTTCCAAAAGACTCTAATTTCTAGGTCTCCAGATATGATACCATATTTTGATGTTCTACCCATAGGGCTGCAAAAGTGCTTCAGTACCTACACAGCATTTTGATTCATCCAGTAACCAAGTGAAGTTATAGAAATATGAAGAGAGAACATTCAGTGCCAAATTCTTAAATTACCAGATCAATATTATTGGTTTTCATCCCACCCAACAAAAAGCACATGCACTTCTTTTTTAAGTGAAGAGTTTCAAGCACATCCTTAGGATATTCAATTTCTACTCTGCTTTTTTTTTTCCACAGGAGGTAAATTCATCTAGACTTACCGGAAAAATCAGTCTGTACAACTGTTCTCATCATCAATGTGGGAGTCTTTATCTGGAAGGCTAAGCATTTATTTACTTTTAAGACTGTGGCGACATGCAGACAGAGAGCATAAACCACCATTTCTCACCACAGATACTTTTAGAGAATAGGAGCTGCACTTGGTAACAAATGCCGGAAGGCACTGAAGTACCGATTACTAACTGTTTAAGGGCAATGCCATCTCCAGAATGGAATAGAGCTTACAATCATGAAAAAGTTAATTCTGTTGCAGGAGCCAAGTATTTCCACACTCTCTCTAGCAAGCCTTTATAATCTGTATTAATCACAAGTTTCTTTGGGGATTCTAGTCTAGGAATAAGCTTAAACCATTAATTAAGTCACTGCATATGTGATGCTGGAGTTGTTCACTCCTTGTTTATAATACATACTTGTCTACTACTCTGAATGTGGAAAATGGGATGCAGATGCCCCAGCTGCCTGCCTCTGCACACCCCAGACTGTGGGGTGCTGCTTTGCTATGGGCGAATTGTGTTCCCTCAAAATTTCTAAATTGAAGTCCTAACCCCCAGTACCTCCGAATGTGACAGTATTTGAAGATAGGGCCTTTAAAGAGGTGATTAAGTTAAAATGAGATCAGTAGGATTGGCCCTAATCCAACCTGACTGGTATCCTTATAAGAAGAGGAAATTTGAACACACAAATGGAAGTTAGAGCTCCAGGGATGCTTGAGCACAGAGAAAAGGCCACGTCAGGACACAGTGAGAAGCTGGCCATCTGCAAGCTAAGGAGAGACGCCTCAGAAGCAACCCAACTGCAAACACCTTGATCTTGGGCTTCCAGTCTTCAGACTGCAAAAAAAATTAACTTCTGCAGGTTAAGCTACCCAGTTTGTGGTAGTTTGTTATGGCAGCCCTAGGAAACTAATTTGGTCCTCCTTGAGAGATTTTAATATCAGAAGATTCCCTAATCCTTTTCTTCAGGGTGACCCATTCAGGTTTACCTGTATGTGACCCCAATTTAGTCTGTTTCTTATATAGATATGGAGAGAAACTGTAAGAGATGTTCCCACATCACAGAGGTCTCATTCCCTCAGGGCAACAACTGACTGGGACAGGTAGCAGCTGCCTCCTGTGTATGAGATACACTCCCCAGTTTCACACAGCCCCCCATATTCCCTATTGTAGTATACCTAAGTGCTCCACCCATTTATAGTATCTGTCTGGCCTCTGTAAGCATTTGAGCCCCTGAGGTGGTCTGCTCAGAACCAAGCTACTGAAGTCAGTGCTTCTATCACTGGTGCAGAGACATTGATTAAGCATCCCGGGGAAACCTGGCAGCAGCAGGCCCATTAAAAACATTACGTCTAAAGCCAGTTGACATTGATTTTTGGGGGATACACCTCTGAGGACAAAACACAATTACAGAATCAAAGAAGCAATAATTCTTCTCTGGCTATTGCAATTACTGAAGCAGAGTCACCTTGCAAACATACCAGATAACAAAAAGTAGGGATGTCCTCCCCATTTCCATTTGTTTGTATAATAATCTAAGGAAGGAAGATTATTATGTGTCCAAAGGGGGATATTGTGGTCTGGTATGAATTAGGGGTTTGAGTTTTGCAGGGCTTTTTAGTCAATGGTTGAAAAGTTTAATTTTGTCTCCAATGAGGTTCGTTAAAAGGTTGTTCTTTGAAAGTTTGTGACGCCACCCAGCACCACGTCAGTTAGTCCTAGGCTAATTTATAGAAGTTGCAAATAATCCAAGAGGTGCCTCCAGAGATATTCTGTTAGCCCTGGAACCCAGACTACTCCCATGGTCAAGGAGAATCCCCACAGGGAAAAAGTCAAGATTGTCCTAGGGATGTCAGAGCCACACAAATCTCAATAGTAGTGGAGACAGCTCTCTTGTTCTCTCCCTAACTCTGTCTTCTCTCCCTCTCACTTTCTCTCCCTCTTACTCCATTCTCATTCATTCACTGTCTCCTCCTAAAGCAGACTAAAAAGATTTTCAATTGGTGGATGGGGGTGGAAAGCTCCCTAACAATCAGAGTTCAAGCAGGGGGCTTTTGAAGGAGGCTCAGGACTTCCTCAGCACTTGCTGTAGAATCTCACTGGCCCAGGCACTGGTGAGCAATAAAGACTTGAACAAAGAGCCAGCATCTCAGCATTGAAATCTGCTTCCCCATAAACTAAGGATGCCAAAGTTTCATTTGTTCAAATGGCCAAATATTAATTCAGTGGCCTTCCTGGACAAAGGCTAAACCCATCCTTCCCACCAAACATACACACAACAACTACAACAACAGCTCCTCCCACACAGGCACACTAATCACCATTCTCACACACAAGCATACATACTATCAACCACCACACATGCACATATCATCAACCACTACTCATACACACACATAACGACAACACCACCCACATACAATACTACCCCCCACACACACACTTCGCAATAGACACATTACAAAAACCCATAACAAAAATGCAGCCCTTACAAACAAGTTGAACAGAATGTGAAGAAAAAGAAAATCAACAAAATCATCTCTATTCTCTATTATTCTCTTCGTTTCAGAATCTCCACCTCTGATTTTCACTAACTCAGATTTTAACATTGACTTTTGTAGAGAAATGTTTAGTACATTTGATAGCAACCTTTTCTTCTATCTTTTCCCTATTTGTTTGGCCTGGTGTCTCCTAAGTATAAGTCAGTTTAGGAAAGAGGGTCTATTGTAGTATTCTTTGCTCAGTGTGTACTCAAGGCACAGCTGCATTTTATAAGTACCAGCCCACATTCTCTCATCATGTCTGCCTTTGTGCCCAAAAGCAACGAAAGCTTCTTTACCAATGGAACAATTCAGTGTAAGGTAATCAGGCCACTTTGGAAGGGCATGTATTATGCGAATTATGGGGAATGAGGGGGGTGTTCAGTTTTTTCAGAAATAAAAATTGGACTCATTGCCCTCATCTAATTTGGAAAGTGATTATCCAAAAGCAGTCAACTCATGATTATACTAAACCTAATGTACAAGCAGATGACCTTGAACCCTTTTTTTCCCTTCTGCTGCCTACTCTTTCTGTTTCACTGTTTATTATCTTGCTCATCAATGTGTAGAGAGAAAGGTCATAGTGATATATGTCAATCCCTTTTGTTTTACCTTTGTAACTTTGCACAAATTTGGAAGAGAAATAAGCCAAAACATTTATGAGACCTAAGGATCACCTGAGAATTTTAATTAACTCTGTGCTCTTTGCAATTTGTACATTTAGAGTTGGTTATATAAACCTTTGCAAGAGATAAATGTGTGTTTATTTCTCCATCCTTGGGTCAGTACAAGAAATGCTCCAACAAGCAACTTGGCAAATGAAAGTGATCAACAAGAGCCACTACAAAGGTCTTGTTAACCCAAACATGATCTGTACCATATACTTATGCCAAGTTCTAGGTCATCCTACACCAAAATTCTCAAAACTCAATGTCTCTGGTAAGATTCGACATAAAAGAGAATTGTAGTTGAATTGGATGTGCGACTCTGTGATGCCATAATTTCACAGAAATCTGTTGTCATCTCTGGCCACTGATAAACTCTATTTGACTTTAAAGAAAGTCACCTAAATTTTATGAACTTCAGTAAAAGCGTCTACAATAGATTCATTGCCCAACTTCAGAGTGACATGATTGTGAGTTGTACATATGGGCTTTTCAAACTGTTCAATGAGAATATTAAAATTCTATTGTATGAGAGTGATTAATGATTAATTAATGACTGATGCGATCAGTACAATTTATTAATGTTTAATACAATATTACACATTGTACATAGTGCAAATAGATAGGTGGAAAGGGCATTAATGTTAATAAAGGATACTGTGCATTTATGCAATTAGACATTTTGTTGTTGAGTGCATAATCAATTGGGCTGTACTGCATAGAATGTATTGACTGCCAATTAACTTCAATGATACTTATTCCATTGTTCAAATATAAAGCATTTAAATTAATCACTGCAGGATTTTCTGAGGCTGTGTTCTTTGTTTCAATCAATATTTGCCTTCTCTATACTGCAATACTTTGGAAATTATCTCAAGCTTGACCAAGAATATTGATCCTAATTCACCTACAGTTAAAAAAGAAGTTATCATTTCCTTAATTTTGTAAGGCCACTATGTTGTCACTCATTTATGAGTAATTGTTTTTGCTTGTGGTGTAATGACTTCATTCTCAATAGCATGCGAAAAACAGCTAATTTTTTTTCTGTCTTCAGAGATCATCAGAGTCAAAATGCATAATGGCTGGAAAGTTCAGGGTTTAGAGATATGTGGAAGGTAGCTTGCTATTCCATGCTTTTTCTAAGAATATGTTCCAATTCTGATGATTCTAGCTAAAAATTTGGTCAGGAAAGTTTGACAACTTTAAATGAATAGATTTACTTCATGCACTAGGTCAATGTCTGAAGTCATATTTTTACCCACTCACAATAATGATTAAATGTGTATTAACAGTCAATGGTTAGATTTATTGAGAATTAATGCTGATGAACCAGTGAACAGTTTTATGCAAATAAAAAAGCTGACATACATATTTTGCAATGTAGAATAACACTGGTAATACCTCATTAATGAGAAAGAATCATAAAAACAAAAAACATTAGTTGAAACTTTCGAAGTTCCAGACACTATTCCAAGTGTTTTATATAAATTATCTCATTGAATCCTCAAACAACTCCATGCTGCAAAATTGAGGCATAAAAAGGTTGAGTAGCAAGTTCAAGGTCACACAGTTTTTAAGGGGCAGAGACTGTATCTCTGAAGTGAGAGACTGAAGTGACTGAACTGCTCTTACTTCAAATTGCCTATTTTAAACTAGTATGTTATATAGCCTCTAAATTGAATTATAAATCACATCTCTACATAGCCATGCCTGAAACTGTTTTGGATTAGCTCCAAAAGAACAAATTCTTATGATGCCATTAAACAGTTTTCTTTCCCTCCACTCTTTAACATTCAAAAAGCACAGATGATATGCAATCATCTTCTGAGTTTCCTAACTCTTCTCACATCTAGAGATTTCTTTATTTTCCAATGTTAATTAGAAAACAGTAGCATATACGAGAGTTCATAGGATCATGGTGCAAAAGAACCACATCATAGAAGCCAAAACAACTTGGGAATTAAAGGTAACTAATAATGTCTCAGCCAAGGAAATGAAAAGGAAAATGGAGTCAGGGAGTTTATAGTCTTATTTTTTTTCCCACTCAGATGACTCATGTCACCTCAACCTTATCTCAGACATATCTATACACACTGTAATCTATTCATCATTCAATAGCACCACTCAACCTTTTTCAATGAAATACCAAGGACCTATAACAAACTTCTCTCTCAAAACCACTAAGCCACTCTTTGCCATTAATCTCAAATCTCTTACAGGGTCATCTCTCTCATAAATCCATTCAAAATTGATAATTGGAAAGCTATGGCTCAGCTATTCTTCACCCTGGACATTTGAGTTCAATAGCTACTTTCCCCAACTTCTAACCAACTGTACCTACCTACATATACACCCCTTAAGGGCCATATATCCTCAAATTTGTGATTGTTATAAATTATTTAAATTTTCTATTAGATTTACATACAGTCCAATATCATTCAAAATTACCTTCTTGCATAATAGCTACTAAACCATATTACTATGAGAGTGGGGATCTTCAAATTTCTGCCAGTATAAAGAGTTCCTCATAATAAAAATATTTAACACCTTTAATTGAGAGGCACATAGGCTGATGAGCTAAATTTGTTGAATATTTCAAAATACACTTATTTGTTAGAAATTGGTTAACTATATCACAATATTGATTTTGTTTGTGAGTGTGAAATTAACAACACACACACTCACCCACACCTTTTCTTTGCACTTGACTGCTCATTTTCAGTGTACAACAGTCTGCTTTGCAGAGTAGCTAACTGAATGGCAATGTGAGAGTTTTAATAATAATGCCAAGTAAAAACATCACTGACAGGCATTGAATTTCTTTGCTACTCAGCTAGATAGGTTATTACTACTAAATAAGAAAAATTATGTAGACATCAAGCGCCTCTGCTTCTAAACTTGATTTTATTTGCTCTACCCTTTAAAAATCTTAAACAGGTAGCACGTATCACTTATATGAAATATAATTTGGAAAGTGGCATGTTTCCTCTTAATGCAACTAATATTCTTTGAGTGCATGACAAGGCAATAAGAAGCTTATCGTAGTACAGGTTAAAAAAAACCCTGATGATACATGAAATACAGACTAGTAAGACAAGATGTCATATGAACAAAAGGAAATATGAATCCTGGGGCCAGCAAGTGGGATCAGAAGAAGATGGCATCAGTATAGACATGTTGCAAGCATTAGGAAACCATTTCAAAATGGATGAACAGGCCTTCCCTGGTGGCGCGGTGGTTGGGGGTCCGCCTGCCGGTGCAGGGGGCTCGAGTTCGTGCCCCGGTCCGGGAGGGTCCCGCGTGCCGCAGAGCGGCTGGGCCTGTGGGCCGTGGCCGCTGAGCCTGCGCGTCCAGAGCCTGTGCTCCGCGGCGGGAGAAGCCACAACAGTGAGAGGCCCGCGTACCGCAAAAAAAAAAAAAAAAAAAAAAAAAAAAAAAAAATGGATGAACAGATAAAGGGAACTTATTGATTCACAGGCCTCAAAGGCCTAGAGCCTGACCGAGCTTCCAGCATGATAGTTCATGATGGCATTGAGACTAGGTGCAATTCTCAACAAAGCTCCCAGTTCCTCAGTTCTACTTACCAGTTCTCCGGATGACTTCCTTGTGTAAACAAAAATGGCTGCAGTAGTTTGAGGCTGTTCCCTCGCACACCAGACAAGAGCATTTTTCCCAGCATCCCCAGGAAAAGTCGTAAGTTCATTCTGATTGGACAAGATCAGGTCACCTGTGAGCCAGTTACTGCATCCCGGAAAAACAGTTTCCTGATTGGATTAGATCAAGCATGATTTATACTCCCCAGCTGTGTCACCTCCCCATATCCACATGGCTCCATATGGCAATCAGGGCTATTAGTTGGTGCAAAGAGGAGAAACTGCCAGGCAACCAATAGGTAACTACTGGGACTTGTTTTCCTCTTGGCTTAATCTGACTGTAAAATTAATTACATTCTGCTAAATTTATATGTCATTTCTCTGTTCTCATATACAATGTAAATCCAGTGTGATGCCCATCTAAGGGAGCCCCTGATAACTAAAAGATGGTGACAGATTGGTCAAAAAAGGTCCTAAATCTTCAAGTAATGATGGCCAGTATTTCAAAGTCAAATAAAACTAGTTTCATTCTCAGTTCTGCCACTGCATAACCCCAAAGTAGTCATAGCCCACTGTACACCTCAGTTTCTTCATTGGTAAACTGGTTATAAATGCCTTACCTTAGAATACTGTTGCAGAAATTTATGGTGACAAAGGGAATGTACCTGGCCAGTGGAGATGCTCAAAGAAGTTATTATTATTACTGATGTTGCTGTTATTATCCTCCTCATCAAAATCCACACACGTCATCATCCCAACCCTGAACAGACAATGGAAACAGAGTCATAGGTGGCCAGACTTTTAGGGTAAGAAGGCTGCCTTAGAAATCAAATAATCAGCAGAGGCCTGTAGTAGAAGTTGATTGCCTTTGGCATTTTCAGTATAGAACCAAGGTTCTCCCTTTTAAACCCCTCTTTGAAAGGGATTTCATGGTTTGACCATTAAGTAGCTGTGCAATCTAAGGCAATTTATTTAACCTCTAAAAATTAGTTTCCTCATCTGAGAGTGGAGATACTTAAAATATCTACTTCACTGGGTTAACTGTATTAATGTATGTATAGGACACATTCCATAAAAAATACCAAGTATTTTGCCACTATCATTATAATTATTACAAAGATATCCCACTAGGTATCCAGGGGAACATTACTTTCCAAACTGAAAGTGAGTCCCTGATACTGTTTTTGGAACCTCTTGTTGCTTTAAGATTTTGCTCATCCTCGACTTGTTCCATTCTCATTGAGACATGGTTGAGAAAGAAGAGTCAGGAAAGTTGAGTTCTCACCTGCAATGTTTGGGAAACTGGGTATGTGAGCTGCACTATCACTCATCTATTGTATCTTTGTGCCTCACCATGAAATAAACTTGCTCCAAGGTCTCTTCCTACTCATTAAGCAAAGGGTACAATAAAGAGCCAGTTTTATGAGAAAGCATGAAGACAAGAACATCATGTTCTTTACAATGAAGTTAAGAATTCTATTCAAAAGGCAAATCCTTCATTCCAAAAATTTGAATGGGAAAATATTTAGCAAATAATTCTAGCTAGTTGAATTTAAAGAAATGAAAGAATCCCATAGAATAATAGGTTCTTGGACATTTATTTTATTTGTATCTGTTAAATTTTCATTCACTGTTAGCCACTGCCTCCAAGTTTTCAATTCTAAGATAGCTGATATAAAAATGAATGCATTTGGCTCACAAATATAGAGAACAAACTAGTGGTTATCAGTGGGGAGAGGGAAGGAGGGAGGGGCATGAAGGGGTAGAGGAGTAAGAACTACAAACTATAAATAAGATATAAAATAAGCTACAAGGAGGGACTTCCCTGGTGACGCAGTGGTTAAGAATCTGCCTGCCAATGCAGGGGACATGGATTTGAGCCCCGGTTTGGGAAGATCCCACATGCCATGGAGCAACTAAGCCCGTGCTCCCCAGCTACTGAGCCTGTGCTCTAGAGCCTGCAATCCACAACTATTGAGCCCGCATGCCACAACTACTGAAGCCCGCGCGCCTAGAGCCCATGCTCCGCAACAACAGAAGCCACCGTAGTGAGAGGCCTGCGCACTGCAATGAAGAGTAGCAACCAAAAATAAATAAATTAATTTAAAAAAAATAATAATAAGCTATAAGGATATACTGTACAACACAGGGAAAATAGCCAATATTTTATAATAACTATAAATGGAGTATAACCTTTAAAAATTGTTAATCACAATATTGTACACCTATAATGTATATTATACTGAAACTATACTTCAATTAAAAAATTATAAGGAAGAGAAAATTTTTAATGAATGCATTTATGATTCAAAGGACACTATCAAGAAAGTGAAAAGACAATCCACAGAATGGGAGATATCAATAATATTTGTAAATCATATTTGATAAGGGACTAGTATACAGAATATATGAATATCTCAGCAATAAAAAGACATATAACCCAAATTCAAAATGGGCAAAGAACCTAAACAGACATTTCTTCAAAGAAGATAAACATATAGCCAATAAGCACAGGTAAAAATGCTCAACATCATTAGCCATTAGGGAAATGCAAATCAAAACCACAATAAGATAACATTTCTTACCCACTAGGATGGCTAGAATCAAAAAGATAGACCAAAAAAAAATGTTTGCATGGAAATTGGGACCCTCTTACACTGTTAGTGTGAAAGCAAAACGGTACAGCCACTTTGGAAAGCAGTTTGTCAAAAATTTAAACATAGGGTTACAATTTGATCCAGAAATTCCATTTCTAGGTATATACCCAAGAGAAGTGGAACATATGACTACACAAAAACTTATACAGGAATGTTTATAGCAACATTATTCATAATTGTCAAAAAATATAAATGATCCAAATGTTCATCAGCTGATGAAGGATAAAGAAAATGTGGTGTATCCATACAATGGAATATTATTCAGCCATAAAGAGGAATGAACTATTAATACATGCTATAACATGGATGAATCTTGAAAACATTATGCTAAGTGAAAGAAGCCAGACACATAAGGGCACATATTACATGATTCCATTTCTATGAAATGTCCAGAATGGGCAAATTCATAGAAAGAGAAAGACTAATGGTTTCCAGAGTCTGGGAGTAGAGGGATTTGGAGTGATTGCAAATGAGCATAAGGATTCTTCTGGGGGTGAGGGGAATGTCTGGAATCAGATTTTAGTTATACTTATATAACTTTGTTAATATACTAAAAACCACTGAATCATACACTTTAGAAGTGTATATTTTATAGCATGTAAGATTTTTTAAAAGCCAATTTAAAAATGTAGCCTCTATAATTCTCTCCATTTTACTTGAATAAGGTAAATACCCACAAGACTCTTTGTTTGGATGGCCTATTCTTCACTGAAACATTTTATTAAATGATTGTTAAAGAAATGTTGGAATTTAGCAATCTCATTTTGCATGTTCATACATCAACCTACCCTTCTGATATATTGTCCCTTCCATTTCAAATAACTACATTTTTAAGAGGCCTTTTAGAATCAATGCTTTGACCAGCCATAAAAATCTAATGACTGTAATTTTTAGTCGCTTTAGGAGATGATCTTCGTTAGTTGAAGCCTTAGGTCATCCCCATAGGTGGCCATTTTAACTGTGACTCTTCTGTTTGCTGTGATAGTGCATGCTTTAATGTTGCCTTACCATCCTTTCCAAATTTCTCCAAGGCTGCTTGCTGTGCTCCAGTGCATCCACCCTGGAAGGCCTTGGTAGAACACTGAGGAAAAGGGTACGCAAGTTCAATAAGCATGTTTGATGGTTTCTCCATACAATTGCATGCCTGTAAATAAATCCCTGAAGTTTGCTCCTGCTCTATCATCAAAACAATCTAATCCTTAAAAATATATAGTAAATTTGACTAGGTTAAGTAAAGTTTTAAAATGTAATTCACTTCAGGACATATGATAGGTTTTTAAAATGCTCATGTGAGGTGTGCATGTCCAAGGGAGAATATATCATACAACATTAATAGAACATCTATTAACTTTTGTTGGAACACAGTTTGGGAAATGCTGCTCTAAGGTTATGCCATTAATTGAGAATCTCACCAGACCAAAAACACAAGAGTAGAGAAGGCATTCAGTTTTGAATATGGGAACTAAGATTTTACATTTTATCAGGAAAGGTTTAGATTCTCTGTTTAGCAAGTTGCACACCCTCACCAGGATATGGTGGGGGAAAGAAGCAAGAATATATATATTTTTTAACATTTTTATTGGAGTATAAATGCTTTACAATGGTGTGTTAGTTTCCGCTTTATAACAAAGTGAATCAGCTATACATATATCCCCATATCTCTTCCCTTTTTCATCTCCCTCCCTCCCACCCTCCCTATCCCACCCCTCTAACGTGGTCACAAAGCAGCGAGCTTATCGCCCTGTGCTATGTGGCTGCTTCCCACTAGCTACTGGTTTGACATTTGGCAGTGTATATATGTCCATGCCACTCTCTCACTTTGTCCCAGCTTACCCTTCCCACTCCCCATATCCCCAATCCATTCTCTAGTAGGTCTTTACTCATGTCATACCCCTAGGTTCTTCATGACAATTTTCTTCTTGTTTTTTTAGATTTCATATATATGTGTTAGCATACGGTATTTGTTTTTCTCTTTCTGACTTACTTCACTCTGTATGACAGACTCTAGGTCCATCACCTCATTACAAATAACTCAACTTCGTTTCTTTTTATGACTGAGTAATATTCCATTGCATATATGTGCCACATCTTCTTTATCCATTCATCTGTCGATGGACACTTAGGTTGCTTCCAAGTCCTGGCTGCTGTAAATAGAGCTGCAGTGAACATTTTGGTATATGACTCATTTGGAATTATGGATTTCTCAGGGTATATGCCCAGTAGTGGGATTGGTGCACCATATGGTAGTTCTATTTTTAGTTTTTTAAGGAACCTCCATACTGTTCTCCATAGTGGCTGTATTAATTTACATTCCCAGCAACAGTGCAAGAGGGTTCCCTTTTCTCCACACCCTCTCCAGCATTTATTGTTTGTAGATTTTTTGATGATAGCTATTCTGACTGGTGTGAGATGATATCTCATTGTAGTTTTGATTTGCATTTCTCAAATGATTAATGATGTTGAACATTCTTTCATGTGTTTGTTGCCAAGCTGTATATCTTCTTTGGAGAAATGTCTATTTAAGTCTTCTGCCCACTTTTGGATTGGGTTGTTTGGTTTTTTTTGATATTGAGCTGCATGAGCTGCTTGTAAATTTCGGAGATTAATCCTTTGTCAGTTGCTTCATTTGCAAATATTTTCTCCCATTCTGAGGGTTGTTTTTTCGTCTTGTTTCCTTTGCTGTGCAAAAGCTTTTAAGTCTCATTAGGTACCATTTGTTTATTTTTATTTCCATTTCTTTAGGAGGTGGGTCAAAAAGGATCTTGTTGTGATTTATGTCATAGAGTGTTCTGCCTATGTTTTCCTCTAAGAGTTTTAGACTGTCTGCCTTACATTTAGGTCTTTAATCCATTTGGAGTTTATTTTTGCGTATGGTGTTAGGGAGTGTTCTAATTTCATTCTTTTACATGTAGCTGTCCAGTTCTCCCAGCACCACTTATTAAACAGGCTGTCTTTTCTTCATTGTATATTCTTGCCTCCTTTATCAAAAATAGGGTGACCATATGTGCGTGGGTTTAGCTCTGGGCTTTCTGTCCTGTTCCATTAATCTATATTTCTGTTTTCGTACCCATACCATACTGTCTTGATTACTGTAGCTTTGTAGTATAGTCCAATGTCAGGGAGCTGTTTTTCTTTCTCAAGATTGCTTTACCTATTTGGGGTCTTTTGTGTTTCCATACAAATTGTGAAATTTTTTGTTCTAGTTCTGTGAAAAATGCCAGTGGTAGCCTTTGTTTTAGTTTTTGTTTCTGTTTTTTGCAGTATGCAGGCCTCTCACTGTTGTGGCCTCTCCCTTTGCGGAGCACAGGCTTCGGACGCACAGGCTCAGCAGCCATGGCTCACAGGCCCAGCTGCTCTGCGGCATTTGGGGTCTTCCCAGACCAGGGCATGAACCTGTGTCCCCTGCATCGGCAGGTGGACTCCCAACCACTGCACCGCCAGGGAAGCCCAGCCAGTGGTAGTTTGATAGGGATTGCATTGAATCTGTAGATTGCTTTGGGTAGTAGAGACATTTTCACAATGTTGATTCTTCCAATGCAAGAATATGGTATATCTCTCCATCTGTTGGTATCATCTTTAATTTCTTTCATCAGTGTCTTATAGTTTTCTGCATACAGGTCTTTTGTCTCCTTAGGTAGGCTTATTCCTAGGTATTTTATTCTTTTTGTTGCAATGGTAAATGGGAGTGTTTCCTTAATTTCTCTTTCAGATTTTTCATCAATAGCGTATAGGAATGCAAGATTTCTGTGCATTAATTTTGTATCCTGCTACTTTACTAAATTCATTGATTAGCTCTAGTAGTTTTCTGGTAGCATATTTAGGAATCTCTATGTACAGTATCATGTCATCTCCAAACAGTGACAGCTTTACTTCTTTTTTTTCCAATTTGTATTCCTTTTATTTTTTTTCTTCTCTGATTGCTGTGGCTAAAACTTCCAAAACAATGTTGAATAATACTTGTGAGAGTGGGCAACCTCGTCTTCTTCCTGATCTTAGTGGAAATGGTTTCAGTTTTTTACTATTGAGGACAATGTTGGCTGTGGGTTTTTCATATATGGCCCTTATTATGTTGAGGTAAGTTCTCTCTATGCCTACTTTCTGCAGGGTTTTTATCATAGATGGGTGTTGAATTTTGTCGAAAGCTTTTTCTGCATCTATTGAGATGATCATATGGTTTTTATTTTTCAATTTGTTAATATGGTGTATCACATTGATTGATTTGCGTATATTGAAGATTCCTTGCATTCCTGGGATAAACCCCACTTGATCATGTGTATGATCCTTTTAATGTGCTGTTGGATTCTGTTTGTTAGTATATTGCTGAGGATTTTTGCATCTATGTTCATCAGTGATATTGGCCTGTAGTTTTCTTTCTTTGTAACATCTTTGTCTGGTTTGGGTATCAGGGTGATGGTGGCCTTGTAGAATGAGTTTGGGAGTGTTCTTCCCTCTGCTATATTTTGGAAGAATTTGAAAAGGGTAGGTGTTAGCTCTTCTCTAAATGTTTGATAGAATTCGCCTGTGAAGCCATCTGGTCCTGGGCTTTCATTTGCTGGAAGATTTTTAATCACAGTTTCAATTTCAGTGCTTGTTTTTGGTCTGTTTATATTTTCTATTTCTTCCTGGTTCAATCTCAGAAGGTTGTGCATTTCTAAGAATTTATCCATTTCTTCCAGGTTGTCCATTTTATTGGCATAGAATTGCCTGTAGTAATCTCTCATGATCCTTTGTATTTCTGCAGTGTCAGTTGTTACGTCTCCTTTTTCATTTCTAATTCTATTGATTTGAGTCCTCTCCCTTTTTTTCTTGATGAGTCTGGTTAATGGTTTATCAATTTTGTTTTCCTTCTCAAAGAACCAGCTTGTAGTTTTAATGATTTTTGCTATCATCTCCTTCATTTCTTTTTCATTTATTTCTGATCTGATCTTTATGATATCTTTTCTTCTGCTAACTTTGGGGTATTATTGTTCTTCTTTCTATAATTGCTTTGCATGTAAGGTTAGGTTGTTTATTTGAGATGTTTCTTGTTTCTTAACGTAGGATTGTATTGGTATAAACTTCCCTCATAGAAATGTTTTTGCTGCATCCCATAGGTTTTGGGTTGTCATGTTTTCATTGTCATTTGTTTCTAGGTATTTTTTGATTTCCTCTTTAATTTCTTCAGTGATCTCTTGGTATTAAGTAGTGTATTGTTTAGCCTCCATGTGTTTGTATTTTTTACAGACTTTTTCCTGTAACTGATATCTAATCTCATAGCGTTGTGGTCAGAAAAGATACTTGATACGATTTCAATTTTCTTAAATTTACCAAAGCTTGATTTTTGACCCAAGATATGATCTATCCTGGAGAATGTTCCATGAGCAGTTGAGAAGACTGTGTATTCTGTTGTTTTTGGATGGAATGTCCTATAAATATCAATTAAGTCCATCTTGTTTAAAGTATCATTTCAAGCTTTTGTTTCCTTATTTATTTTCATTTTGAATGATCTGTCCATTGGTGAAAGTGGGGTTTTAAAGTCCCCTGTTATGATTGTGTTACTGGCGATTTCCCCTTTTATGGCTGTTAACATTTGCCTTATGTATTGAGGTGCTCCTATGTTGGGTGCATAAATATTTACAATTGTTATATCTTCTTCTTGGATCGATCCCTCGATCATTATGTAGTGTCCTTCTTTGTCTCTTGTAATAGTCTTTGTTTTAAAGCCTATTTTATCTGATATGAGAATTGCTACTCCAGCTTTCTTTTGATTTCCATTTTCATGGAATACCTTTTTCCATCCCCTCACTTTCAGTCTGTATGTGTCCCTAGTTCTGAAGTGGGTCTCTTGTAGACAGCATATATATGGATCTTGTTTTTGTATCCATTCAGCCAGTCTGTGTCTTTTGGTTGGAGCATTTAATCCAGTTACATTTAAGGTAATTATCGATATGTATGTTCCTATTACCATTTTCTTAATTGTTTTGGGTTTGTTATTGTAGATTGTTTCCTTCTCTTGTGTTTCCTGCCTAGAGAAGTTACTTTAGCATGTGCTGTAGAGCTGGTTTGGTGGTGCTAAATTCTCTTAGCTTTTGTTTGTCTGTAAAGGTTTTAATTTCTCTGTCAAATCTGAATGAGATTCTTGCTGGGTAGAGTAATCTTGGTAGTAGGTTTTTCTCCTTTCATCACTTTAAATATGTCCTGCCACTCCCTTCTGGCTTGCAGAGTTTCTGCTGGAAGATCAGCTGTTTACCTTATGGGGATTCCCTTGTGTGTTATTTGTTGTTTTTCCCTTGCTGCTTTTAATATTTTTGATTTGTATTTATTTTTTGATAGTTAGATTAATATGTGTTTTGGTGTGTTCCTCCTTGGATTTTTCCTGTATGGGACTCTCTGTGCTTCCTGGACTTGATTAACTATTTCCTTCCCATATTAGGGAAGTTTTCAACTATAATCTCTTCAAAGATTTTCTTGGTCCCTTTCTTTTTCTCTTCTTCTTCTGGGACCCCTATAATTCGAATATTGGTGTGTTTAATGTTGTCCCAGAGGTCTTTGAGACTGTCCGCTGTTCTTTGCATTCTTTTTTCTTTATTCTGCTCTGAGGTAGTGGTTTCCACTATTTTATCATCCTGGTCACTTATCCGTTCTTTTGCCTACGTTATTCTGCTATTGATCCCTTCTAGAGAACTTTTAATTTCATTTATTGTGTTGTTTATCACTGTTTGTTTGCTCTTTAGTTCTTCTAGGTCCTTGTTAAACATTTCTTGTATTTTCTCTATTCTATTTCCAAGGTTTTAGATCATCTTTACTATCATTATTCTGAATTCTTTTTCAGGTAGACTGCCTATTTCCTCTTCATTTGTTAGGTCTGGTGGGTTTTTGCTTTGCTCTTTCGTCTGCTGTGTGTTTCTGTGTCTTCTCACTTTGCTTAACTTACTGTGTTCGAGGTCTCCTTTTTGCAGTCTGCAGGTTCGTACTTCCCGTTGTTTTTGGTGTCTGTCCCCAGTGGCTAAGGTTGGTTCAGTGGGTTGTGTAGGCTTCCTGGTGGAGGGGACTAGTGCCTGTGTTCTGGTGGATGAGGCTGAAACTTGTCTTTCTGGTGGGCAGATCCATTTCTGGTGGTGTGTTTTGGGGTGTCTGTGGCCTTATTATGATTTTAGGCAGCCTCTCTGCTAATGGATAGGTTTGTGTTCCTGTCTTGCTAGTTGTTTGGCATAGGGTATCCAGCACTGTAGCTTGCTGGTCTTTGAGTGGAGCTGGGTCTTGGTGTTGAGATGGAGCACTCTGGGAGATTTTCACCATTTGATATTACGTGGAGCTGGGAGGTCTCTTGTGGAACAGTGTCCTGAAGTTGGCTCTCCCACCTCAGAGGCGCATCCCTGATGCCTGGCTGGAGCACCAAGAGCCTGTCATCCACACAGCTCAGAATAAAAGGGAGAAAAAAGAAAGAAAGAAGAAGGTAAAATCAAATAAAGTAAAATAAAATAGTTATTAAAATAAAAAATAATTATTAAAAAAATTTTTAAGTAATTAAAAAAAAAGAAAGAAGAGAGCAACGAAACCAAAAAACAAATCCACCAATGATAACAAGTGCTAAAAACTCTACTTAAAAAAAAAAAAAAGGACAGAACCCTAGGACAAATGGTAAAAGCAAAGCTATACAGACAAAATCACATACAGACACATACACATACACACTCACAAAAAGAGAAAAAGGGGGAAAAATATATATCGTGGCTCCCAAATTCCACCTCCTCAATTTTGGATGGTTTGTTGTCTAATCAGGTATTCCACAGATGCAGCGTACATCAAGTTGATTGTGGAGATTTAATCCGCTGCTTCTGAGGCTCCTGGGAGAAATTTTCCTTTTTCTTCTTTGTTTGCACACTTCCTGGGGTTCTGCTTTGGATTTGGTCTCACCTCTGCATCTAGGTCACCTGAGAACGTCTGTTCTTCATTCAGACAGGACGGGGTTAAAGGAGCAGCTGATTCGGGGGCTCTGGCTCACTCAGGCCGGTGGGGAGGGAGGGGTACGCATGCAGGGCGTGCCTGCGGCAGCAGAGGCCAGCATGACGTTGTACCAGCCTGAGGCGCGCCGTGTGTTCTCCCGGGGAAGTTGTCCCTGGATCACGGGACCCTGGCCGTGGCGGGCTGCACAGGCTCCCGGGAGGGGAGGTGGGGATAGTGACCTGTGCTTGCACACAGTCTTCTTGGTGGCGGCAGCAGCAGTCTTAGCGTCTCATACCCGTCTCTGGGGTCCGCGCTGTTAGCCACGGCTCGTGCCGTCTCTGGAGCTCCTTTAAGCGGCGCTCTTAATCCCCTCTCCTTACGCACCAGGAAACAAAGAGGGAAGAGAAAGTCTCTTGTCTCTTCTGCAGCTCCAGACCTTTTCGCAGACTCCCTCCCGGCCAGCCATGGTGACTAACCCCCTTCAGGCTGTGTTCACGCCGCCAACCCCAGTCCTCTCCCTGCGCTCTGACCTAAGCCTGAGCCACAACTCCCAGCCCCCGCCCGCCCAGGCGGATGAGCAGACAAGCCTCTCGGGCTGGTGAGCGCTGGTCAGCACCGATCCTCTGTGCGGGAATGTCTCCGCTTTGCCCTCCGCACCCCTGTTGCTGCGGTCTCCTCCGTTAATCCGAAGCTTCCCCCCTCCGCCACCTGCAGTCTCCGCCCGCGAAGGGGCTTCCTAGTGTGTGGAAACCTTTCCTCCTTCACAGCTCCCTCCCACTGGTGCAGGTCCCGTCCCTATTCTTTGTCTCTGTTTTTTCTTTTCTCTTTTACCCTACCCAAGTACGTGGGGACTTTCTTGTCTTTTGGGAGGTCTGAGGTCTTCTGCCAGCGTTCAGTAGGTGTTCTGTAGGAGTTGTTCCACGTGTAGATGTATTTCTGATGTATCTGTGGGGAGGAACGTGATCTCCGCATCTTACTCTTCCACCATCTTGAAGCTCCTCCGAAGCTAGAATATTGATTCAATCATTCTTTAAATCTCAGTTTCTTCATGTGAAAATAAATTTGCTGAACTAGATGATCTCTAAGTCCCTACTAGAAGTAAGATTCAGTTTGAAACTCTGATCCTAATACTAATATATCACATATATGGTATAACTTGATGCTAAGAAATTTCCTCCATTTGAATATTATCCTCAAAAATATTTTGAAAACTATAATGCATCTTCTTTTTTTCCCCTAACTATGCCAACAAGAACAGATCATGTCCTTTTTTCTTTCAGAGGCAGCCACTGTGAGCCAGCCTGGGAGAACAGCTCCTTGTTCCTAAGCTAACAAAACACTCAGGCTGGAAGTGGGTTCCTAGAGACAGCTGTCCTGGGGAATGGGATATAAAATCTCGAATGGATTTCAGAAACTGAGAAGATGTTTACTGTTGGTTTAATTCCACTTAAACTTTTTAATCACCCAAGATTTTTTATTCACTATTTACTCCTTTTGCTCTAGACTTCCTTTCATTCCTTTAGCAGTTTAAAATATTGACGGCAATTAAAAGAAAAATGAGGATGTCTTTTGTTTTACACCTATTTTGTGATTACAAAAGCAAGACATACATATTATAGAGACAGAAAAGACCTTCGCACCTATAGAAAAGACTTTCTTGTCACCTATAACTACTTCTTATCTGAAGTCACTTATTCGAGAATTCCATTTTTTGACAAAAACTTCTACATTTGGAGCTTGCTTATTCAACTACTCCAAATTACGGTCAATCTTCAACCTTTCTGGAAACACATGTCCACTGAACCCTCTGTTTACTGTCAATACATCAAGAGCACATTAGGAGCCTCCCCCTTTCAGCTTAAGTTACTTGGTCCATCATTACAGGAAAATTCCTGTCAGTATTCTAAACTCTCTTGCTCCTCTGTCTTTATATCTCAGTGGTGTGGCAAAATCCCACCTCTGCATGTTTTCTTTCTCCATTCCTGCCCTGAGTGGCTGAGCACTGCTGGAGAAAGTCCACCATCAGGGCAGACTAACATCACTATGAATTCATAGTATCAACTTCAAATGAGCTCTACCTGACCACCTTCTACCTGCCTGCCTACGGTAGTTCTCAGAACCTCATGCTCACTTTCTAAAATGACTACATAAAGTGCCCTCATTTTTCTCAAGCCTCCAACATTCCCACTCTAAATTATCCTCTTTACGTGAAGGACATGATGTGTCCTTTTATTTCACAGAGGAAACAAAGATCATCTTGCTCAGTATGTCAGCTTACTTCTAAACCCTTCCCATTACACCTGTAAGAAAAAAGATACTGCCCATCTCCTCTCTGAGAACTAACTCTCTTCCTCGGCTTTTATTTATTATCCTCAAAAATATTCATTCAGGACCATGGTAGTATAGATAGATCGTTTCATCTAGTAGTTTCATCTACTCTGACCTTCACAAAAACTTTATATATTATTTCTTACCTTTCTTATATTTTCAAATCACACACATGCACACACAGACACATACACACACACAATCTGAATTCATCTTTCCCAGTGGGACTTAACCAAAGTCAAATCCCTGGCAATTAATCAATCAATCACCTCCCTTTATCCCCACATCACCCTGTATATAAGATATATTCCTTATCCCCTTACTTCCCACTCTCTTTATCAAAATAGCTCTTGCTAAGTTAACCAAAGGCATTCACTATCTAAACCCAAAGGGCATTTTTGTCCTCACCATACACAACTTATCAGCAGTTTTGACATGGTTGACCTCTCCCTCCTGGTTTTCAAGACAGCATCTCATCTAGTTTTCTTGCAATCTCTCTGTTTCTCTCTGTTTTTCCCCCTTCTTCAGAGTCATTAAATGGAGGATTTTCTATGGTTTTTTTCTATGTCATCTTTTCTCCTCATTCTATCTTCTGCTCTTAGGAATTTTATCCAGTAGGATTCAGTTATCAATCATAAGCCAATGACTCCAGTGAATTTATTTCTCCACCCCATTCATTCATTCATTCTATAAATATTTATTAAATGCATACAATATTCTAGTCACTAGAGATAAGACAGTGAATGAATTCAGACTTTTCTGAGTTTAAACCCATATATCAACTGCCTGCTAGTATATCCACTTGGATGCTTCAAAGGCAATTAACATGCCTTAAACCAAAAACATAATCTCCCTCTCAAGTCTAATTCTCTTCCCAAATACTTACCTTAATAACTGGCACCACCTTCCAAACAGTTGCTCAAACTAGAAACCTAGGAGTCTTCTTCACTTTTCCCCGATCCTTCACCTCCATATATAATCCATCATCAAGTCCATTTCATTGTTACCTCCTAAATATATTTTGATTCAATCCATTTGATGCTGTGTCCACCTTCATCTCCTTAATCCAATGTACCATCATCACTTAGCTATACTGCTGCTATAATCCCCCAGTTAGGTTCCCTGATTCTGCTTCTCCTCCTTCTAATCTCTTTTCTGTACTGCACAAGAGAATGAAATTTTAAAAACACAAATCTTATATTATGCTCCCTAACCCCTATGCACTACCATACTCGGCCTCCTCTCATTTCTTCAAATGCTCCATCTTACTACAGGGATTCTACAATGCTGTTCCTCTGTGAAAGAATGCTCTCCTAATCCTCCTACCCCATGCACCTGCTAAAATCTCCTACCCACAAGTCAGGTTTTCGTACATTTGTCAGTTCTTCAGTGAACTAAACCCCAAATTATGCTAGGTTCCCTATTGTATGCTTTTACGGTGCCCTTCTTAGCACTTATCACAGTTGTAATTTTACATTTATTTGTGTGACTTTTTAATATTAATGTCTTCTCCAATATATTAGAAGCATAATGATAGCAAAGGCTATTTTATTTTTGCTCACTATTGAATGAACAGCTCTCTAATATAGTGCCTATCACATGTTAGGTTTTAATGAAGACTTGTTACATTAATTAATTAATAAACAAGGAGGAAAACAAATCACTCAAAATCCCATTGCCTAAAAATAAGCAGTTATATTTTGATGTATTTCCTTCCAATAATTTTAATGCAAACATATTTTGATATTTTTATATAGATACTACATATATAATTTTAATTATAATCTTTACATCAAATCCCAAGAACTTTCTAAAGTTGTTAACTATTTTTCAAAAACTCCATTTTAATGGCTACATATTATTCCAACTTATGTGTCTACCCTAATGTATATAAGCACTATGCTATTATTAGGATTTTTCCGATAGCTTTATTGTTATAAATAATGTTACAGCAACGATTTTTGTACATTTTATGCATTTAAATTTATGGCTACTTACACAGGACAAATTCCTAAAATAGGGTAAATTCTGGAGTTATGATGTATAAATTTTGTTAAGCCTTGGGAATACCTGGGTACTAAGAATGCAAGAACAATGAACTGTATTGCAGCATTTACATATTTCTATGTTAAAACAAATTACTCAGATTTAGATCGCAAGTCAGGGATAGACTAATCAGTTCATTGCAAGCATTTACTGAAACTTTTAAAACTATACCTTGTGCATAGTTTACTCCAGGGCAAGACTGACAAAATATTTTTCAGGATGGACTTATTTTTCAGCTCTGTGCCCTAGTGTCCTGAAAAGAACACTTTTCAGTATTTGAGAAAATACTTTCCCAGTTTGGGGATTATTTTTCTGCTTTACAAATCTGGTAACACTACTGGTAGTTCAATAGGGTTCTTCACAATATGTTCCAGGAAAATTTGACACTTTACAAAATGAACATAAATATATCCTAAAGACTCTGCTAATTGTATATGCTTAAAAGTTGCTCCAAACATTTCTCTGGATAAATTAATCAAGGTCCAGTATCCTGGGATAGGGTAAGAGATTAAATAAAACATTAAGGGCTAAGGCTTCAGGAAGGTGAAATTATCTGGAATGCTGTATACTCTCTCCTTGCCTTCTCCAATTATAGGATTCCTTTTTGGGAGGTTTCCACACAAGAGTCTCAATTAGAAGAGTCTATTAACAAAAACAAAGCCTTCTAGACAAGTGTTTTTTGCAAGAATATTACATTCAAAACAATTGCAGCAACACTTTCAATAATATGTTTATAATATTTCCGATGCTTGGTATAAAAGTCAGAATCAGCCATTTTTCATTCTGAGAAGATTCAATTCTCAGTCTACTATGTAAGCACACATCAAGCTAGGAAAAGAAATCTATGCACAGCATGACCTACTTTTGATGTACTGAATTTCTTCTCAAAAAGAATTAAAAACTGTCATTTAAAAAATCTAGCCAGAACTGCATTAATACTATGGCTATAAAAGCATATTTCACCATAGTAAGAATGAGTTGTATTTTTCATGAGGTTTTACAACAATAACTTTTAGGTGTATTTTGCTGTTATATACACTAATATAAATCCTCTCAGTTCTCAGAATATATTTAAATTCATAGTCATATCCTCAGTTGCCTATTCTGGTACACAATTCTTTTTGTAAAGGAAAGAACTGCCTTTATTAAGGTAGGTTAAATTTTGGTACTATGACTATTCATATTTTTGTCATACAATTACCATGTTTTTCATTTAGACATGCTCAGAGATACCCTTGCTTTTATAGCAGAATTTTATTTTTATTACCTAATTCTTCTGCTTTTGTTGTTATAAAATGCATTATAGGTTTTTAAATTTTTTTCTAACATTCACAACTCCATGACATATGCATATATACCCATTTTACAGATGAGGATATTGAAGTTCATAAATGTTAAATAATCTGCCTTGAGTTCAATAACTAGAAAAGAATAAAAGCAGGATTTGAACCAAGTTCTTTTGGGCTCTACACCTCTGCTCTTTCTACTATATCAGGTAACAAATCACATGACTGTGCTACCTGTAGTTGTGAGCATCACTGATGATGTAATTTTTGGCCTGTTTTTAGCATTCAGTAAATGACAGCTACATATTGTCATCATCATCATTTCTATTGTGTCATCTAGATATGAGCATGCCTTCACCAGAAAAATATCCTATCAACAAGTCCTTTTCAATCATAGCATATTCTTTTCCTTGCCCATGCTTCCTCTCTCTTACCCTAAACAACCTACTACATGAATGATGTATCATTCCGTATTTTCTCCTCCACGTACACAAGTTAAGGACAGTAGTAGTAGAGCAGAAAGAACACAGGCTTTTGAGTCAGGTAGAGCTGCACTTGACTCCCAACATCACCACTTACAACTAAATAACTATGGACATTACTTAACTTCTCTGAGATGAAGATCTTTTCATCTGTTAAGGGAATAACGATTCCTGTCTTAGAGCATTTGTAGATTAGAAACAATGCATGCATATAGTAGGTACTCTGTAAATAACTTCTCTTAATACCCTATGTTTCAGTTAAATCAGACCACATACCATCCCCCCACCCCCCACCCCCACACTGTCTGTGCTTTGCCACACCGCTGGTCTGTAATTCTCTCCCCAGCCCACTGTCATCCAATTCATTATTCAACCTTAGTTCAAAAGTCACTTCCATTAAGCTTTCCCAAGTCCTACTAACCAGAAAACAGCTCTCTTTTATCTGAACTGCTGTAGCACTTGGAACTTGCTTATTAGACCCACTGTATCTTATTTCAAAATGTTTATTTTTATCTAACTATTGTCACTAAACTGTAAGATCTGTTGATTACATGGACAACAATTTAATCTTCTCTTTTCTCCAAAGCACCTAGGTAGTACCTGGCACTCAATAAATGGGTGAATATATTAAATATATAAAGTTTTTATGAAATCTGTATTCTTTCTTTAATAGTCTCAAAATCACTTAATTTAAAATGTGCAGAAACTCTTGAGTTAACAGTTTTAAAGATATGACCCATTTTTAAAGCGACTAAATAAAAAATTCTACTCCTTGACCCTTCTCTAGAGAACACCTCTACAAGGATAGATATGAATAAACTGGAATTTCCAGAAGAGCCTTCAAAACACTGAGGTACACTGTGGAAATGTAGCCTGCAACAAAAGGGATGGGAAGATTGCAACGTTGTGGTCTAAAAAGGAGAAGTGATGTGGAAAATCAGACAGAAAAAAAAGTGATTCTAATGAGAATGAACATCTTTTGGTGAAGAAAACTTCTTAATGTATTTGTGAGAAATCAAACAATTTTATTCGTTATTGACTCTTGTATTAGTAAGGGTTCTCCAGAGAAATAGAACCAGTAAGTGTGTGTGTGTGTGTGTGTGTAAAAAATAAGGAATTGACTGATGTGATTATGGAGGCTGAGAAGTCCCATGATCTGCCATCTGCAAGCTGGAATCACAGGAGAGCCTGGGGGGGGTAGTTCCAGTCCAAGTCTAAAGGCCTGAGAACCAGGAGCCCCATCGGTGTCAGTCCCAGCCTGAGAGCAGGAGAAGGTCAATGTCCCAGCTCAAGCAGTCAGGAAGAGACGGAGGCAAAGAGGGAGGGAGGGTGAGAGGGAAGGAGAGAGAGAGAAAGAGAGAGAGAGGGAAATTGAGATTGAGAGAATTCTCCCTTCCTCCATCTTTTTGTTCTAATCAGGCCCTCTAGGGATTGGATAATACCCAGCTACATCTGGGGGAGGAAAAGCTGCTTTATTCTATCTACTGATTCAAATGCTAATCTCATCTAGAAACACCATCACAAACACACCTAAAAATAATGCTTAGCCAAATATCTGGGCACCCCATGATCCAGTCAAGTTAACAAATAAAATTAACCATCACAACCCTCAAGTTTAAGAGGATGTAATTTTGGCAAAAATAGGAAGTTCAGCAAAACCCAGACCACAGGAGCTAAGCCTGCTGCTGAGCACAGCCATAAGTCCGTAGGTGAATCACTGAAGAAAGGCCCTGGGCCGAGGCACAAAGTAGGCACTGAAATTCAGCGGGTACTCAGCCTGCCAAGCCTACCAAGCTGGCCTGGGGCTGCCCGCACCCAGAGGAAAGGTGCCTTTTTAAAATTTGCTGAGTAGCTAAAGCCTGAAAGGTTGTAACAGGAGACCTGGAAAGCTGTTCCAAATTGTCTCCTATGGTCGACAATAGCCTGTCGATAAACCCTTCTGGCATTCTGATAAAAGGTTGCCTCTTCTTTTCCCTAGTAGATATGATTCCCTTAAAACTGCCTGCTTGGGGCTTCCCTGATGGCGCAGTGGTTGAGAGCCCCCTGCTGATGCAGGGGACACGGGTTCATGTCCCGGTCCGGGAAGATCCCACATGCCGCGGAGCGACTGGGCCCGTGAGCCATGGCCGCTGAGCCTACGTGTCCGGAGCCTGTGCTCCGCAACGGGAGAGGCCACAACAGTGAGAGGCCCGCGTACCGCAAAAAACAAAAACAAAAACAAAAACAAAAACTGCCTGCTTGTAAACTGGGGCTGTAAATGCTAAAAGAGTTCAAAAGTATTCAGTGTGGCAAGACCTCACCTGTGCTTTCACTATATATAAATTATTTTAGGGCAAGAAAAACATCTAAAAGTATTAAATATAGATAGTTCTTTGATGAATCTTTGAGAATAGACACGCTTTCAATCTATTGTTTTACTTAAGAATAAAAGAGTCTTAAGTGGGAATCCCACTATTTATGCATAAGGCATCAGATAAAGACTTGTCACTTGTGCTCCTGAGAAGGAGACTTTCCCCCTACTCCTCCCACTTCTAAAGAGGCACTCTCTCAAGCTTGTTTCTTTAAAAGCTTTAGAAAGTAGGGGGAAGAAAAAAAGGATGACAATGTCATTCCATGTGACAGGCATAGCGTACAATGAGAACTCCTCTGCCACTCACCTAAGTGTATTACATTCCACTGAGAAAAATTCTGATTCTCTGCAATCTGGACCTCAAACCACTGAGTTATCATAATTGTGAACTTGCGTCCTGGCTTGCTTAGAGCCTCCCTCCCACATAAGCCATAAAAGCAGCAGTATCAGGAAGCCTGAGGGTAGGATCACTTTGTGTGGGACAGTAAGAGAACAGAGGGCAAGAGCACAGAAGGTAGGGTCTGTGCTCTAGGGCGTCACAGAACCTTAGGGAGGTGATGGGAGGAGGCTTCCCTCGCTCAAAGGCTGGAACAATGTGGAAACAATTATACAGGTGAGAACACTGAACAAAATAGGCCAGGAGAAGCACCAGTAGTTCCTGCTCCCCAGGGTGCCCTGCTCTTCACCCTATCCTGATGGGAATTCCACCCACCCTTAAGGACCAGATAAATGCCCCTCCAGGAAGCCTTTCCTAATCTTCCTCTTCTTCCTTTCCCCTCCTTCTTCCTCTCCTCTGCTAGTACATGCTGAGAATTCAGCTTGACTTCCTCAGTAGTATCAACCTGTATTGCACTTAGCCCTCTTTAGCAGTATTTAAGTTTGTCTTGTTCATTGTGGTGGTATCTTTCTGTATTTATCTCCCATATAAACCACAGATGACTTGGGGGTGGGACCAAACCCTGTTCATTCCTATATACACACCCAGCACTTGGCACATACAGTGCTAGGCATACATAGGCCCTCCCACGGGCTGCTCCACCTGCCCGGAAAACACCTCCCTATTCTTGACCCACCCACCAACCCTTTAACCTAGTTTACTACTACTTCTTAAGAGGGAACAATTTATCACCCCACTCCTCATACGTCTGTTTGTGAGGAACTCCCATCGTGACATTTATGGCCTTTGGTCCCGCTCTGACTCATTCCTCCATCCTAGGACAAGGACTGCCACCTGCAGTGTTTGTGAGAAGGGAATAAGTACACCCAGTCCTACCCTCGTCTTACTCTCTATTCCAGGTTTCATGAGGCTGTATTCTGGTCTGCAATCTCGCCTTCAGTCTTCAAGCACAAACTCAGTTCAGAGGTGCATCAGCAGGCTTACCTGACTACATATGTAAGCCATATCCGAAACTGTATCAGTAATAAGCTGACATTTTGATTTCCATCTGTCTGACTCCTTTGTCTTTCTCTCATTTGTTTTCAAACTCAAGCAGGAGGGGGTGTTATGTACTGTCCACCTAATATCTCAATACTAACTAGTCATACTTCAGATTGTAACAAACATTTCACTTCCTTGGAAATGCTTTCCTGACCACTGACACTTGGTTGGGTCCTCCTGTACTATATATACATACATACATACATACATATATATATATATTTTTTTTTTCTCCTTCATGGAACTTATTTAATAGCATGTGTGTCTGTAGGACTGCTTTCTTAAACTTTTTATTACAGAACATTTCAAACATACCCAGAAGTAGAGATCCACACACACCCATCAACGAGCTTCATCAATTATCTACTCAATTTCATTTCATCTACAACCCCAACCTCCCCCACAAACCCAGACAACTTTGAAGAAAATATGCCAGACATCATGTCATTTTATCTGTAAATATTTTATCTGTAAATATTCTAGCACATACCTCTAATATATAAGCACTAACCTCTGTTAGTTTTTTTTTACTTAACCTATTTGTGGGATCACTTATTTTGATGATTGTTTCTACACACACCCAATCCCTCCCTAGGATTAAAAACTTCGTATGTCAGAGATATTGTCAATTTTGTCCCAACTATATACCTGGTACATGGTAGGTGCTTGATAAATTAAATGTAAAGAAGAAATTTTAAAAGGGAATACAGAAAATCACTTGCAACTTGGGGGCCAGCCAGCATCTATTCCCCTTCTTTTGGTAACAGTACCCCAACTTTTCCCCAACTCTCAGTTCCTATGATTCAAAAAGTACTGGCTACCACCCCCAGCTCCAGGGGTATGGCACATGGATCAGGTCTGACAAAACAAAACAATGCAACCTCCTGGTCGACAAAATTGGTTTAGTGATGAGCACAGGACCCAATCAAAAACAATGCAATGCTGGGAACTTGCTGGGAAGCCAGGAGAGAGGCAAGTACTTTCTCCTACTGGATCTGAACCTGGAGAATGAGAGGCTAATGTCACTGCAAAGACAGAGTGTATTTGAAAATGGGTCTGATGCAGAGGAAATAGAACACGAGATGGAGGGAAAAATCAGGTCCTGGAGAAAGCACTTAAGTACCTGAGTCAGACCTCATGGGAGTCAAACCTACCTGTGGATTTTTAAAGTTGCATTACTCAATAAACACACTGTTGGCTTAAACGAGCTTCAGTTACGTTTTCCTGTAACCTCAGCTTAGAGTTCCTGTCAGATTACAAGGGAAGAGGGAAAATATAAAAAGCAAAGAGAAACCCCAAAGCCGTTTGAACGATAAAGTATATCCTTTTCCAGTCTAGTACTGTGTCTAGTACTCACATAACCTGAGTCCTCACGGCAGATCAAGCCTCTAGGTCTCAGATCCCTCATTTATAAGATAAGGGGAACTAAGTGGTCTTTAAATCCCCTTTGAGAGATTCTGTGAGTTTAGTGGGGAAAACCTGGGAAAGCACATGAGGGATCTGGACTTCCTTGCTGGAATAGCATCTGCTTACTGGCATATCTATTTTTTTTGGTTTAATTAATTTTTAAAGCATTTTATATCTTCCAGGAAAAAAAAAAAAAAAAAACCTTCCAAAATGAGAAAGACCCCTGCTCAGCATTTCTCTGATAGGCAGTACATACTCTGTAGGAAAAATAAGTTTTTCCTCGCTCGCTGTGGCCCAAGATTGTAAGGTCAGCATCATGAAAATACATTCAGATATTAGACATGATCAACAGGGAGTCAGAGGTATGCATTTTAAAATTTTCCCCAGCGGAGACTTTGCCTTCTGCAAAGAATAAGCTCGCCTTAGCTGCCATGGAAATCACTTGTTTCCTCTTAAACACATGTGTCTTTATTTCAAACACCTCTATTTGGAACAGTATGAAAATGTTCACCTGGTTGAGAGACAAATCTCAGAACACTTACAGGAAACAAAAAAATTCAGCTATATTTAGGATTCTCTTGGCTTTAAAGTCTGAAATGATTCTTAAATTCTGTTAGGTGAAAATACATTTATGGAATTGCATCTGGAATTTACTTTTATTGAAGGGGGTCAGAATAAAGTGTGGTGGGAAAAAAATGACCTCAAGAAGCACAGAGATAGGTCCCTGGCTATAGGCCTCCTATTTGCTACCTGGTCTCCCACTGTGTCAGAAGGAAAGACACCTAGACAATTAAAGAACCCACTTCCCCTTTATATTCTCCTCCACAAGAAGATACATGAGCTGAAAATATTGGTCATTTGAAAGACACCTTCCTTGATCTCGCTGAGTCTGTAGTTATCCAAATTTCTAGTTGTAAAGATTTTTAGGGGGCAGTTTGACAATATAGATATCAAAGGCTTAAAAGTAGGCATACCCTTTGTGGCATCTAAATGGCTCCAAATAGTCCTTGCTGCCTGTATTCAACCCTTCGTGTAGTTCCCTGCCTCCAGGAAGTGGGTATGAGCCTGCGTTAGCATCCTATGGCTGCTGTAATAAATTATTACAAATTGAGTGGCTTAAAACAACACAAAGTTATTATCTTAGACTTCTGGGGATCAGAAGTTCAAAATGGGTCACAATGGGCTAATATCAAGGTGCTGACAGGGGTGCACGTCTATGGAGGCTCTAAAGGAGAATCTGTTTCCTTGCTTTTTTCATCTTCTACAGGCTGCCTGCATTTCTTGGCTTGTGGCCTCCTTCCAGATAGCAATCATTATCACTCCAACATCTGCTTCTGTAGTCACATCTCCTCCTCTGCCTATAATTCTCCTGACTCCCTGTTTTACTTATCGGGACCCTTGTGGTTACATTGGACCCACCTGGATAATCCAGGATAATCTACCTGTCTCAAAATCCTAACTTAGTAATATTTTCAAATTCCCTTTGGTGATAAAAGATAATATATTCACAAGTTCCATTGTTTTAGGACATCTTTGAGGGGCCATTGTTCTGCTTACCACAGTGACCAATAGAAAATGGCAGAACTAACAGTATGTGATTTTCTTTATGAGGTCATGAAAGGCATTCCAACGTCTGTCTTGCTTTCTGGAATGTTCTGTTCTGTGGAAGTCAGCTGCCACATATGAGGACACTCAGGCAGCGCTGTGGAGAGGCTCACTGGAGGAGAACAAAGCCTTCCCACCCACAGCAAGCACCAGTTTACCAGCCATGTGCATGAGCCACCATGCAGTGGATTCTCCAGCCTTGGTCAAGCTGTTAGATGACTGCAGCCCAGCCAACATCTGACTGCAGCCTCAGAAAAGACCCTGCCTAGCCACTCCTGAATCCCTGATCTAATAATAAAGGGTTATTTTCATTTTATGTCTCTAAGTTTTGGGCTGATTTATTATGCAGCATTATAACTAATATACCCTTTAACCCAACTATTTCACTCCTAGGAATGGAATCAGTTGTATGTGGAAAGTATCCATATAAAGGATGAAAATGTATCATGTTGCCTAACATAAAAATCATGTTGTCAAACAATGGTTTTCAAATTATTTCTAGGTAGAACCTCTTGTTTAAGTAAAATTTAAGAGAAGCTTGTACAATAAAAGCTGACAGCAGAAACTAACACAACATTGTAAAGCAACTATATCCCAATTTAAAAAAAAAAAGGCTGAGTCTTTTCAGGTTGATGTTCAGGTTGAGATAGGTCAGATTCCCAGGGCCAGAGCCCGGCTCAGGATGGGATTCATGTCCTTATAAGAAGAAGAAGAAGAAGAGACCAAAGCTCTTTCTTTCTCTTATGACCATGTGAGGATATACTGAGAAGATGGCGGTCTGTAGGCCAGGAAGAGAGCTCTCACCAGGAGCCAGATCTACTGGCACCTTGATTTTGCACTTCCCAGAAATAAGCAGCCCAAGCTGACTAAAAAAGGGCCCACTCTAATGCTGTCACTTAACCTTAATTACTTCTTTAAAAGTCCTATCACAGTCACTTCTAGGTACTGGGAGTTAGGATTTCAACATATGAACTTGGGGGAGGACACAATTCAGCCCATAATATCAATTAAGTACCTATTCCAACTAAAAAAATAATTAGCTAAAAAATAATAAACTGACACCATGATTGCTAGGATCCGTGATACTCAGGAATGTCATTGTATGCTATTACATGTTCATACTGGTTATAAAAGACTTTTTAACATAAGTAAAAATATAGCTCTCTTAAGAGTGGCTATCAGCCCTTCACAAAAATTAACTCAAAATTAATCACATTTCGTAAAACTCAAAACTATAAAACTCCTAGAAAATAACGTAGGAGAAAACCTAGATGAATTTGGGTATAGCAATAACTTTTTAGATACAACACCAAAGGAACAATTCATGAAGGAAATAATCAATAAGCTGGGCTTTATTAAAATTAAAAACTTATGTTCTACAAAAAGCAATGTCAAGAGAATAAGTCAAGCCACAGACTGGGAGGAAATATTTGCAAAACATACATCTGATAAAGGACTGTTATCCAAAATAGATAAGAACTCTCAAAACTCAACAACAAGAAAAAGAACAACCCAATTAAAAAATGGGCCAAAGACATAAACAGATACCTCAACAAAGAAGGTAAACAGATGGCAAATAAGCATATGAAAAGATGCTCCATAGCAAATGTCATCAAGGAAAGGCAAATTAAAACAATAAGATCCCACTACACACCTATTAGAATGGTCCAAATCCAGAACACTGACAAACCAAATGCTGGTGAGGATGTAGAGCAAGAGGAACTCTCATTCCTGATGGAAATGAAAAATGATGCAGCCACTTTGAAAGGTAGTTTGGCAGTTTCTTACAAAACTCCATATGATCCAGCAATCCTGGTCCTTAGTATTTAACCCAAAGGAGTTGAAAACTTATGTCCACACAAAAATGCACAAAAAGATGTTTATAGCAGCTTTATTCATGATTTCCAAAACTTGGAAGCAATAAAGATATTCTTCAGTAGTAGAATGTGTAAATAAACTGTGGTATATCTGTATAATGGAATATTATTCAACACTAAAAAGAAATGAGCTATCAAGCCATGAAAAGCCATGAAAAAACTTTAAATGCACATTACCAAGTGAAAGAAGTCAATCTGAAAAGGCTACATTACATACTGTATGAATCCAACTATTTGACATTCTGGAAAAGCCAAGACTAGGAAGACAGTAAAAAGATCAGTGGTTGCCAGGGTTTAAGGGGGGAGGAATGAATAGGCAGGGCACAGAGGATTTTTAAGACAGTGAAAATACTCTGAATCCATAATGATAGATATATGTACCTATACATTTGTCCAAACCTGTAGAATGTACACCACCAAGAATGAACCCTAATGTAAACTAAGGGCTTTGGGTGATTATGATTGCCAATGTATGCTCATCATTTGTAACAAATGTACCACTCTGATGGGGAAATGTTAATGAGGGAGGCTATGCATCTGTTGGAGCAGGGAATACATGGGAAATCTACCTTCCCTTCATTTTTGCTGTGAACCTAAAACTGCTCTTAAAAAACTGTCTTGATAAAAAATTTTAAAAGTGCCTATTAGCTGAATCTGAGAAAGAGCATCTTGTGTTCCCAGAAAATAAGAAAGCGCTAAAAAAACAAAAAGCAAACAAACAAAAAAAACACACACACAACAACAAAAGTTGATGTTATGTCAAAAGGACACAAAAAGCCACCTGAAAGAGTTCCCAACTGTGAAAGTTGGAACATTTTGAGCAACAAAATAAAGCAGTATTGGATTATAACCCATTGTATAACATAAATATACATGAATTCACACTGATATAAATAAATTATTGAATAAATAAATAGGTAGAAAAGACAAATCTTCCTTACAGAATTCCAAGTAGTACATGCAGATACACACCCACTTCAAGAAGTGAAATTTAATTCCCACCTCATCCCCTTGAGTGTTGCCTGGACTTCGAGACTCCTTTCTGAAGAATAGACCAGGCAAAGGAAAAATAGTACCTTTACAGTGGATGAGCCTGGCAGATATCATGACCTTGACCACGCGATGAAGATTAACACCCCCAGCAGTGGCATGTGAATATCGTGTTCCCCTGATACGATATAACAAAAAGGGCATTTTGCCTCTAAGATATTCTTTCCAGAAACCTGTAACCGTAGTATAGCCATGAAAAAAGAAAACCAGACAAATCTACATTTGAGATATTCTATAGGATATCTGTCCAGTATTCCTCAAGACTGTCAAGGTCTTGTGGGGGGAAAAAGTAAAGATTGAGAAACAGTCCAAGACCAGGAGAGACTAGGGAGAGAGGATGATGAAATACAATGTGGTTCCCTGTACTGAATCCTGACACAGAAAGACGACATCAATGGGAAAACTGGTAAAATCCAAATAAAGTCTAGAGTTTAGTTTTAAAGGAAAAATAAAAATAAAAAAAAGCCTGTAAAGAATAGAAACTATATTCTGATATCTAACTTCAGGGAAAAAATTCTCACAACTCCCTAGAAGCAGGTAATTCATATTCTCAATACAGGAATGGCAAATGGGGCAATAACCTCATCAAATCCACAGAGGAAGCCTCTATTACAATTCGAAGTAACTTGTTGGGGTCCATGTTTGTGCAAAGTGTCCTGTAAATACAGTGATTTTGTGGATGTATTTGGGGACCTTATTTAGAAGGTCTACAGCTTGATAATCATTTTTTATTTGGATTATCTGTATTCCTTGTAACATGTAATTCCAACATGGAATGCACTTCATTCAATATGAGACAGGAAATATAAACTAAAGAGACCAGTTGTTTTATGGAATTTGTTCCTGAGGAAGCCAGGGCTTAGTAGATGATGGCCTTGGTCATAGCACTGAACTCAGAGAAAAAGGTGGATCCCATCAATTCAGGACACAATGCCCTCGGAGTTAAATGACTACCTCACAGAGGGATTTTCATCTTTAAACTGACTCTTGTTGTCAATACTAATGCAAAATCACACCCAACACCTGTATTTATGTGGTGCTTTACTTTTTAAAAGCAATAGTTCATTCCATAAACATGTAATGTGATCCTACAGTAACTGAGATATAAAGGAAAATTAGGCATTAGGGGGCTTCCCTGGTGGCGCAGTGGTTGAGAGTCTGCCTGCCGATGCAGGGGACACGGGTTTGTGCCCCGGTCCGGGAAGATCCCACATGCCGCAGAGCGGCTGGGCCTGTGAGCCGTGGCCACTGAGCCTGCGCGTCCGGAGCCTGTGCTCCACAACGGGAGAGGCCACAACAGTGAGAGGCCCTCATAATGCAAAAAAAAAAAAAAAAAAAAAAATGGCATTAGAAAAATGTACAACGTAGTGGGGGAGATAAACATATAAGTAGGCTAAATATATAATATTCTAATAAATAATTCTAAATAGAAAAGATGGGGATGCTACTAAATTTGTTACCTTATTAGAACCCTCCTGTAATTCCTTGAGATAAGTAAGGAAAGCATTGCTATCTGCATCTAATAGATGAGGAAACAGTCTCTCTGTTGAGTGAAGGGCTTTGCCTGAGGTCACACAGCTGCTTGTTGGCATAGCTGGGGTCCTATGATCCCTCAGTTGGTGCTCTTTGTACTCTGTGGCACTGACCCAAATTACAACACAGTATTCTGGCATAAAATTGATCTGCTTCCATAATTGCTATACACTTGGTACAAAGAAGAAGTTAGCTGTCAAAAGTTGGCCTGTTAAGAGCTTTCTCTGATGTGAATTCAAATCACATTTTGGAGGGCACATTTCAGATGGTATCTAAATAAGGCATCCTTGGGTTTTTGCATTTTCATTAAAAAAGGACAATTAAAAAAAGATAACTTGGAAAATTTGCCTCTCGTTCTGTGTACATTAGAATCCTCTTGATAATTCTTGTAAAGATATATTAGAAAAATAACAAATTCCTTTCCATTCTCCCTTACACATGCCACAACCAGAAAGCCAATTCAGCTTTAAACTATGTTAAGAGGTGTATTATTTACTCAAAAAAAAAAAACTTCAAGTTGAATTAATGGAAATCTAAAGCTATTCACATAATGTGCCCAATGTTAATACAGCTTTAACCCCTTTAAGGAAGATTGTCAAGAGGTACAAAACCTCCAAGAAAAAAATTAGTTAATGATTTAACAAAAAGAAAAAGTCATGTATAATCTTGTATAAGCATATCAGAAGAGAAATTCTTACAAACTTAAACAAATCAGCAGAATAATACTCTTTCATTTCAGCGGTACTATAAAAAGCCACCAAATTTAGAAACTTTTCAAGGACTCTTTCAGGGAGGGAGCTACTAAAAAAAAATGCAAGTACATTGTCTTTTGCTCAGATAATCCTTTAAATTATTCAAGCTGCTGCCCTCTTCTTCTGGCCTTTTCCTTTTTTAATTCCTTAAATCTATCTTTCTCCCCCATCTAAAATCAGAGCGCATAATTAGAGGGCATGTGGCTCCACCTTTTATGGAAATATCTATACTCCTTATTTGCATGTGTTTGGACCCATTACCAGCTGTCCATAAAAGCAGCAGAGTGACCATTCCTCCTTGTTATCCAGGCAGATTCTGTTCAAAGCCAAAAAGATTAGAACAGCGCAAATGGTAGAAAATAGCTTTTTTCTCTGAAAAATACAAGAGCAGTTTAAAGTGAATAGAAATTAGTGGATCAGTGAACTGGAAGGAAACGTTATTGCCTCTGAAATAGCCTTGCTCCCACTCAACTTTGCATAACAATATTCGGTTTGCTATTATGCAGCACGACTTCCAGCCTGCTTCCCAGCCCAAACCAGGAAAAGTTCCCCTCTCTACCGTTAGATTGGTGGGAATTAAATACACAATGTGACCAAACATAGTTAAACCTTTTAGAGAGGACATTTTTTTAATCCAAGCAATTATGTCTGCTATTAACAGGTGTAAAATGTCTTCTAACAAGAAAGTGCAAAACAGCAAATATGCTTAGGAAATATGCAGCACAAGTTGCATATAAATAAGACATTCTAGGAGTCTATCTGCTTCAATTTTATAAAGCAGATGTCTGCTGTCCTAAGCAAACAGTTCAAGTTGTTTCCAAAATATGGAGGCAAAAAGCAATAGAGGTACCATTTACACACTCATTAGTAAGAGAGGAAATGCATCTGCTTTGGAAAATTGCTGCTCACTAAAAAGCAAGTTTCCCTAGCAACGGGTACATCACAAAACTCTTAGACCACTTCTAAGCTATGAGAGAGATTATAGGAAAATATATAAAAAGATTTTTATCAAATATATTTTATCTTTTCCATGGGAACATTTCCCCTAAACTTAGAAATACCTAGGGAACTTAAAACTTGCCATGCATTTAAAAAAAAAAAAAAAAAAAAAGATGTATCTAGAATCACCCCTCCTTTGTTAAGGGCAAATCTAAGGGCAAAGAGAAGGAAAGCCGTTCTATATCATCAGATAAGAGAGAAAGAGAGAGAGAGAGAGAGAGAGGGAAGTAAGAACAGGGAAATGTATAGGGAGAAGATTCACTACCAATGGCACCATCTCAGTATGGGGTAAGTTTGGTTTGGTGACCTCTGACTCCATTCTTTTCTTTGTCATTAGCCAAAGGATTGTTACAATCAAAGAATTTCTAATTGGATGATAACAGAGTTGATAGGTAAAGGCTTTAATCCCATAATTCTGTTTATAGTTACTTCATTTCACTTCCTCCCCCAGCCTTACCCACAGCTGCCAGAGGTGACAGCAACACAGGAGGTGGGCACCTCTTTTGTCATTCCTCCATTTAGAGTGTTCATTACTCAAAAAGGCATTTAGAATTCTCTCAAAGTTCATAAAAATCCAATAGGGAATATCTTAATTTTTCCAGAAAAAAAAAAAAGCTGTAAGTCTTTTTGCCATGAGTATTGAACTATGTCTAAAAATAAAGTGGAACATCTAAATTTGTCAGCATTTCTGGGTTGTTCTGATATGTATGTGCTGTTTTAACTGAAATATTACTTGGGAACATAGCATATTTATTTTCTCTCAGTGAATTGTTCGCTTGTAATACCATATTTGAATGTATTTAATTGCTGATACCTGTTTTAACACCATTAACAACAGCTTGTTTGAAATGTCTTTTAGTTGTACCAAGTAACTGTTAATACAGCTTATCTCTTTCTAAAGAATCATTTTCAGTCCTGGATATGATGGAGCCAAAATAGTAGGAGCAGTTTTCAACTCACCACTTTCACGGTACTCTGAGATAGAAACAAAGAAACAAGTACATAGATGTAAATTCAAATGCACCATCCTACAAAAACCAAGAGGGTAGCAATAGAGAAAAAAATGGAGTTGAGATCTTCGCAGTACCTATTCTGTGCCAAGCGTTGTACCTACATTCTCACTATGGTCCTCACATCAACACCCTAAGGTATTATTAAAGGCATGCTTCAGATGAGGGTTTTGAAACTCAGAGATGAAGTAATTTGGGCACTATCACATATGAGTAATAGGAGAACTGAGATTCAAATCCAAGTTTGCCTAAAACCAAAGCTTGTGCTCTTTCTGCCCCTCTAGCAGGAGGAGTTGTATTGGTCAGCTGTTCATTTTTTCACTTGGAGTTCTCCTCGGCAGGGGTCACAGATTGTTGAGGTTTTGTTCTCTTCAGACAAAACAGTTTTATTTAGAAATGTGAATTAACAGCCAAATTTAAAGCAAGAAGATCTCATATAAAAATTTGGGGCTTCTCCTTAAAAATAAAAGCATCAGAAGATACGACAGCATCAGGAATCCCTCATGGCAACTGACAACTAGAGCTGAGGAATGGCTGTGCTCTTTCTTCAGGGTTGATTGTCTCCAAGACACCCCAGTCTGTTACACACAGTTAAGTGCCTGGCTCCGATGAGCATCTGAGTTTGCCATCTCTGGATGAATGGTATCAAGTAGAGTCACCTAACATTCACTGAACATTATCTACAAGCAAGGCCAGTGCCTTACAACTTGGAAACAAGTGCAGGGGGTAATGGCTGGGAGCTGTAAGACAGAATGAAGGAAATGGGACTGAAGTGAATTCATTGAGACTTGGTCATATTCTAACCAAGGGAGAGAATG
The DNA here is from genome assembly GCF_963924675.1 of Phocoena phocoena. Classification (NCBI taxonomy): domain Eukaryota; kingdom Metazoa; phylum Chordata; class Mammalia; order Artiodactyla; family Phocoenidae; genus Phocoena; species Phocoena phocoena. The sequence goes on along the minus strand of NC_089221.1, from coordinate 84,224,642 downwards.
GGTCAAGATGTTTGAAAAGTAGTCATAAAAAAATTAAAAACCTGTCCTCAGCTGAGTAATGATCTTCCATGAATTTAACTAAGATGATTAAGAAGAACAGGGATCCAAGAATCCAAAAGCTAGAATTCTCATCTTCATTCAGTTACTAACTCACTTTTCAATCTGTAAGTAGCCCTAAGCCTAGATTGGCTTCAGGTCCCATATCTGTGCATGGAGATAACTGGACTATTATGTGAGCAGAAGCTATGTAGATAAATAAAGGAATAAAGGAAGACAGTGGTGGGGGACTCGGTCTAACCATAGGACACTTAAAGTAAAGGGCAGCTGCTGTTCTACTCCAGACCATTGTCTCCTAGGAGAATCTGGGCTTAGGGTTGTCAGATCATCCCACTTTGCCAGAGTAGCCAGAAATATATGTGAGTCTGTATGTCTTTGTTTTAATTTGAAATGTCTGACTTTTAAAAATATTATTGACTAATTCAAAATTTTAAAAACACCACATAAGCCAACCCTGGACAGTGAAGCAAAATATCTCTGGACTACACTGGCCCTCAGGCCCAGTTTTCTGCCATTCTATTTAGCATTAGGATTCTGTGATTTAAGTACTGAGGAGATATGATCATCTTTGAGAAGAAGAGAGGGATGTAGATGGGTATATTTTCAGTGGAAAAGCTCAAAAAGATTAGCATTCGCTAAATGGCCCATTTTGCCATCCTCCTCTGAATTTCGCATTTCGTGAACATGAAGCAAGACACGTGGGCAGATGCACTGTGCGAGCATCACTCAACGGAGGCTGTGTGAGGAGAAGCTGCTGGAGAGGAGAAAAGGGAGCAGAAGGTGGAATTACTCTCCAGGGAAGGATGAGAATTACACCCATTTTGAGGAAAGCCAAAAAAGGAAGTAGGTAAGAACATTTTAAAAACATGTACTATGTGCTCGGTGCTTCTGATATCTCATTTAGCCCCTAAATCTTTTAAGGTAGATGCTGGTATTACCCATCATTATAGCGACAACAATGTACTGTGCGTTTTTCATGTACCAAGCACAGTACAGAGTGACTTAATTTATGTCTTGTCTCACCAGTGCTGTGAGAGAGATTCTTTTATGGCCAATATACAGATGAGAAAATTAAGACAAGAGAGACTCAGCAAGTTGGCCCCAAATCCTCAAGTAATTAATTAGCAGTGTTGAGGTAGGAGATAGATGGGCCCCTGGGCTGGACAGCTGGTGTCTGTCAAGTGGAGTAAAACTGAAGCTGTGTCCTCACCCAGACACTCCAAGACACAGCTAGTGGCAGAAGCTGAGCTCTGCTCAAGTAAAGAGATAAGATGACCACTCCTGAGGTCAAGGAAAACCTGCCTGTCTGCCCATGCGCAGAAAGGCTCCCTGGGGGTCAAAAAGGGAGGGGGCGCCACCCCATAATAAGTGTGGACATGCCCCCACAGGCCTCTGCAGTGGGATCCATCTTAGCAAAAATTTGCACACGCGTGTTGGAGAGGATCCTAGAACAGGTCACATGTGGGAAAAAAGAAACAAACAATTGGCCAAAGTAAACAAAGACCCGGAAGGACTGTCCTATGTAAGTGATTTAAATCACCTCTTTCCTGCGCTCCTCATTCAGGACGCCCACGCTCCTCTCCGGGTGTGTATCTCTGCCTAGCTTCAGTCTTAAACTGTTTCTCTGTGTGCTCTCCCATACATTGTGCTGAGTCTTTAATAATAATCTTTGTACCTGTTTTTACAGTTTTTGCCTCCTTGAAACATTCTTGCTTTCAAATGGGGGAAAGAGCCAGGGCCACTTTGCTTCTAGCCTCCAGCCCCTGGTGGTCTAGTGACTAGGATTCCTGCTTTTTATCCAGGCTACCCAGGTTCAATTCCTGGGAAGGGAACTAGGATCTCTCTTCAGGACCACTCACTGCTGTCTCTCTGAGATCAGTGGGATTCAAACTGAGGTCTCTGTCTACACAGCACTCACTCATCACACTTTTCTTCTTCTCTAAAAAGTCAGGGGACTGGTTCAAGATCCCATTACCAGAAAGCCAGAGTACAATGGAGATTCCATCACAACTTGGAGTCCTCAGAGCCTCTGGTTTCTTGTCCTACTTTCTATCCCCCAGTAGCACCATGCCAGACTACCTATCCCCAGGGGATGATGCACTTGAAAACTGTGCCCCTGAATTTTTCTTGAATTCACAAACTTCTATCCTTTAGTTTTCAGTTATCCTTCTATGCTTTATGTTTCTGAAACATAGTGTACATAATCCCTGGCTCACTCAGAGAGTGAAAGCAACACTGGGCTAAGATAATTAGATAATGTTTAATCATCATTATTTTTCCTACCCCAATGAGGCAAAAATATTGGAGAGTGTGAATGACACAGTACTTAATTTTAAAAACCAAACAAATGTCGAACATCTGAAAAAACGTGCTAGTGCATTGAATACATTTTCTATTCAATCTGCCACTTGCTTCCAGTGTGAGAAAAATATTAGACATTATTTCTGAATACATACAAATGCAAAAAACAAGCTAGGTATAGAAATTGTTTTGATCTAGGTAGATCACACACCAACACAAACACCAACGAGCACATACTATGTGCCAGGCACTATTCTAGGCACTTTACTTGTATTATCTCATTTCATCCTCACCACAGCCCAACTTTTCAGATGCACACTCTGAGGTACAAAAAAGGCTAAACAACATGCTCAAAATGACATAGTTAGTTAAGTGGTGGATCCAGCTTTTAAGTTCAGGCATGTGCCAACACCGTAACAGCCTCTCAAAATTGTCAAGTGACAGAAAGCATGGTCTAATTTGGCCAGGTACATGATTCCAAGAGGGTGCTTGGAATTGCACATTTAATAAAGTGTTGGGTAAATGGATACACTCACAAACCAAGATAGGTACTTACTTATATGAGGCAGAATCACACAGTGTCTGCTTAATAAATGTCTGATGAATGAATATTGTAGCTTTTAAATTTAATTAATTTATTTATTCAACAAATGTTTGTGTGGTGCACCAGGCTCTGTTCTAGGCAATGGAGATATAGCACTGAGCAAAACAGACGAATCCCTACCTTCATGGAGTTTACATTCTGATAGAAATAGAAAATAAACAGAATAAGTTAGATATTTAATATGTTAGATATACAAAAAAACTGAGAGAAAAAAATAAAGCAAAGAAAGTGTACTGGGACAGTTGGAAGCGGTTTTGCAGTTTTAGATATCCCTGATACCTAAAAGGGAGGGTATCCCTGATATAAAGGGTCAGTGCTTTTATTTATTTATTTTTTATTTTTTAATTGAACTATAGTTGATTTACAATGTTGTGTTAGTTTCTGGTGTACAGTGAAGTGATTCAGATATATATACATATTCTTTTTCATATTCTTTTCCATTATGGTTTACTAGAGGATATTGAATATAGTTCCCTGTGCTATACAGTAGGACCTTGTTGTTTATTTTATATATAGTATTTAATAGTTTGGATCTGCTAATCCCAAACTCCTAATTTATCCCTCCCCAACCCCCTTTCCCCTTTGGTAGCCATAAGTCTCTTTTCCATGTCTGTGAGGCTGTTTCTGTTTTGTAAAAATGTTCATTTGTATCATATTTTAGATTCCACATATAAGTATTATCATATGGTATTTGTCTTTCTCTTTCCGACTTACTTCACTTGGTATGATAATCTCTAGGTCCATCCACGTTACTGCAAATAGCATTAATTAATTCTTTTTTACAGCTGAGTAGTATTCCATTGTGTATATATATATATATATATATACACCACATCTTCTTTATCCATTCATCTGTCAGTGGACATTTAGGTTGCTTCCATATACTGGCTTTCGTAAATAATGTTGTTATGATCATCGGTGTGCATGTATGCTTTCAAATTAGTGTTTTCTCCAGATATATGCCCAGGAGTGGGATTGCTGGATAATATGGTAACTCTATTTTTAGTTTTCTAAGGAATGTCCATACTTTTTTCCATAGTGGCTGCACAATTTACATTCCCACCAACAGTGTGGAAGGGTTCCTTTTTCTTCACGCCCTCTCCAGCACTTATTTGTAGACATTTTTTGTTGTTTTTGAGGGAAACTTTATTATTTATTTTTAACATCTTTATTGGAGTATGATTGCTTTATGATGGTGGGTTAGTTTCTGCTGTAAAACAAAGTGAATCAGCTATACCTATACATATATCCCCATATCTCCTCCCTCTTGCATCTCCCTCCCAGCCTCCCTATCCCACCCCTCTAGGTGGTCACAAAGCACCAAGTTGATCTCCCTGTGCTATGCAGCTGCTTCCCACTATGTATTTTACATTTGGTAGTGTATATATGTCCATGCCACTCTCTCACTTCGTCCCAGCTTACCCTTCCTCCTCCTCGTTTCCTCAAGTCCATTCTCTACGTCTGCATCTTTATTCCTGTCCTGCCCATAGATTCTTCATGACCATTTTTGTGTTTGTTTTTTTAGATTCCATATATATGTGTTAGCATACGGTATTTGTTTTTCTCTTTCTGACTTACTTCACTCTGTATGACAGACTCTAGGTCCATCCACCTCACTACAAATAACTCAATTTCGTTTCTTTTTATGGCTGAGTAATATTCCATTGTATGTATGTGCCACATCTTCTTTATCCATTCATCTGTCGATGGACACTTAGGTTGCTTCCATGTCCTGGCTATTGTAAATAGTGCTGCAGTGAACACTGCGGTGCATGACTATTTTTGAATTATGGTTTTCTCAGGGTATATGCCCAGTACTGGGATTGCTGGGGCATATGGTAGTTCTATTTTTAGTTTTTTAAGGAACCTCCATACTGTTCTCCATAGTGGCTGTAACAATTTACATTCCCACCAACAGTTTAAGAGGGTTCCCTTCTCTCCACACCCTCTCCAGCATTAATTGTTTGTAGATTTTTATTTTATTATTTTTTTTTTTTGCGGTACACGGGCCTCTCACTGTTGTGGCCTCTCCCGTTGCGGAGCACAGGCTCCGGATGCGCAGGCTCAGCGGCCATGGCTCATGGGCCCAGCTACTCCGCGGCATGTGGGATCTTCCCAGACTGGGGCACGAACCCGTGTCCACTGCATCAGCAGGCGGACTCTCAACCACTGCGCCACCAGGGAAGCCCTGTTTGTAGATTTTTTGATGATGGTCATTCTGACCGGTGTTAGGTGATACCTCATGGTAGTTTTGACTTGCGTTTCTCTAATAATTAGTGATGTTGAGCATCTTTTCATGGGCTTCTTGGCCATCTGTATGTCTTCTTTGGAGAAATGTCTATTTAGGTCTTCTACCCATTTTTAACTGTTTTTTTTTTTTGTTATTGTTATTGAGTTGTATGAGCTGTATATTTTGGAAATTAATCCCTTGTCTGTAGCATAATTTGCAAATATTTTCTCCCAGTCCATAGGTTGTCTTTTCATTTTGTTTATGGTTTCTTTTGCTGTGCAAAAGCTTGTAAGTTTGATTAGGTCCCAGTTGTTTATTTTTGCTTTTATTTCTATTGCCTTGGGAGACTAAGAGTCAGTGCTTTTAAAATACTGACCTTGGGGCTTCCCTGGTGGCGCAGTGGTTGAGACTCTGCCTGCCGATGCAGGGGACGCGGGTTCGTGCCCTGGTCCGGGAAGATCCCACATGCCGCAGAGCGGCTGGGCCCGTGAGCCATGGCCGCTGAGCCTGCGCGTCCGGAGCCTATGCTCCACAATGGGAGAGGCCACAACAGTGAGAGGCCGGCATACAGCAAAAAAAAAAAAAAAAAAAATACTGACCTTGGTAAATATTTTTAAGCTTACTATTAAACATTTAAATTTTTAGTTCCCCTATGTGCGTGGTAAATTCAGCCTAATAACATATTCGATTAATAATGTTGGGTATTTTTTATGTTATGTATAAGAGATGTGATTTTTCTAGACTCTTCCAGAATAAATTGTAGAAAATTATAAAGCATGATAGAAAAATAGGATAACTTACAAATTACTAAAGACAGGTCCAGATCATTATGTTTTGCTTATTTATATCTATGTCTGATATATCAAAACTGGATGTATCTCCAAATCAACTCTAAATAAATAAGTAAAATGCCATCTGGAGCCTTCTTGAAAAGAATCCACTCTTGCACATCCCTGCTGTCCTTGTGTGACCCCTATGTAGTCTGAGTAGCATATGAGGGAGAGACTGTGTGCCATGGTCTGTAACCCACACACAACCCACCCTAGTGTCAGCAAAGCAAATCATGATGCAAAGTGCTTATGACCACCAAGCAGATAAAGCAGTTTTGATTTTTTTCATCTCTCTCTCTCTCAAATGTGAAGACTCACTAACGAAAAAACATCTAGTACTAAATTGAAATGATTTCACAATATCAAGGCCTTTGAAAGTGGATATTATGGAACTTGGGGTTAAAACTGAGGCTGTGATTATCACTCAAGACAAAATCATCTGTAGCTAATTTTATATGAATGATGAGAAAAAGCCCTATGCACCTTCTCAGGGTTCACCAGCCTTATCAGTACTTAGTACTGCAAAACTGCCCATTGGGCTTGGCAAACATGTTTAAAGGGGTTTTCTTTTTCCATTTTTATTATCATTTTATTTGTTCAGAGAAACTTTTATCAAGCTTTCAGTCTGTGAATTTGTCTTCATTTGTTCATTGCTTTCTACAATATGTGTCCACTTCAAAATAAAAAAATATTTGAAATTATTTTGTTTTTTAAAACCTACTAAGCATTAATGGTTTCTCCCTTTGTCATACATTTCAGTTATCTTTCTGATTTTAAGTTCATTTTCACACACAATATATGGTTGTATTCTAATAACTGAAATGTGCAATTTAGATATTTAAAAATATATCCCAAACTTAATTATCTGACCAGTAAGCCTTCTAAATCCATTTGAATAAAGACTGTATATTTACCACTTAGGAAATCTACAAAATTGTCAATTTATTATTAGGCACATGGAGAACTACCCAAATGCATTAGAAGTGAGACCATTCGAGTACTTAGCCCTCACCACTTCAGCTCTACTCAAGATATTTCACTCCAGTTTCTAATAGCTAAATGTCACAGTTCCATGCCAAACACATCAAGGACTTTCCTGGCACCAGTGTGCCTACTTTAGAATGAGCGATATTTCAGAGTCATCAGAATTAATCACCCAGTAAATTCAACTTAATAAGACGGCATCATCCTCAGTGTTTCAGCTTCATGCACAATTTATTATAATTTCATATGAAAAGCTAAAAGCTCAGAACACACATATACTATCTTATTCCTAAAAAGAAAGCCCTTTTCTTGAGCAGTTTTAGACACTGGATAGCAATTCAGACTGTAATTGAGTGTCTTCTCAGATCATCTGACAGAGTTCACATTGAAAAAGAGATTAAAGACAAAATGTCAGGGTATTCCAATTGTGAGGAAATCCCTGCATTCTCCTTCAGCCTTCAGCCCTTCAGCACTGACAAGATGAGAAGCCTCAAACAAGGACTCCCAGGGCCTTTCTGAAAGCAGACACAGTGTCTAGCTGTCCTCAGGAGCTCCTTGTATACCTCGGAGCAAGGGAAGACATGACCACCTTATGTGATTTCAAACTGAGTCTGGAAATGCATCTAATCTGCATGTGTGTCTTTTCTTAACTTTTTTTTATTACTTTCTTCTGTTTTATAAGAAGGAAAAACAACAGACACCACAGTACACACAAAAATTGAGAAATTCTTTATTTAAAGAAATAAAGTAGTGCATATCTCTTATTCCCATATCCCTGATTTGTCCCTCCCCTATTCCCTCTCCCCTTTGGTAACCATATAAGTTTGTTTTCTATGTCTGTGAGTCTGTTTTTGTTTTGTATATAGATACATAAATAGATAAGTAACAAGGATTTACTGGATAGCACAGGGAATTATACCCAATATCTTGTAATAACCTATAATGGAATATATTCTGCAAAAAACAATGAATAACTATGCTACATACCTGAAACTAACACAATATTATAAATCAACTATACTCCAATAAAAAAGAAAAGAGAAAAGAAAAGAAAGAAGTAAACTATAAGTAGTGACTGTCAAAAAACCTATATTGGAAACATTAACAAGGATGTAACATCTTTTGTTGGCCTCTAGGTAAAATGGCGCATCCAAGGTTATTTTAAATTCAGGATAATGGCTACCTTGAAACTTCATAGGAAGGTGCTAGTTAGATGTAGGTAATTCAGATACAAAACTCCTATACTTAAAAAACAGGAACTTTGGGACTTCCCTGGTGGTGCAGTGGTTAAGAATCCACCTGCCAATGCAGGGGGCGTGGGTTCGATCCCTGGTTGGGGAACTAAGATCCCACATGACACGGCGCAACTAAGCCCATGCACCACAACTCCTGAGTCTGCACTCTAGAGCCCATGAGCCACAAATACTGAGCCTGTGTGCCACAACTACTGAAGTCCACATGCCTCTCTGCAACGAGAAGTCATTGCAATGAGAAGCCCACGCACCACAATGAAAAGTAGCCCCCTGCTGACTTGCCGCAACTAGAGGAAGCCTGTGCGCAGCAACAAAGACCCAACGCAGCCAAAAATAAAAAATAAATAAATTTAAATAATTAATTAATTAAAAAAATTTAAAACAGGAACTTTAAGGATGGGGGAGGGGAACTGAATCTTCTCCATACTGACCTAATTCATTAGGTCGGTCACTTGTTACCAACTAGATATGCAGGTTGTGTGCTCATCTTAAAAAAGGGCTATGTTTCCATTGGAAAAGCAGAAACCAACCACAAGAGTGTCATTTTCCCGACAGTACCAGTGTACAAACAGGTATCTATAGCGGGCAAGGCAGCGGGCGCCACAGCACACCAGAGGTTTCCAGCAGTGCTGACACGCTATCGCGGTACTCTCCCTAGTCTTACACATTGAACAATAACTCAAATCCATCACAAGATCACTTGTCATTCCTCCTCGGTTAAATGGGTCTTTATTTTTAGAGAACAATGGGAATTAAAAGAAACTGGAGGCCTTACATCACAGAACTATAAATAGTTGCTGTTAAATGCAGCCTCATGTTTTTGTTTTTCAGTTTTAAAATGAAGTTGATATTTGAGAGGGGTTATTCATCTGCTGAACAGTTTATGATGCCCCGGTGATGTCATCTTATCTAGGTGATTAAGGACCTATTTAGTTTTTCAATCAGACAAATCACTAGCTCTCAACAGGAATTTTAATCAGAAGGATTGCTTGCTGTGCTGAGACTGTCCCCAGCGAACACAATGTTACTGACCTTTCCTCCACAGGAAATTTAAATTTGCATCATTTGGCTGGTTAGGATTTCTGCCATTTCCCTGTGGATCAAGATTAGAGATGAACTTTCAAGTTCAGTCATACATTAAAAACACAAACGTAAGCTGTGAAAAGCCAGAAGCAGAATGATGTCTTTCCCCTGATGCAAAGGTCACTGCTGTTTTTTTCTCATTCATTCCAGCTGACCACAGGCTTCTACACCTACTGCTCCCATTTAGGGAACTCAAATTGGAAAACAGCCATACTTATAGGCCCTCAGCATGTTCACTGCATTAAGATTATCTACTACATTTAACTTTGCTCTCTCATTTGTATGTTAAAGGAAAAATTATTTTCCTTGTGACAAACTAGACCTAACAGGACATTTTTTTAAAGTTTGTAAATGAGGTTATATTTATTAGAATAATTCTGTTTTGGTCTAGAAAGTTCCTGCCTTGTACCACCAAGGGAAAAAACAAAAAAGTCCCAAGTAAACATTCCCTGGAGAAAATTGCTACTCTCAAAATAAGCAATTTCAGGGCGCAAACTCAAAAATCTGCTGTGACATCAAGTTTCTAAGTAAAACTTTTTCAGGGAATCACACAGAAAACACATCCCCGACCCCAACAAGAGTCAATAAGAAGTAACTTAGGAAAGCTAGTTACCACGATCTCCAGTTTTAAATTTGCAATTGTTTTCATATTTCCAAAAGTGAATTCATAGATTTATATAATTACAAAACACTGCAATCTCTTAGGATCCTATACAACATTCACTTAATGATTTAGGACTAAGAGAGAAAAGGTTAAAAAGTCTTACCCTAGAATTATACTAAAAATGAAGCCGATTTAATAACCAAAAAAAGGACTCAGGACTAAAGCTTTATTACACCTTACTTAAAAGTAATGTTGTTTGAAACCAAGATAAGCCTACATTTATTTCTACCTCAACACTTAGCCTCTAAATAAATTTTCAATTTAATCTGTTTAGCCACACTATGATAACTGATTCCAAGAGAACATGCATTTAATTATCACTACATATCAGAAAACATTAAGAAAATATTTAAGAAGTGTAACCCATCATAACTAACCCATAAGTCTAAGCTTGGAAGCAATTTAGAAATGCCTTTTAAAAGTTTATCTAGGGCTTCCCTGGTGGCGCAGTGGTTGAGAGTCTGCCTGCTGATGCAGGGGACATGGGTTCGTTCCCCGGTCCGGGAAGATCCCACATGCCGCGGAGTGGCTGGGCCCATGAGCCATGGCCGCTGAGCCTGCGCGTCCGGGGCCTATGCTCCACGACGGGAGAGGCCACAACAGTGACAGGCCTGCGTACCGCAAAAAAAAAAAAGTTTATCTATAAATTATGTAATTCCATTAATTTTGCAATCTGTATAAAAGATGCTTTGTGGTTTAGTCATGGAAGGGCAGGGTTTTTTTGTTTGTTCTTAAAGAAATTTAAATTAGTGGGCTAGAGACTGTTTCATCTTAATAAACAGGTTTGATTATTTTTAAGAATTGCCTTCACCATTAAAATGAAGCATACAAATGATAAAAAATCATTTCAGCAATCAGCTACAAGCAAATGCACAACTGCTTGACACTCTTCCTGGGAATTTGATTCAGATTTGACATCAGCCATAGCACTTCTATTGCACAATATCAAATATAAAAGACATCTTGATAGGATAACTCCTTCATAACAGAAGAAAATGCACCAAACTGTTCTTTTTAAATTTATTTTATTTATTTATTTTTGGCTGTGTTGGGTCTTCGTTGCTGCGCGCGGGCTTTCTCTAGTTGTGGCGATTGGGGGCTACTCTTTGTTGTGGTGCGAGGACTTCTCATTGCGGTGGCTTCTCTTGTTGCAAAGCATGGGCTCTAGGCGCGCAGGCTTCAGTAGTGGTGGCTCGTGGGCTCTACAGCGCAAACTCAGTAGTTGTGGTGCATGGGCTTAGCTGCTCAGAGGCATGTGAGATATATTCCCGGACAAGGGCTGGAACCCGGGTCCCCTGCATTGGCAGGCGGGTTCTTAACCACTGCGCCACCAGGGAAGCCACCCCAAACTGTTCTTAAACTGAGTTTTCATGGTCTGTGACATGCCATGGCATTACTTTAATTATAAAAAAAAGAAAATCAATAAAAGTCAATAAAAATGAATGATGCAAACATCCTTAATTACATTCCAAAGCCGAATAGATGTCTGTTTTTTTATCATAAGTTGGAAAAAAAATTAGTAACTATTGCACCATACACTGTGCTAAGTGATTACCTGGCTTACATCCTGCACAATAAATTTTTAAAAACTGAGTCCCAAAGATAGCTCAAGGTCATAGAGCTTCAAGTGTGAGAGCCAGGGTTCAAGCCCAGAATACAAATCCCAGTTCTGTCTGATTTCAAGGCCCACGTTCTTTCCATTGCATATTCTGCTGTTTGGTTTCAGATTGACCTGGCTCCTTACAGTTGTACAGCTTTCAATGAGATGACCAACCTTAACAGCACTGTATAGATGAACTGCATGCAGAACAAAGATAACTGCTTCCCCAAATACACCTTGCTCTTTCCCGGGAGGTTTCCTTGGACCGCCCTACCCTGGGAATTCTGGGTAGGACACTCTGATCCCTCTCCAACCGATTACAAGAAGTGCCCAAGCTAAACAGTGCATGCAAAGAGATTTTAAAGTCATTCCAGCATAATTATCCTAATCAACAAAAACCAACTACAGCTCAATCAAACTTTAGAGAAGAAAAGCTTGTGTGAGAGTTAAATAAATTGAAGTGTAAGGTCAGGCTTTTATAAGGCGTTCCAGATTCTATCACCTTGCTCTAATTCTTGCATATTTCAGCAGTCACGTTTTTTGTGACTTCACAGAAATAACAAGACATTTTAAAACTCCCAGGATAGTTACAAAGTACTGTTAACATACACTGTGCATCCACATATAGCCCAGGGCACTGAGAACATTGGGATAAACTTGGAAGTCTGCAATTGAAAAGTTATTTTTAAATATAAACCAGGTGATAATTAAAAAACAGGGGGGAGGTGAGTGTAACTGAACCAACTTAGATTTTTTTCTCAGTTTCCATACTGTTTGCATTGCTCCTTTCATTTCTGACACTATCAATGTCATAAGGGTTTGAACAAATCTAGAGCAATTATTCGGAAACCCTCACATATAGGCCAACTTGAACATCCTGAGGCCTTATATTCACATACTTCTTCAAACATTGAGTGAAATTATTTACTTGCAAAGATTCTTTATCTCTTTTTAGAAAAATAATTTCAAAGTTTCTTGACTAGTACATCAATAATAGTATATGACTATTATCAAGTTGTCAAACTGATGATAAAACTATCATGACAACCCAACTCCATGATACCGTTGGTTATATGTACACAAAGAAAAGAGAATGGAATATTTAACTAAAAGAAAATTCATATTCTGAACATTAACTGTTATCCTTAAGAGCCACCTACTACCTAATTTGGTTCAAAGTCAAGGCATTGTGTGCACACAGTAGATTCTCAATATATAACTTACATAAACCTAAACACTCAATCTAGGAAATGGTCAGAGGAAATAAATATACTAACCCTGTAACAGTGACTGACTTCAAAACAAAACACTGATAGAATGAGTATGAGGCATGGCAAGTATGAGGCAAATATTGAGAAGGGGCAACAAGACTTCCCAGGTACACTGAATGCAGACTGTGAATGGGAAGTTATTCATTAAACAGCCCACATAAAGAGGCGTGTTAGCACAAAGTTTTGATGGAAGAACCAACTGCACAGAGGGTTGTTATAAACTCTGATTGTGTGTCTAAATTTGTATGAATGGAATACTAAAAGCCTTTAGGTACAAAATGTTTTGAGAATCTCTGTAATTTCTAAAAGGTCCAATCACACACTCAACAGAGCCCTCCTCCACCCCAATTTTCCATTGCTTCAGCTGTTTTTTATTAAAACTAGCAGCTACAGAGGAATAGTGAATGCAGATTTAAGCTAAACAGGCTATTTTGCCTTTTCCATTTGCAGCCAAATAAAATTTTATTTTTAAATTTTTTGCCAGTTTGTCCATTTTTCAGATATATCACCAAGCCTCAAAGGTAAAACTTGATATCATTTTGAGTCTTTGCCACAGAATGAACAATTCTACCGTTGTGCGTAAAAAAGACAAATTTGCTTTTACGTCAGAAAGTATGAAAAAGTAAGCTGCACCAGCCATAAGAGATTTTTGGAAAAAACATCCAAAGATGGCTAATATACTTCTATACGAAAAATTAAGACAAGCTGAAGTCTCAACAGTCCTCGTCAAAGTCAGTTTGCACAGTGGCTAGATGACAAATAAGGGCATTGTTAGCAACTCAGGAAAACTCCAGCAGAAATAACTGAAAATTTCCCCTCTGGTTTCTCAGCTTACCGTAGGCAAACTAAAACAACCCTAAAAACAGAAATACACACTAGAAACAGGAACAGGCATTGGGATGACAGCCAAACAAGTCTAATGGAGAGATGTAAATATGCAGGTTATGGTACACGCAAATATTTTCTTCATTATAAGGAGAGTAAAGAAACAATGAAAATGGATCTCCTTTCTTATTAAGTAAAAGTAACATGTATGCTTTACAGGAAGTTAACTGGGCTGTAGCTAACTGTAGCAAAGTTAACTGTAGCAAATACAGTAGTCCCACTTATCTGCAGCATACGTTTCAAGATCACCAGTGGATGCCTGAAAACTTCGATAGTACTGGACCCTATATGTACTATATTTTTTCCTACACATACATACCTATGATAAAGTTTAATTTACAAACTAGGCATAAAAAGAGATTACCAATAACAACTAATAATAAAACAGAACAATTATAACAATATACGTAACAAAAGTTATGTGAATGGGGTCTCCCTCTCAAAATATCTTATTGTACAAATTTAATGCCTTTCCATCTTAACTAAGCACTTATCACGCAACTGTGACCATAACTTTTGCAGTGTGAGGTGTGACAGCAAAACCAGCAAGTTTCTTTCTCCTTCTTACAATTTCACGGATAGAAGATTCATTCTTGCCGTAGACCTTAGCAACCTGAGCATATGATTTTTTTTCTTTATTGAGAACTTTCACCTCTTCACTTAAAGGAAGCACTTTATGGCCTCTCTTTGGTATATCTGAATTGCCAGCACTGCTACTTTTCCACTTTGGGACCATTATGAAGTAAAATAAATTACCTGAACACAGTGATACGTCCACAGTCGAGCCAGTAACCAAGATGGCGGCTGAGCGACTAACGGGTACGTCAGATCTAGACAGCATGATATTTCATCACGCTACTCAGAATAGCTGTGCAATCTTAAACATATGAATTATTTCTGGAATTTTCCATTTAATATTTTTGGATCTCATATAACCTCACACCAGTAAACATGGCCATCATCAAAAAGTCTACAAACAATAAATGCTGGAGAGGGTGTGGAGAAAAGGGAACCCTCTTGCACTGTTGGTGGGAATGTAAATTGTTACAGCCACTATGGAGAACAGTATGGAGGTTCCTTAAAAAACTAAAAATAGAACTACCATATGACCCAGCAATCCCACTACTGGGCATATACCCTAAGAAAACCATAATTCAAAAGGACACATGTACCCCAATGTTCATTGCAGCACTATTTACAATAGCCAGGACATGGAAGCAACCTAAATGTCCATCGACAGATGAATGGATAAAGAAGATGTAGCACATATAAACAATGGAATATTACTTGGCCATAAAAAGGAACGACATTGGGTCATTGGTAGAGATGTGGATGGACCTAGAGTCTGTCATACAGAGTGAAGTAAGCCAGAAAGAGAAAAACAAATATCATATATTAACGCATATATGTGGAATCTAGAAAAATGGTACAGATGAACCTATTTGTAAAGCAGGAACAGAGGCGTAGACATAAAGAATGGACATGAGGACACGGTGGGGAGGGGAGGGTGGGATGAACTTGGGAGACTAGGTTTGAGATAAATACACTACCATGTGTAAAACAGATAGCTAGTGGGAACCTGCTGTATAGCACAGGGAGCTCAGCTCAGTGCTCTGTGACGACCTAGATGGGTGGGATAGGGAGGGTGGGAGGGAGACGCAAGAGGGAGGGGATATGGGGATATATGTATACGTATAGCTGATTCACTTCATTGTACAGCAGAAACTAACACAACATCGTAAAGCAATTTTACTCCAATAAAAATAATAATAAAAATAGTATTTTCGGACCTCAGTTGACCTCGGGTAACTGAAAATGTGGGAAGGGAAACCGTGGCTGAGGAGGTGACGACTGTAGTTGTTTCTGGGGTACGTTACACTGTATAGTTTGATGACAGCAGGACGGTGGTAAAGATGGAGAGAATAGTGTAGGTTACCTGGAGGAAGTGCTATGGACCACACCTAACTCCGTGCCTTGAGCTGGAGCAGCCTGGGCGTAGAGAGGGTGGGGGTCAACTCTGGCTCTTAGAAGTTGCAGTAGCAACAGGGGAAAGAGGGCAAGGAGTTGGAGAGGGAGACGAGTGGGAGGAAGAAGAAGTCACCTTCCAGACACTTTCTGTCATTGTTGCCAAAGTTCCTGACAACAAAGTGTATCAGAATACAGTCTCTGACTCTACCCTTTTTTTTTTTTTTCAGGATAAGATAGGACACTAATCATATGAATAATTTAGCTGTCAGCAGAAGAGAAATCGACCACTGGGGAGACATATTCTGTAAGGGTGTCACACGCCAAAGAATGAGATTAGGAATTCTGCCAATCTTCTTTAAAGGAAGCTCTTCAAATTATCAGAGATGGCTGACTGAAAGAACTGTGGGATGAGAAGTCGCAAGTTCTGCAGGGCAAAGCAGTATCATGCTCTTAAAAGACATGACTAAACAGCCATCACCAAGAACACGATCTCACTCGAGGCACTAATAATGGATTCTGAAAGTAGGATGTTCAGCGAATATTTCACCACATGGTTCAGAAGTCCCTAACCAAAAATATAACATGTGCACAAGAAAAGGTTCACAAACTTCAGAAACCTATCAAGACAGGTGGGTTCTCTTCTACTATCTTTTCTTTCCCAAATTGTATCAAGACCTCAAATTAGGAACTAGAAAGCAAATCCAAGAAATTGAGGAACTTACTGCACTGGATAGAAAATTACTAGCAAAAAAATGTAGAATAAGAATCAAAATAAAACTGTCCACAAATATTTTTAAATGGTCCTTATTTTTTAATCTTCCTAAATCTCAAGGCTATGTTCAAACATTTAATAAGATAAAATTCTAAGAAAATATTTTGACCTCAACAAGAAGAATTTTCAGGATATAATGGATGTGGCTATTCAGCGATTTTCAAACTCATGGTCATGAGTTAAAAAAAAAAGTTAAAAAAAAACTGAGTTGATATTTCCAATATAATGTATACTTATTCATCTATTTCATGCATTTACTATTATACTGGCAAACCACATACATAAGGTATACAACAAATAAAAAGGTTTTAAGGATAAAATTAAAAATATTTTAAAAGCAGTCTAATATTTTCTTCCCTCACCCAGGTGGATCATGTTTGCACTGCTTGGGATGTTCACAGTTCAGAAAACACAAATTTACTTTATTAATTACATGTAAGGGGCAACATATATTCACCCATAACTTACACTCACACACACGTTTGAGATTTTGCAATATTTTATCCAAAAACCTTGAATTTAAATGTAGTGCTTTTATATCACTATACAGAACCTTTTTAAAGCAGTTGTGGGGTGAATGAAGATATGGCAAATCAGGGTTTCAAAGACTTTTTATTACTGCCGATGGCTGCCCTTTTCTCAGCAACTACTATGTGACAGGCATTTTATATTACATGTATTATATCTAATTCTCACAAGAACTATAAAGTAAAAATTATTCTTCCAATTTTATTTAAAAAAATGAAATTAAGGTTCATGATCAACCACATCCTGCAAATAAGTGGTAGAGCCAGGGTGGGTATCTTTAAAACCACAAAATCAAGATGATCACCAATTACAGGACATTATGTGAAGGGCCAAGCATTTTAACTGTTTAGTATTTTCTTTGTTTACAGCTGGCTCCTTAAAGCAAAGAGAGGGGAACTGAGAAATAAGCTGTTAACTATTAAAAATTCTTTAGGTTAAAAAAAATAACCACTCCCAGACATTTCCACCTGCTTCTCTTCCCCTCTCCTTCAGCAAACAGTACTTTTAAGTCCTAGAAAGACACCTGCAGGAGAGATTTCTGGGAGTGGTTACAGCAGGTACGTTTCTACTGATGCAGTTGCCCAAAACCTTAGAGCTGTGAGTATTGTTTCCCAAAACAACATCCTTTAATCTTAAAAGACAATTTTTTAAAATTTGTTTTTATTTATTTATTTTTGGCCACGCAGCTTGTGGGATCTTAGTTCCTTGATCAGGGATTGAACCTGCACCCTCAACAATGAAAGTGCAGAGTCCTAACCACTGGGCTGACAGGGAATTCCCTTAAAAGAGAATTTATTAAGGATAAGTTCTGGAGCTTGCAGAGCAGAGCATTCATTCTGTTTTGCGCTGAAGAATCAGAGCAGGAGAGAGAAAGCCAGCTAGATTCCCTACCCACTCTTCTTACCAGGCTGATTGTGCAGTAGGAGCATCTTGGACTTCCACTCAGGACACAGAGTTTCCAGCTATGTTCCCAAACAGGGCCTGAAACTGGCTACTTGGTACCAAAATGCTTATTCCTCGTCCAGGCACAGATGCAGCTAATATCTATGAAGCCTCCGGGCTGCCAAAGTCAAAAAAGATGAGAGGGTCCATGAGCCTGGAGAAGCTACTTCACAGTAAAAAATCGGTTGAATTAGGAGAAATGCTAACTGTAAAATGTTGTTTGCCAGTTTAAGAACCATGATTTGAAATTTCACTGCTAAGTTCTTCACCAGAAAACATGGGTTAAACTACAGTTGTGATTCAGCATGATTTCCTTTGCTGGAGATTTTTAAAAAGATATATGACTGCTGTCCATTCAGGCATTCTCTTCTGCCTGGGAAGTCCTCACCTTTCCTACCCACCTGGCAGATTTCTCTTCACTCTCCACACCCAAGCATGGTTTCCCTAGTGAAGCTTTCCCCACACGTAAGCTAGAATTAGGAACTTTCTCATCTGTGTGCTCAAAAAAATCTTAAATCTGTATTTAATTAGAACCATTCATTTTAAAATGCAACTATTTGTTCTTGACTATGGCTTCTGTGTTTACTCACCTTGTATTCCCATCACTTATTACTGTGCCTGGCACATAATACATGACAACAAATATTTGGTGGATGAAGAAATAAAGGTTGAATCATGAATCTGAAGGAGCACTAATTCCTACAGATAAGTTATAATAGATTCATCTCAATGGTTCTATTTCAAACAAGGATTTGTTTGCTTTTATACACCTTATATAAAATCTATCATAGTTCTTTGAACATTCTCTTTATAGCCTTATAAGATCACTATACCTG
The DNA here is from genome assembly GCF_963924675.1 of Phocoena phocoena. Lineage (NCBI taxonomy): Eukaryota > Metazoa > Chordata > Mammalia > Artiodactyla > Phocoenidae > Phocoena > Phocoena phocoena. The sequence goes on along the minus strand of NC_089221.1, from coordinate 84,205,834 downwards.
GCTGTCAATATACAAAGGAACCCTCTCCCATTACTAGTCACACCACAAGTCTAGCCTAACACAAATGAGATAGCTCTTACAACTTTTCTATTCACAAATTAGGAACCATTATCATCAGCAGCATTTCCTATAATTTCTAAACAGAGTAACCCGGCCCAGTGGGGAAAGTCATGTTTTCAATTGTTTATTCTCTGGTATCTCTATTCTAGTCAAAAGGTTCCTCAAAAAAAAAAAAGGAAAATTTTAAAGAAAATCTGGAGGAAAAATACACAATCCCACCTATTTACTTTGAAGGCTTGATCTAGCAAGCGTTTAAGAAATGAATTTCTGGTGAACACAAAAGTAGTTAGGCAATGTTATACCAAATGTAATGTGTGCTCTTGCCCTTAAAAAAAGAGAGTCAGTCTGTCACGTTTAGAGAATATCTTTCTGAACTATGAGTGGATTACCTTATGTGGCCTGCCAGAAAACAGTATTCACTCCTATAAATACCTAATCCCTTAAACATTTCCCCCATAACTGCATCAATTTCTCATTTGATGAGCATGTCACTAAACATATATGTGAAACATAAGAATAACAAAACTCAAACTTTATAAACATTAGAAAGTAAAATACAGAAATCTACCAACAAATGCAGGGTTCTAGGTGGTCATTTCAAAAACAATCTGTATTAGGAAACTTCTTGAGCAAAACACTTACCATATAGTAGTTTCATTTCTTATACAAACTACATCAAGAATACACATTTTTAAATGTACTTCAGACCCTAAATAATTAAAGCAAACCTCTCAGTCACCGCCCCCCCCACAACCCCAGGATAAAGGGCAATGCAAGAGAAAACAAATCACTAAAATATCCATTTATGCTCTCATAGGTCTCACCTGCCCTGTCCCCAACTCCAATATTTCAGTTCTTTAACTACCCCACCACCTTAACTCTTCTCTTCTAGAAAGTGTGTCAGTCCATCTTAGCGGGCCACCTAGAAGAAAGGTGGAGGTAACCACTGAACGTTGCTGGCATGCCTTGACCCTTCTCAGATTCAATTATTTTAAGATTTTGCCTTCCCCATATTTTTCATCTCCCCAAACTTCCCCATCAAGTCACTTTTTTTCACTTTCTACACAGACAGCAATGTTAAGTGAGCACATTCAGTATATAGGCCAAGCTACTGACAGAAAAATGAATAAGTTCTCAGATTTCAGTCCCGTAGGATTTAAGCTCCTCTCTTAAATTAATATTTATTCTACAAAACACTCACTTGGCATACATCTTATGCTACCTTGCCCTACCTCTCCCAATAACAGGCATGTCCTTGAAGGTGAAATCCATCTTAATCTCTTTTGTCCCCAGAATGCCTGCATATTCTCAGTAGGCACCTTCTGAATTCTCCTCTGTTCTCTGGTTAGAAGACTGGGCCCAGAATGGCCTCCTCAAAAACGTTCAGACCATTTTTAAATTCACACTATAACCCATTGCAGAGGGTGTGGTGGGCAAACAGGTCTTATCTTCACTGTAATGTTGATCAATTCACTAGCAGCTGCCTAAAGTGCTGGGTTAAGAAAGATAATAAGGTCACATATGGACTCAGAGAGAGAATGTACACTGATACTAATAATGGATTAGTGATGTCTGCCACATGCATAGGTAAGGAGCATGGTGGTATGCATGCTCAGTATTTGCCACCTCAACTCTAAACCCTGAGCCAAAATCTGAATTTCATTAAGTTCAAGTACTTCTTACTGCCTAAGTTCCTTTCCCTAACTGAAGCATTAGACCAGGCACAGAGGGTTCAAGGTCTTCCAAATATATATTTCCACGTATAAGCCTTTTACGTAAAAGTTTGGTGAAGAATACTCTTCCTGGTGAATTAGACTTAAAGGTCAACATCATGGACCCCGTGTTCCCCTCCCTCTTTGCACCGGCACACAGTAAGAACCCTTTCTCGAGAGCATTCGGTAGCAACTTTTAAAGTGCCGCTAAACTTTTTCACAAAAGCAAAAGCATCGAAGCTCTTTATTCCAGAAGCAACCCCAGCCAGGATCACTTAAGGATTCCACTGTCTGTGCAGCAACTCTTTCATTCCAGTAGATGTTGCGTTCTTCTGTTTAAAGAGTTCCCTTTTCTCATCCTGTGTTCTCCGATAAATCTGTACATCAAAGACAACCCCAAGATCGGGGTGACAACATTTAGGAGATCTGGTTTCAGATCTTTCCTCTGAAATAATTTAACAAAACCTACACAAAGTCATTTTACCGTGGCAAGAATACAAATTCAACATTTTCCCCCCAACTAAAGAAGTGACCTGTGAGCCCAGCAAACTCAAAATAACATATCAAACCCATTCTTATTTTGATTTCTTTCTAGTAGTGTTCTCATCAGCCAGAAAAATCCTGAATTCTTTTCTAATGTAATGTATCACAAGAACCATTTCATAATTCTAAAGCACACTACAAAGTAGAAGGTGCATCCTTAAGGGCTGACAACTTCCACTTCTAGCTTTATAATCATATTTATTATATTTCCAAGGCAATCTTCCTCATCAATTTCCATTACCCTAATCCAATTCCATTGTGTAAAAAGGCAATTCTACTTAATACTTGCTGTCCTCTCTGCATTACAGTGACGTACATCCTTGCTCTCTCTCCACTCCAACTCTTCTAGAGCATTTACGCCATTTATGCTTGACAGACTTCTCTCCTCCCTTCCATGACTGAGAATAAACCACTTAGGCCACAGTCATTTCAAAGTTCCTTAAAAAAATTTTAACGGCTATAATGGAATAAAAGCCCTTCCAAGACAAAAGTATGTAAGAATGAGAAAATTAGTAAACATAGGTTGCTTTCCCCAAGATCTCAAGTAATATTTTCTTCAGTGAAAGGCCAATTTGCCTTTAAAAGTTCACTTAGAATCTTCTAAAAGCTCCCACACCTCAAATATTGAAATCATTTAAATAAACATCTCAGGGAAGGAAAAGACACAGCAAGCCACACTTGGGCATTAAAGGGCACAAGGGGCAATGGAGAGGACTCAACGGGTCTCAACAGTAGCCTAGCTGAGCCAGAGGCAGGAAGACATGGGGATCTGAACAGGTTTACATTTTAATCCATCCCCATAGAGTCTTTTCTTCCCTGACTGCCGACGCCGGGAGCCCTGGAACCAGAAGTACGAATGCAGCAAAAGTCGAGAAGCAAAAGAAGCTCACCTGAGACTGAGGCAAGGACTGAACTCTACTGCTACTTTAATGTATCAGCTGAGCCGATTTTTGCCACAAAAAAAAAAAAAAAAGAATTAAAGTTATATGATACTGCAATGTATTTTAAGATAATATCAGCAGGTATATGACGGCCAAATGTACGCCCTGTTTAGTACAGAATATCAAATTGAATGAAAATGGAGGGACAAAGAATTTAAAAATAGAAACCATATTAAAAGGCTAAAGAAAATGTGATTTTTTTTTTCCCCCCAGCTTAGAGATCCTCCCTAACCTTTTTTCTTGATAGGATACCACTACCTACTACTGGAGCATAAGCACCAAGTGTAGGGAAAGCAAGACTGAGCTAGTGAAGGGGCTCTGCCAACACATTCTGAAAACCACTGAGTTTAGAAACTTTCTTTCTAGGAAACCAAACTTTAAATTATATATGTTTACTAATCACATAATAGAAAATATATCTCAAATTTTAACCCCCCCCCCCACTTTTGCTGCAGAGTTTCACACCTGTCTTTAAAAACAAAATGGAGTAGCTACATATTTTTATTTAGCTTAAGAAATTATGTAGGCGCATGGGCAGAGACAGATCTCACAGTCACACAGTTGTGTGACTCAACACATACCATTGCCATGAATACATCCTTCACCCTGAAATGTGAACGAGCACCAAATGCAAAATTATTATTTTATTTTCTTTAACAAAAATGGAATCTAAAAATAACTGCTTCGGTGAATCCTTGAACAGTAACTGGCCTGTTGATGATGGACCTCGTTCAAGCACAACACAACAATGTGTGTTTATATCACCCTTTTATTTCATAGTTAGAAATAATACAGTTCCACAGGGTAAGTCATCAATAAATAATGGTGTTTAATCATTAAACGTAAAAATCCCAACTCTTTGGCATCCGACAGGATTCTATTTCTTGTCAAACTAATGACTGTATAGATACAGTTAATCTTAGTGATCGTTCGTCAATACAATATGTTACAAAGGTGCAACTTACTTTAAAATGTAAAATAGCTGAAAATTTCCAGCCCACCAAGAAACCTGATCAACTCAGTGAGATATGGGCCAACTTCCCTGAGGCTCTTTCACGTGATTTGCCTCAGTGGAAGTATAATCAACGTTGATTAAGAGTTCCTAGGGTTTTCTAATACTTATTCTGCTCTAAATAGTTTGTCATTCATTCTGGCCAAAGAAAAGTCACAACTGCACCAGGAATGACCCACTCATTTAATTAAAAGGTGTTCTTATTTTATAAGCAAGATTGCTAACACCTTAGAAACTCACAGCCCCCAAAATAAAATTTAAAATAAGGAGGTCTATGCTGCCAGAAATGCCAATTCCGTAATAAATTGCACCTTCAAGAGTCAGAAAAGAAAAAAAGAAATAGAAACTTTTACAAAAGGTACATTACATACATTTTTTTTTTTTTTCAAAATATGTTCAAGAATAGTTGAGCTGTATTTGTTACTAAAGCCAGGGCATTATTTCTTTAGCAACAAATTAAACCAGTGCAATTGACATAAATTGTTAAGTAATCCAGGATTAACCCATTAAAACTGTAGAAGCACTTTAGGCTCCTGCACTAATCCTAGAAAGTGGAGTTTCAATGAGTGCCTGTGCTGCACAGAACTAAAACTGAAATGACCCGATGCCATGCTGAATGGTATCACTTCATACTTAGTTTAAGCATTTGAGAGTAGAAATCATGAGTTCCTCTATTAGAGTTCCATCCACTTACAGAACATTCAGATGCAATCAGTATTATGCCTATAATCCACAATTTAAAGAATCCTTTCCATTTTAAAGTTCCAGATGAATTTTAAATTAGAAAATAAGCACTAAGGAAACTTTTTCAACTTATGAAAACTTCATATTGGAAACTTTCCTGTAAAGTTTCCCCCCACCCATTGTAAAATAAATACTTTGTATCCCAAATTTAATTTTATTAAGACACACTTTAATAACGCTATAAAGAAATATTTTACAGCCATAGAGATCAATAACTTTCCATGCGGAAATAAAAAATTCACTGCTCAATAATATTATTGAAGCAAGTGAAGAAAGATTATTCTCTTGTCAATTTGAAATGTTAATTTTTTTTCAGTGCAAAACCAGTTATAAAATATTTAAACTCAATATTTAAAAATAAAACGTGGTCCAATTTAGCAATCTTCAAGTTCTAAATTTCATAAAACAAATCATTACATATATTTTATAGTAAAGTACAGAGATTAAAGAAGTACTTGAGTACTTAAGATATAAATTTCTAATGAATCATACCAAGTCAGCAACAACCAAGCAGATAACATTTCCAATTTGAGTATCAGAATTTTAAAGACGATATTACTGTACCAAAGCCTTTTTTTCCCAGCTAAAAAGCGATACAAACTAATGGTCAACATTCTGTTTTCCTTGCAGTGGCGTGCTCTAGAATGATTTCACCTCAAGTACCTGTGATTTCATTCCTGTATTCAAAATTTGATCCAATTTTTATGTTCCAGGAACACTTAGCTGATTTAACCATCTATAATGTAAAGAGTCCTGTACAGAGTACAACAGTGGAATTTTCTAGCCAAGTGTAGGCTGACCTAAACTGGTTTACATCCTCTGCAAGTCACTCATGTATTATTCCTAGCAAACACACGGTCCCCTCTGAGGGTCAGGTGTTGAAGCTGGTACTGTAGCACTTCTGTGTCAGCTGGCTCCTTGATGTTCATTTTATCTAGATTGAGGTAGTCCAGAGATTTGGAGTGAGCCCTCTTACCTTTAAGAAGACAGAGAGGCAGAGGCCCATGGAGGGCCTTATAAGGTTCATAAGGTAAAGATTTAGTGCACTTGTCTCCTGAGCTGGGCATCCGCCTTCGCCTCCTGCCATTGACAGCTGGAATCTCGTACGGCTGGTAGTACCTACTTCTGGTTTTATACAAACGAGAGGAACGGGCAAGTCCTGCATCCAGCTGTTTGGAGCGCAAGGAAGGCACAGCTTCTCCCTTACTCTCTTCACCTCCTGTGCACTTCTGGGCTAACTTCAGGAGTTCCTCACCAGTCGTGAAGCCAACCAAATAGTTAGAGTCCATGTGGAGGATCTGGTAGCCTGACACAGTCCGGCGCATCGGCGAGCACGGAGTGCTGGAACAGCGGGGCTTCTCCACCTCCGCCTTTCCCGGGGAGCTCACCTCGGCCACGGGCAAGGGCAGGGTGGTCAGGGTACTTCTGGACTCTCCATTAACATCTACTTCCATTTTAGGCACCAGTCTGCACACTCCTAAAAGCAGACAGACTCAGATTAGAAGAGTGTAACGATCAGAGCCTCGGGCCAAGCTGGGTGGTTTGAGAAGGCTCAGGGAGCAAGAAGTAACACCGGCCGGAAAAACAACCAATGTACATCTGACAGATTTTTATCTATGCCTATTAAATGTTCCACAGCAAGCATGAAATGACTACTACTTCTCTGCCTTCAAGAACTCAAAGGCAGGTTAAATTAAAGTCTGAAGGACTACTGAAAGGTTCATATGGAGAAGCGTTAACAGAAAACAACAGCAATACTTCTCTAAATGCAGCGCTCCTTTCAATCACACAAAGTTTATTCCTTGGTGCGATTATTAAGCAAATCCGATACAGAGCTCAACATAATGAAGCAAATAAAAATAATCATCCACAATTTCACAAGAATCCACAAAATATTTCCAACATAAAAATTAACTTTAAAATTAACTCTTCAGCACAGCAAAGGAAACCATAAACAAGACCAAAAGACAACACTCAGAATGGGAGAAAATATTTGCAAATGAAGCAACTGACAAAGGATTAATCTCCAAAATTTATAAGCAGCTCATGCAGCTCAATAATGAAAAAACAAACAACCCAATCCAAAAATGGGCAGAAGACCTAAATAGACATTTTTTCAAAGAAGATATAGAGACTGCCAACAAACACATGAAAGAATGCTCAACTTCATTAATCATTAGAGAAATGCAAATCAAAACTACAATGAGATATCATGTCACACCGGTCAGAATGGCCATCATCAAAAAATCTAGAAACAATAAATGCTGGAGAGGGTGTGGAGAAAAGGGAACCCTCTTGCACTGTTGGTGGGAATGTAAATTGATACAGCCACTGTGGAGAACAGTATGGAGGTTCCTTAGAAAACTACAAATAGAACTACCATATGACCCAGCAATCCCACTACTGGGCATATACCCTGAGAAAACCATAATTCAAAAAGAATCATGTACCAAAATGTTCATTGCAGCTCTATTTACAATAGCCAGGAGATGGAAACAACCCAAGTGTCCATCGTCGGATGAATGGATAAAGAAGATGTGGCACATATATACAATGGAATATTACTCAGCCATAAAAAGAAACGAAATTGAGCTATTTGTAATGAGGTGGATAGACCTAGAGTCTGTCATACAGAGTGAAGTAAGTCAGAAAGACAAAGACAAATACCATATGCTAACACATATATACGGAATTTAAGAAAAAGAAAATGTCATGAAGAACCTAGGGGTAAGACAGGAATAAAGACACAGACCTACTAGAGAATGGACTTGAGGATATGGGGAGCGGGAAGGGTAAGCTGTGACAAAGCGAGAGAGAGGCATGGACATATATACAATACCAAACGTAAGGTAGATAGCTAGTGGGAAGCTGCCGCATAGCACAGGGAGATTAGCTCAGTGCTTTTTGACCACCTGGAGGGGTGGGATAGGGAGGGTGGGAGGGAGGGAGAAGCAAGAGGGAAGAGATATGGGAACATATGTATTTGTAGAACTGATTCACTTTGTTATAAAGCAGAAACTGACACACCACTGTAAAGCAATTAAACTCCAATAAAGATGTAAAAAAAAAAACTTTAAAAATTAAAAAAAAATTAACTCTTCAACTGTGTTTAAGGGGCATACAATAAAAGATAAAAGCTGATCAATTTCTCCAAAGAATCCAATTTAGAGCTAAAAAAAAATTTAAGGTATGGAGGAGTCTTAAGGGAAGGTTCCCACAAACCTTGTAAATGTTCTTTATTCCATATCTCCAATCAATTATTTAAAGAAAACCATTTTGTAGTTTAAAAGTTAATCCTAAATCCAGTAAATCAGGCCATTTTTAATATTAAACATATATAAAAATCAAATGTTATTTGACTATTTAATCCTAAAATATACCACAGATTTAACAGTTATTTTATTCTGCAACACCTAAGACAGTGCACTTTTGAATAGTTTGGTAAATGGCAGAACAATTCACAACGAATACTAATATTATTCATCACAATGATCACATTACATATTTGGAAAACCCCAGCAACCAGAAGTACCACAGACAATGGCCAGGTTCCTAGGAACTTGCAGATGGAATATTGGAAAATAAAATCCAAGGGAAACTGAGTGACAATGTCACTTCTGATAAACTTTACCTCTACTTGATCTTCAATTAGAAGTAGGTAGCACAGCTTTAAATGTCTCAGATCACTAATGAAAACGATGTCAACTAATAACATGTCAAAAAATAATGTGATTTTAAGATTAAATATTTACTGAATTAGGCTATTATATTAAATAACTCTCACAAGTCCCTTTGTAAAACAAATAATCTTTTCCTAATTGAATCATTTTCTAAAATTTGGGTATTCATTCAAAATGTAAGCAATCAGAAAGCTAAAAAAAAAAGTCCCAACCTTATTCCTTCATTTGCATGCTGTATTTTCTTTTCCTTCATTAGAAAATAAATAAACCAAGACTATGAAGAAGTTACCAGATGCCATCCTGTCCTCACTATGGTCCACACATCTCTAGTACAACGGAAAACTAATATCAAGAATGATTCCTGAGGGCTTCCCTGGTGGCGCAGTGGTTGAGAGTCCGCCTGCCAATGCAGGGGATGCGGGTTCGTGCCCCGGTCCAGGAGGATCCCACATGCCGCGGAGCAGCTGGGCCCGTGAGCCATGGCCGCTGAGCCTGCACGCCCGAAGCTTGTGCTCCGCAACGGGAGAGGCCACAACAGTGAGAGGCCCACGTACCGCAAAAAAAAAAAAAAAGAATGATTCCTGAGATAAAGTAAATGTCAAAGGGATCCATATAGTTTTGCTTATTACTTACTTTTTACTCTAAATCTTAGACTATTTCCAATTTTAATTTAACCAAAATACCTTCGTCCCTCAACACTTCTAGCTTTAAATTAATAGGTTTTATTCTATTTTATTAATGTAAAAATAAATTTATATTTAATTGTATAATTTATTTCTCTGTTGAGAGGATGGGAATAGGAGGTGACTACCATGCATACTTTGATATGCATGCAAAAACCTGAAGATTTCTCATCTAATAAACTTCAGAGGGCCACAGGAAACCTCATCAGATTTTATGCTGAACAAACAAATGTTTACTCTAAGCCAAATGACAAATTAATCCTTCCTTTCCCACTAATTCTGCAGTCCAGAAAGAGCACAAGAGGACAGATCCAAGGCCTCCAACATACCTAACCTGACAGGCAGCTACAGGCGGGAAGTGTTTCTCTGATACTTCATTCTGAAAGAGAAGGAGAGGAGGGTCAGTGAAACCTAAATAATCAGGGCTGTGGAGGAGATGGGGACCACCCAAGGGGAGTTACCTAGGTGGTGACACTCAAGCCATCAGTCCACATTAAGTGACAAACCAGTCTAGGTTTCTTCCAAATCTGGCAGTCCATGACAGTCCATGGATTTCCACCAGTCACCTTACTGCATTCCCTGGTATATTATAAACTTCCTAAAATTCATGAATTCACACTTCACCCATTCTGAATTGGGCGATAATTCAAAAAGAGGCGAAGCTGGAAGTCATCTTATTTGCCCCTTAGTATAAAAATTGCTAAGCGAGCTAACTGTGCAAAGTCACAGTAAAGAAGCGTGGGCACAGGCTTCTCTGGTCAATGCAATCATCAGAAGTTTGCTCCCTCACTAAGTCAATCCTGCTCCATCAAGGCAGACCAAGAGGAATACTTAGAATCTCTAGGGGTTGAGGATAATGAATGGCAGGATACAAAGGTTTGAGAGAAAAAGAAATTATATACCAGCTTAAAAATAAGTACCTAGAAAATTAGAAAAGTGAAGAAAGTGAGTGAGACAATGTATAAAGGTCAAGATTTGGTGTGACAAGAAAAAGACACTTCTGTTAGATGAGTAACTATGACTGGTTAAGTTTCCAGCAGCCAAAACACCATAAAAAATATCACCTGGCTTGGGCAAAACTATCCAACAGGCTCTTCAGACATCTAACCTGATAGACAATGATTTAACCTAGATTGTTCAGCAGAAAATGTAGTTTAAGAACTCTGGAAATGTCAACCAAGCAGCCTACCATACTTTAAGAAAACTTACCATATGTAAGAAACCTACTACACTTTACTAATGTAAACAACACACTCCCTGTAGAAAACACTACTTAACCAGAAAGTTAAAAATATAAGCATTTCTAATATCCGCTAACAAAAATTTTTAACCTAGGAACTAAGGATCAATACTCTATGTAACACTTCTGAATGAGAGTCCTGCTGTACTGGAACATGAAAAAGCTCATTTTAGATATTACATACATAACAGCTGCTACCTGCTGAACCTCTGATGAGTAATTCTAAGGGCTGGAAAAACTGCAGTTTTTAGTTATAAAACATCAGTACTCCTGCTCCAAACGATTGCATATTCTCAAAACTAACAGTTCTTTGAGGTGCTTTCATGGCCTCTGTAGCATACTGTCCTATATACAAGAACATCTTCAGATCTTGACACTCAAGTAGGAATATGAATGGTGCAAACAGGACTCAGCAAATTGCACAGATTTTAAAAAATGATCCTTTTTACTTATATTTTGCCTTTCTAAAGAACATCTACTGGGTGGCACTAAGAAAGCTATGTGGAGGCTAGCTGATTGGCAAGTAAATATTTTATTTTTAGCTGGGTAGAGTGCTGACTAAGCAGCATAACCTTCCACTCCTCAATGTGACCGAAAACAAAACTTTTTCTGCTATTAAATTGCCGAAAATTTCCTGAGTGGATTTAAATATTGGAGCAAGATCCTGAGAGCAGTGACACAATCAACGTTTACTTATCTTTTTAATGGGCAGCAGTAGTGTAGGTACTGTCCCATCTGAAGAGGGGGAAGTACTCTCTAAAAAAATGGGGGTGACGTGAAAGACAATAAAGACTGAAAGGTCTCAAAGTCAGCATATATGAATGTCCAATGATTTTCACTGCAAAATTTCTTATTAAAGGCATTCATCAGGGAACTCGGCTATCGTGACTACATTGGATGTAGCCTGTGTTAGCAGTATATTCTTTGTATTTTACCATGAAAACTCTGCTTATGGGTTTGTTATTTTTAACAATATTCATGACTAAGCATTTTGTTTTATATTCTAAATTAAAACTTGTATCAAAAAAACATACTGCCAAGATAAACAATTACAAAGCACTCTCTGTAAATATTGCAGGTATATGTGCAACAGGCACCACACCCACTGCATCCTTAAGAATAAATGTGAACCGAGAAATCAGGCCCACTGCCAACTTCTGCACCACAGAGCACTACAAATTGGAGACCAACAACAGAGACCCTTACTGTTTCCATTAATGCCTTTCATATGCAGTTTAAAGCAAAAATAAAAACTGGAAACAGAAAATATGATATGATACCAGAAGCAGCAATATTCTGTGGAATAGAGTCTAGAACAGAAAATGCAACAAGCATAAAAAAGTCAACTTGCAGTTGAACACTGCTTTTATAACTGAGTTTCATAAACAAGTACCAGAAACAACTGTAATTTTTTTAAATGACACCTAAGGGTCTTCAATATCAAATTCCCTCACAATCCAATCAGCAACAGTGGCACTCAAGTATATTTATACAGCATACGGAAGACCTGGCAATGTTCACAGGCACCACTCTGTTTCTTTGAAATATATGAGGACTCAAAACTAGACAACGCTAAACAAGGAAACACTTCAATATTTACCAGGAAAATGTACACAGTGTACATTTTAAAAACACTGGGTACAGCATGCAATTGTGAAGTTTAGCTGAAACTAAAGCAAAAAGTCCAAACCACAACATACATGTAGGGGAACCTGATGCATCAAGACCAGCACATTCAAAAGAATGTGACCATGGAATCTACTCAGCTCTGAACACCCTCCAAGAGGCCAAACTTCCTATACATTTGGCACCAGGAGCAACATTTTGAAAATATAACCTAGATGCCTCAGCTCCTTAGACCAGCTCTGAAAATAGCTGATAAGTTTCACAACTACTATACAAAGAATTATTTTGAGAAGTACTGCATTCTGGGAGTGTTTTTTTTTTTAATCAGGCTTATCAAAAAAAGTCACCCTCAGTAATCAAAAAACTGCCCCAGTATGCTTGAACTGTTTTTAGCAACACATAGCAACAAAATTTAAGACAAAACAGATGTAATGTAACTGTCTAAATATACAGAACAAAAATATCATGTGAACAAAATCTTTTTCAAGAGGTACCTGAAACGAACCATTCAGAACAGAGTCATTCCTTGGGAAATGGAGTCCTTCCTAAGCATGACCATTATCAGTCCAGTGATATCTAGATCTATCTAGTTTTAGTGCCAGAGTCATCTAGGAGTTCACTTTCCCGGACCCTCCGATTACAGAGAAGAGGACATGTAAGCCGTGAAGGCAAGGGCCTACCCAGGGCCAGGTGTGCAGTTCCAGGTCTCCTGGTTTCAAGTCCAGTTCTCCTTCAATGTCATCATGCTATGCCTCTAGCACATGGTTCCCAAAGCTGTCTACACACTGACACATCCAAGGACCTTCAATAAATACTGATGTCTGTGCTCTGTTCCAGATCTGTGATTTAAATCATCTGGGGCGTAGCCTG